>NC_090925.1:397663499-397997115 GCF_040938575.1 Ambystoma mexicanum
ATGGGGAGGGCCTATGCCCCACAAAGGTGCTTCCCAACTCACAGAGAGGACAGCCGTGGAGAGGGGCGGCGGGGATCATGTGCACCTGTCCTATTTGATACGTAATGTGATAGAGACACACACATCATCTGCAGCAACCAACCTCCCATAAGAGGCGTTCCTTCCTCAGAACACTAAAGGGCAATCCAGAGAAAGTAAGACTCATGTACCCCTCAAAGCTGTAATTAAAGGAGCCAGACCGCCTCTGCAGCCACTCCTGCGGCTGGAAAGATTGGGAGAAATGCCAGTTTAGTGTTAGTACAGTGCACCCCTCAAAGCTGCAAGGCACACATGCCAACCTGGGAACAGCCAAATAGAATCTAAAAAGGGGGTGGAGGGTCTTCCAGTAGGAGATAGGGAGAGACAGCAGCAGCAGCATGCTCAGCAAAAACAAGTATAACATGCATTGGCCCAGCCAACAGTTTTTGCTTTTGTGCAGGCACAGGATAGGCCTTCTCAGGGCAATGCCATAATGGTACAACCTGGCCATCAGATGGTAACAGATGGAAAATGGTGCAAGTGCCTTGCAAATGTTTATCTAATACTGATACACAAGCCAAAACTGTTGATTTTGGAACTGCTTGTTTTGAACTGGACTTCAGTGCAAGGACACAGGTCCTGCTTATAAATCGAGTTGCCAAAGCCACACTTGCTTAATACATACTTATTGTACCAGCAATACATGTACAACTGCCATTTAGCCATTAATTCTCAGAAGACGGCTTAAAATAACAATAGCAGACAAAAACAGCACAGTGTTTGATGTTACTGCTTGATAAATCTAGCTCAAAGAGATCCTCAGAGGATGTGTTTTGAGTGGGGAGGGGCTGGTAGTGTGGGAGATAGCCATGTGGATTAGGAGGATCATGAGCACTCAATGGGTGGGTAAATAGCCAAACAACACCCACAAGCTGTGTGTCCCCCCTCAGCTCCAATCTCCTTCCTAACTGTACTTGAATGCAATAATTCTAGCATATAGGTAGCGGTCTAGTGCCACCTAATAGCCAAAACTAAAAAGGAGATTAAAGATGGTGGCTGGTCTATTTAAAGACTTCCTTTAGAGAGTTAGTACTACAAAGCAGCCCTGCCACTGATGATGCTGAGACAGGTCAGGTGAGAACTCCAGCCACTACTCAGAGAGGAGTTAATAAGAACCAGGCTTGAGTGGAAGGGAATGTTGGAGTGCAGAGCTGGTGAGATGCATTGATGGAGAGCTGGAGGACTGTTGGAGAAGGAGGCAAGGATAAGAGGAATGAGGAGCTGGCTACCATAGGAGTCAGTAGTCAAGGAAGGGAAGAGAAAGCAAGGAAGAGTGGGAAAAGACCTTGACCAGAGAAAGGAAGTGCTTATTCCCTGATCAAAAATAAAGTGAGAACACCAAAAGAGATGCCAAGAAAGATATGATAATGCCTCTGGGCCAGGAGAAAAATGAAAACACACAAGGAGAAGGCAGTGGAAGATTGTGCAGGGACCCGACCATGGAGAAGGAGAAAGTAAGGCAACATTGTCACCTGGAGACTAACCCAGGAAGTCATGATGATAGCAAGAATAACCCAGGAAGACATAATGAATAAAGTGTCACTTGGGGACTAACACAGGAAGACATGATGAATAAATAGTCACCTGGGTACTAACCCAGGAAGTCATGATGATAGTAAGAATAAAGAGTCACCTGGGCCCTAACTCAGGATGTCATGATGATAGTAAGAATAAAGAGTCACCTGGGCCCTAACTCAGGATGTCATGATGATAGTATAAATAAAGAGTCACCTGGGCCCTAACTCAGGATGTCATGATGATAGTAAGAATAAAGAGTCACCTGGGCCCTAACTCAGGATATCAAGATGATAGTAAGAATAAGGTGTCACCTGGGCCCTAACTCAGGAAGTCATGATGATAGTAAGAATAAAGAGTCACCTGGGCCCTAACTCAGGAAGTCATGATGATAGTAAGAATAAAGAGTCACCTGGGCCCTAACTCAGGAAGTCATGATGATAGTAAGAATAAAGAGTCACCTGGGCCCTAACTCAGGATATCATGATGATAGTAAGAATAAAGAGTCACCTGGGCCCTAACTCAGGATGTCATGATGATAGTAAGAATAAGGTGTCACCTGGGCCCTAACTCAGGAAGACATGATGATAGTAAGAATAAGGTGTCACCTGGGGACTAACCCATGAAGCCATGATGACAGTAAGAATAAAGAGTCACCTGGGCCCTAACTCAGGAAGTCATGATGATAGTAAGAACTAAGAGTCACCTGGGCCCTAACTCAGGATGTCATGATGATAGTAAGAATAAAGAGTCACCTGGGCCCTAACTCAGGATGTCATGATGATAGTAAGAATAAAGAGTCACCTGGGCCCTAACTCAGGATGTCATGATGATAGTAAGAATAAAGAGTCACCTGGGCCCTAACTCAGGATGTCATGATGATAGTAAGAATAAAGAGTCACCTGGGCCCTAACTCAGGAAGTCATGATGATAGTAAGAATAAAGAGTCACCTGGGCCCTAACTCAGGAAGTCATGATGATAGTAAGAATAAAGAGTCACCTGGGCCCTAACTCAGGATGTCATGATGATAGTAAGAATAAAGAGTCACCTGGGCCCTAACTCAGGATGTCATGATGATAGTAAGAATAAAGAGTCACCTGGGCCCTAACTCAGGATGTCATGATGATAGTAAGAATAAAGAGTCACCTGGGCCCTAACTCAGGATATCAAGATGATAGTAAGAATAAGGTGTCACCTGGGCCCTAACTCAGGAAGTCATGATGATAGTAAGAATAAAGAGTCACCTGGGCCCTAACTCAGGAAGTCATGATGATAGTAAGAATAAAGAGTCACCTGGGCCCTAACTCAGGAAGTCATGATGATAGTAAGAATAAAGAGTCACCTGGGCCCTAACTCAGGATATCATGATGATAGTAAGAATAAAGAGTCACCTGGGCCCTAACTCAGGATGTCATGATGATAGTAAGAATAAGGTGTCACCTGGGCCCTAACTCAGGAAGACATGATGATAGTAAGAATAAGGTGTCACCTGGGGACTAACCCATGAAGCCATGATGACAGTAAGAATAAAGAGTCACCTGGGCCCTAACTCAGGAAGTCATGATGATAGTAAGAACTAAGAGTCACCTGGGGACTAACACAGGAAGACATGATGAATAAATAGTCACCTGGGTACTAACCCAGGAAGTCATGATGATAGTAAGAATAAAGAGTCACCTGGGCCGTAACTCAGGATGTCATGATGATAGTAAGAATAAAGAGTCACCTGGGCCCTAACTCAGGATGTCATGATGATAGTAAGAATAAAGAGTCACCTGGGCCCTAACTCAGGAAGTCATGATGATAGTAAGAATAAGGTGTCACCTGGGCCCTAACTCAGGAAGTCATGATGATAGTAAGAATAAGGTGTCACCTGGGGACTAACCCATGAAGCCATGATGACAGTAAGAACAAAGAGTCACCTGGGGACTAACACAGGAAGACATGATGAATAAATTGTCACCTGGGTACTAACCCAGGAAGTCATGATGATAGTAAGAACTAAGAGTCACCTGGGGACTAACCCAGAAAGAAATCCCTCAAGTATTCTTGATTTGATTTGATTTGCTTCTATAGCGCGCTGAAGCCTGAGGTAGCTAGGCGCTTTGGCTTAAGGAAGTGTTACAGACATGTTATAAAGCATGAGGAAGAAAAAGGTACAGGAGCATATACAGAAATGGTACAATGGTGAGAGGGCTAGTTACAATAAATAGTAGGCGGCCGATGAGTGCTAGAATTTACAGGTCGCAATCATCGAAATATACAGTGGTATACAATTTACATATTTACAATGATATACAAGCAGAGTGGTTGTGAGGGTGTAAATTAGGACGTGGTGGTCTTGTGTAGTGTTGGAGACAATTTAAACGCCCCAACCATCTTGATATCTTCAATAAACTGTGTAAAATGCATGTCCTTGTTGCGTCTTGTTGTAGTGACTTGTGACAGCTAATTTCACATAGTGCGTTCACACGTGGTCCTCTAAAGAGGCGAAGCTCTGCGCAGTGCCCAGGAGGCAGCCGCTGTCTTGCTGATTGCTTGTAACTATTGTTTCTGTGCTCCTCCACAGAGCAGGCTTTGCAAGAGATGGGTCACCAGCTGTTTTCTCTTGGACTCCTCTCTTGTTCTGGCACGGCAGTCTCTGGGCATACACCACCAGAGACCGTGCAGCAAGCAGACTGAGCCACGTGGCAAGAGCCTGGTGCAGCTAGGCCTGTGGGAACGGGCTCCTTTCACAACAGCACCTGTAGTATCAGTCAGCAACAGCAAAGAGAGCGAGCTTCCAGTTGCAATCTCCTATTATCCTCTGTGCGGTTCATAGTGACTGTTTCGACCCTCACATTTTCTAATGACAAAAGTTCCGACACAAAAGTGTCGAAAAAAAAAGTTTAGAATGTATTTTTTTTACATTTTTTTTTTTTATGAGGGGGTCCCCCCAACCCCCGTTTTTTTTTGTAAACACACTTATTTTACTATACAAATTAAAATAAAGCCTTTAAAATAAAATAAAAATACATTCGACACTTTTTTCTCGAAACTTTTGTTTCGGAACTTTTGTAATTCAAAACTATTGTTTCGAAACTTTGCCTGGACACTCCTCTGTGCCATAAAAGCAGAGGCATGCTGCGTTATCAAAGAAGATCGTGGAACCTATGCCCCCTCTTCAGTCCTGTTCAAGCGCCACATGGGCAGGGGATGCGTCACCCTGCACCGATTCAGTGAATCTCACTCCTTGGCCACCTCACTTTCAGTCCTTAGCAAGGAAGAAGTGACCCCCACATAGAAAGGCTCTATATATTTGATCATCACTGCGATAGTACGTTTACTTGACGTTTGTTTTCATCGGCAGTGAAGCCAACAGTATTAGCGCTTTGGGGAGCAACATATTACTGGTGCATTTTAAGTACCTTAATTCTACACTCAACAGGGCAAACTCCCAGAACGTGTCCTTTCTGGGTTGCTCAACCTGGCCCCACAGCGCTTCTAGCGTCCTAGAAAGCAGAGTGAAACGCCCAGCGCAACACAAGGCCTCTTCTTTGCATCCTGACTCACGTGGTTCACCCACGCACTTGAGCAGCAGGCCATCATCGGTTTCTCCTCTCTTGGTTGCCTTTCTATCCACGCCGACTTGGTCACTTGCAGACTTTTCCTTTGCTCACCTCCCTGGACGGTTTCGCCAGTGGGGACTGGCTGGACTGGGCCTTGTGGCAGAGGCCTGGGGCAAATGGGCTGTCCCTATAGACACAAAATCAGGAACAGCCAAGAGAGCAAACTCCTAGCTGCAGCATATTTTATTTCCTCGGCCAGGCAGGCAGGGGAGCTGTCCACTTTATCGCCGATGCACTGGGTTCTCTCCAAACCTGTCACGCCCTGTAGGCAGTGGAGTAACTTTGCTGAAAATGTTGGGGGGGACATCATGACATCTGAAGAAAGGTGCGGGTTGGAGTGGGCGGACGTTGGCACTGAGGGATAAGACTAAACTACTATACGACAAGAGTCCATTGCTGACACGCTTGGTTATAACTTTCATAAGACTGATGCTATTAACACAAGCATACCATAACATGGACAATGGCGTGTGCGCACAACCCAATGGCGGTCAGTGTGGGCAGGTGTGCCTGTGTGTGAAAGAACAGTGTAATATAATATAATACAAACAGTTACAATGCCCTCAAAGACCTCAAACTATTGGCTGCTCAATGTTTATGTCTTTTGTTTCTCGCCGTTGTCATTTCTGTTGAAGCATGTGCCTGTGGCACAGTTTGCAGTTTGGCACCACGCTCTTGGTGCAGAGCGCCCTTGGTGCTAGGTGGAACTTGTACACCAAACTGAGATTCTGGGGCTCTCATACTAACAGTCAGGTCAGTTTCTAGCCAACTTGATGCCCAGTGCGAAACATCACAATGCGCCTCTCCCCACCCCCAGCTGGCGCACCTCACTCGCAAACTACACATCTGTCGTGCAACAAATCCCCTTAATATGAATAAATAATTGCTATATAAATGAAGATGGTTTCATTACATTGTAATTCAAGTACTTTTCCAGAAGAATTCTAATGTGAAAACACAGCTGTTGCTGCCCAAGTAGATGGTTTTTCTGTCACATGCTCTTAGGGAAGGCCTTGCCTGAATGCAGTTTCAAACTGTCCGTACTGGCACACTGTGGTGTGAGCAGCCTACCTGGGTCTGATGGCCGACTGACCACTGGCCCTGTGTTGCAGGTGTCCTGTTCGCATCACCTCACTTGTATTTCGCAAGGGGCAATACTAGACTAACCATATGAATGATTTTCTGATAGAAGGTTGTCATTCCAAGATGGAGGTCTGGTACACTTTTATTGTACTCTTTCAAAATACCTCCCTGAGAGTGGGAAAGGGGACAAATAGCACCAATGAGGATTCCTGTATGCTTTGCATTAAATCACAGCATTTAAGAACTATAACAGTGATCAGAGATATGTGATAAAAGGATTGTATGTGTGAATCTCTAAATTCATAATTGATGCATGGCTTGGTGCTCACATCACGGTTCACAATACCCTAGCATTGAAATGTTTGTAACCATGAACCATACATGTTCATTTGGACAGCTTACATTTTTGGATGCGAGTATAAAATAGCTGCAACATCAGCCACTCAAATGGGGTACAAGGGCTTGTTTTCTTATTGTTTCTGAAGAATTTTAGAGGAGGACTAGGTCTCAGTGTGGGCATGTCCAACCCCAATACAGAAACATCTATAGGGAATTATACCTACATACAGGGCAGAATACTGCACAAGGGAGACCAAAAAACAATGCACAGAAAGGCTACACAGAAAGGATTGTAGCCTTTTCAAACATTAGCCTGACCAGTAATAAGCTTAAACAAAACTGGCTTCTAATGCATGCTAAAGGGTCCATAGTTCTTCAGCCACGAGACCTCCTCACTTTTATGCAGGCCTCAGGGGTTATTTCGGCAAAAAAGCACAGGCCCATGCCTTATCTAACAGAGCTGGCCTTAGTATCTCTTATTAGTGCTGGCCTGCAGCTAGTGGAAATCATGGTACGGCAGAGTAGAAAGGATGTAGGGCCTAGTGGATTTACAATTTGAGGCAACTTATTTGCTTTATGTGTTTAAGTGTGGGCACAGTATGGCATGCTCGTCAGAGTCATATGCACAAAACATTCCGGTGTGCTCTTGTGTGGACAGTGGGCACATCAGACAAAAACAGGTATATGTGTTGTTACAATAGGGAGCACCACATAGGCGCCATTAACCAATGGGGTGGTGATTTGTGCAGCACACATATCGTTGCTGCAAACATATCACTGCACTGATTTGCCATGGACTACTGTCTGCACGGTGACAGACAATGAACTCTAATTTCCTAATCAAGGTGCCAAGTGACATTGAGTTGCCATCTGGTGTGCGCACTAGGCAATGGCTGGCTTGTTTAGACAATTAAAAGACCTTTGATGCTGAGTAGATTTAGTCCATCTTCCAAAGCAGCCATTAGAATACTTAAGCAAGAAAATTAGAGTTAACCTTCCCAGGGATGCGCCATATGTAACTAAAAAGTAATATACAAAAAAAAACACGTTTTGGTGTGTCAAATAAAGAGACATGAAAATAAAGAAAATAGTTTAAAACTTTTTCTGTGTGGCATTTTAATTGTCTTTGAAGAATGCATAGGTTTGGTCACAAGTAACTGATACTGGTGCTGGCCTGGTGAATACAAATGCCCCATGTTCAGTGCTTAACACTGAAATGTTAAGCACAGCATACAGTGTAAAAACAATGGCTTGTTAAGTGAGCCAAATTAATGCATTGCCGCACTTGAAAGGCTTTCAGCACAAAGAATGAGGGGCATGGAGTGTGCGACTCCAAAGCACCTGACATGCTGCGTTTGGAATATGCATTCCTTTGTTTTTGCATATTCCAACGCATCACAGTCATCCACAAGTCAGCATAGAGCAGCCAGCTGCACATTGCAGAGGAGCACTCACCGACCGGCAAAGCAGGCTGCTTAATCTGTTGTCCAGTACCCCAAGCCCCCCTCCTCTGCCACACCTTCAGGGGACGCAAGGCAACCATGTCCCTACACCCACCCAGTTAGACTTGGTGTCACTAATCCATGGAATATCTCTATAACATCCACCACTTCCTCACCCCAGCCCTCTTCAATGCCCAGTTTTTTCCCCTTCCAGACCTTGTCGTCCTCCCCATTCACCACGTGCATTGCTTCCCCCTCCAGGTGCCTGGCCCAGCCCGTCCCCTTTCGCCGACCATCAGTCCAGAAAGGACATGTCACACTACCCTTTTCAGGAATGGATGGCATGTCTCCTCCACCCAGGCCCACCCCTCCAGTGCAATGCCTTCTGGAAGCATGACCCCAGCCCCAGACAGACATTAAAGGAGAGTTCCGGGACTTTTTTTTTATTGTCCCTACGGTTCGGCCATGTGTTTTTAAGCATAACTCGGTAGATCGTGGAAAACTTTCCTATGGACCTTACCCGACTTTTCGTCCATTAACGCACTCGAAATCAGCCGCCATTTTCTGATAATCCTATCACTTGCCGCATCGCCCTGGCTCACCTGCTTTTGCGGCACTAAATCAAATCCCCCGCCCCTGAAACAGACTTGATCAAAACATTCATATTCCCCGCCTCTATCCGTGACGTGACTGAGCTGCGTAGGCAAACGCGCCCAGGCGTCTTCTACGCGACTCCACACAGAACCAGGAAATCAACACAGATGAGCTCAAACAACACAGCGCGCCACAATTGGGAATATGAAACTGTACTTTTAAATTAAACCGCAAGATTGTAAATTTGGTAAAGTAAATTTATTTGACATCAAATGTTTTGAGAATATTCAGCGATTAGCATTTTTATTTGCACATGTTCCAAAAAGTTCCATTTCGAGGCACACGATGTTCCTTTGCTGTACACAGGGTCTTAGATCATCTCACAATACAGCGCCACAATTCGGAATATGAAACAGTGGTTTAAAAGCAAACGGCAAGATTGTACATTTGGCAAAGTACATTTATTTGACATCAAATGTTTTGAGAATATTCAGCGATTTGCATTTTTATTTGTTCACGTTCCGAAAAGTTCGTTTCGAGGCGCACGATGTTCCTTTGCTGTACACAGGGTCTTAGATAAATGAATTTTTATTTGCTCTCGATCCAAAATATTTCGTCTTGAGGCAAGCGATGTTCGTGTGCAGTAGACATGGTGTTGGTTTACGATAAAATAAGCTCTTCGGTCGCACTGATAATCGCATGGCTGTTCCAACAACGAGGCACTAGGCCACCACAAAGGTCTGTATGTTGCATCTAGCCGTTAGTACCGCGTAAGGGCATACTTGTACTTGGCGATCGTCCCATAAAATGGTCAGGGTGGTAACGTTGTTCACGCGGAGAAGCAACTGGCGGTTAAAGAAGCCGTCCGCCGGTGTCTGGTACTCGTGACACATGCAGTAATGCATGATGTACCTGTTTGAAAAACATAAACAATGAAATTAGTCTCACCATCAGATCTTTATTAAAATTATTCATTTTATATATTCGGTCGGTAAATTATTTCATAGCTAGGACAGTGCAACTGGGTTTTAAACGTCAAGGGGGGGCTGTAGGATACTGAGACAGTCCCTCAGTGCAGGGGTTGACAGGGAGTGCAGGTGGAGAGTGGAAGGGCCCAGGACCGAGATCGCAGACAGTGGACCAGTTGTTGCAGGGGAGAGGGAGAGAGAAAGCAGAAGCAAAGGTTTTGAGGTGCTTCCGTAAAAGTAGACGGTTCTCCCCAAGATAGTGTGCGGTACAAAACAACATGCCACATAGAACGAACAAGTACAACTTAACCCGTCTTTAAAGCAACTGTATAGTAATTAAATTGCGGTATAAACTCATCTAAAGAGTTACTTACATTATATTTGCATTTTCCATTGCGTCTGTGCGTAGGGCAGCCCCGAAATACCACTCCTTCTATGCCGACGTTATTTCTTCTAATGAACGAACATGAAATGGCTTTCGTTTCTGAAATTATATTCATTATCGTTTCTTACGTGGTCCAGGCCTGTCAAGGTCAAAATACAATAGAACCTTATTCTGAGTCGTGGGCCATTCTGGCACCCGAGAAAAAATCAAAGCAGCTGACCTTCACTTCGAACGAGCACACATTCCAAGTTAGCTACATTCAGTGTAAGGCATTCTCACAGGACTTGAAATTTACACTCCATCTTTGCATTTTGTCTGCGTGCTTTGCAGCCACACAGAACCATAAATACGGAGAGATTCTATATTTATTGAAAAATGATTTATATTACTGTTTGGTTTAATTTAATGCGCAAATGAACAAGGGTGGAGAGACACATTGCATGTACACTGAGCAATCACTTTTATTTACACAATACATAGATACACATATTCAATGGGCCTGCGACATGAGGAGACTTGAGAGAACAGACAATCAAATTACAATCATTTAAACCGTGATGTGTATTTCTCAATGAGTTCTTCTTTAGGTGGACATGGAACAGATGCAATGTTGGGTGGCAATGCAGTTGTCCCCTGCACAGGTTCGTTCACAACTCCATTTATGTGCCTATCTAGGACGTCAACAATAAGTTTCTCAATAAACTCATATTGCATATCCTCAAACACTGGTTTGATCACCCATTGTTTACTTCTTTTAGTGAAGGCCTTATTGTAGCGAAGCGTCCCTAAAGTTCCGGTCGTCCTACTTTGTTGACGGCCAACATTATGGTTATGTGCCAAGACCGCTAAAAGAGTCCGATTTATCATGCCCTCCATGCCAAAATGCAATCGTTTTGGCCTGTACTTTAGGCACATATTGTGGAACACCTCCAAATCTCCTGTGTGGCAGAATTCCGTGAGTCCCCTCAAAGCTTTTGTTATAGTTTTATCAAATACAATCTTTTCAATGGCTTTGTGAGTGGGTGATGAAGGAATCAACCACTTCTTCTTCCGTGCCTCCTCTGTGGACAAATGGCCATGTTCACAATTGTGGAAATGTTGGTTCGTGTTCCATCGGTGAACATTTGTACAGTGTGGCATTACTGACCGCCATTTTTCCAGTAGAATTTCCAACGACCCTCCACATGTTTTTGAGCTCCACCAAAGATGGTTGCTGATTGACTTGGACCACTGTGAAATACCTTGCAATTCTTTTTTTTTACCTGCAGCCGACAATTTTTTATTGATTGATTTTGCAAGATGCCAAACGTCAAATTGGTGATTTATATTTTTGTACTGTTCTCTCATTGTCTTGGCAATTGAAACGTGTCTGTCCGTGGCTATCAGGTCGATCACCATTCCCCGCGATTGTAGTTCTTGCAATGATGCTACAAAGCCAACTTTCTCCATGGCCACTGAGGATGTACTTTGTGACACCTGCACGACCACCGAACTCACAATTTTCTTACTTTCCATGTCCTGAAAGTGGTAGGTGCAGTACTTGGCTGAAAATCCTGGGCTGTCGCACTGTCCATCACCGGCTAGCCTGAACCGTTTGCCCGCGAATGTACTATCAATAGACATTTTTTCCATTCTCCAAGCTTCGCTAATGGCTGGAAATAGATAATCGGTTTGGTATTTGTAGAACTGAGTTTTCGCAATGAAATGGATTCCCACAAACTGAAAGAAAGACTCTAATTTTTTAAAACTTGAACCACTAAAAAGTGCAGCCGCTGCACAAAGTAGATTGCGTGCTGGCAGTTGTCCCAGCATAGGTTGTGCAGACCATGTGAAAGGATGATATTTTGTACAGGTGGCATGTATTTTAAGGTTAGTGCCTCGAATTGCACGAGTCACATTAATCAATGGCTCCCCACATACTTCCCCACCAACCAAATGCCCACATTTAATCCGAATAATAATATCAATCAAACAACTATCGAATACAATGAATTTGGCCTCTTTCCTTATACTGTCACTCTGCATCCCAGCTGGTTCGGCCTGTAACGTTGAGGACATGTCACTCACATGAAAGGTAGAATCTCTGATATCGTCTTCCGCTATGTTCAGTGATATTGATGGTGTTTCATTGTCGTCTACTTCATTCTCTTCCATTGCAACATCTGTTCCTTCTCCGGCGATGGGTGAATAAAACAATTTCTTCAACTTTCTCGCCGTCTTAGTTTTTGCGGGTGTGGATTCTGTGAATTGATCTCCGACTGCATCCGAACTACCAGGAGGACATTCACTATCAATGGCTGGTGGTGGTATAGCTCCGTTGTCAATCACTTCATATTCTTCCCATTGGCACGATGCTTCTCCAGTCTCAAGTCCCTGCCAAAAGGTTTGACAAGCAACATCTCTCGTTCGCTTCACTGTCTGTGTAGATCTAGTTCGTACACCCACTCGCAACTAGAGGACAGATTGGAAAAGGGGTGTTCAGTTTAAACACAACTTACAGTATTGAACTATTAACAGTGAAAAACAACATAATATAGTGACCAGGACACTAACCTTCTTTTGCTTTCTTTTCTTTGAAACTTTCTTGCCTCGAACTTCAACATCAGGACGCTGTTGCTCCGACTCGTGTGTGCATGTCTCCACTTCCTCTTGCGCTGCAACGACTATGTTTTCCTGATAAGCACATCCATCACGCACTGACGCTCCATGGACTCCCTGAAACATAGAACTTTCATTAGTATGTATAATAATATCGAAAACACAAAATGTACTTGGGGACCAATACCCACGTACATCTCAATAGCAAAACACGAATGAACGCTTTGTGTAGAACATTCAAACGACAATTATTCACGCATTGTTGATCTAGTTAGATGGAACTGTCAAGATCCATACCTCGGGCTCCTCATAGACTTCCATTGATGATATTATTGAAGATGATGCTTCAGTAACTCCCTGAAACACAGTAATTGCATTAGTATGGTTTTCTATTTTGTTAAAAAGAACATACACTTTGTGCAGGCGTCAACGGCTCATCTAAATAGACCTGCACAAATGATCAGTTGTCTAAAATAAATAATGGATATCTAAATATGATTCGATTTGCTCGATCGTTGGAAGTGTCACCACCCAGAGATCTGCATCAACTACTAGGGGTGATGTTCTTGTAGAAGAAGCTCCGTCATCTCCCTGAAACATAGTACTTGCGTTAATAAAGAAGGAAGTATAGCGGATGTAATCACGTCATATGATCTCGCTTGATCGAGCTGTCAGTATCCATACCTCGAAATGCATAAGAACAGCAAGGGACGATGTAACTGCGGTGCACACTTCTGCAAGCTGTTGCGCCGACCCGTAACTGCACGCTCCCCCTTCTTCTTGGACTAATGCTCCATCGACTCCCTGAAACATAGGACTTTCATTAGTAATGAACACAATATTGAAAAAAGAAGACACATAGGAGGGCGACGACAGAAGGACATATCAATGGCTAAAAACGAAAGAAACATTGTGTGTAACAATCACGCTACAAGTATGCAAGATCTGATGATCTCCATCGATGGAACTGTCCTGAAACGTACCTCGAGCATCTGAGTGACATCAACGGTAGTCGTCAATACGTTGGACTCCTCAGCATCTCCCTGAAAGACAGTACTTGAATTATTTTGGATAACAATAATTATAACTGAAAACAAAGACTAGAGGACGAGTACAAGGGTGTACCATTAGGTAAAATAATTACACGATAAATTAAAACTATTGATTTACATGCCTAAAACAAGTCAGTGGCAGAATAGCCTAGTAATATTACCCGATAGGCGCTTGAAGTGGCTGATGACTGCAATAACGACACGGATGGAGAATCTTCCGCCTTCATATTGAGTGGATACATAAATGGGGAAATTATTGTTAGCTAATGCTACACACTACCGCAAGGCCGAGAGATAAATACGTAAACTTGACTCACCAGTGGAGGGATGTGGACGAATAGAGTGGGAATAGCGGTTGAGAGCAATTTTCGCCTCGCTCGCGGTGTGTTCTTCTTTATTAGCAATGATGTGGAGTACATGTCAGAGGTAAAGTGCCTGCTGCAGATGCGGTATCGATCACCCCTCTTGTCCGCAAAGACTTCTAGGACTCTACTTTCAAGCTCAGAGGGTGGATATCCGCAATATCGGACCCATTCTCTTATCTGATCTATTGTCTTAGGGAAAACATGCATTATAGTACCTTCAGATTTATTATGGGTCTTCGAAGGACAACCGCCAATGGAACAGGCAGGCATTGTGGAAAGTTCTGAAAAGTAAAGATCAACAATTCTCTATGAATACCAATGTGTTAAAAAATTAAATACATAAAAGGTTCAATGCAAGGTATGTTTTGGTTTTTGGAACTATACACGGTATTCACATGCGGATAAGTATTTGAATAACTTTAAAAAAATACAAAAATAATTTGACTAAACTCAGAACATGTGACTAGTTCCTTGCATGTACTGTCTTGAACGAAAAGAAATTGGACGCAAAATGAGTATGGTACATGGCCTTACCTTGACGAGCAAACAGTTAGATGCAGGGATCAGAGTAGTTTCTTGTCGTAGAACAGGGAGCAGTTCACAGGTTGCAAACTGATGAGTTTGCTCAAAGTGGTCACGGAAGTTCACAGAGACGAAGAGCAGACAACCAGCACCTTCACGGGTTGACTAGCAAAGCGCAAAGAAGTTCTCATTAGAAATATGAAGTGGGTTATAAAGAATTCGAAACAGGGGTGTGTTTGTGAATGAATGACGTGTGGGGAGATGCTTGGCAGGAGACACGGGGTCTGGCGGTAGACATGGGAACAACAACCCATGCTCTATAGACCACTTTGAAGTGTACATGGTCTTTGGCACCTCTTGGCCTTTATCGCTCCCTGACAGCTCCACTTGCCAGCGCAAGTACCCCGGTGCGAACTGCCTTTGATATGGCGGGGGGTGGATTGGGGCGGTGGTCGTGCAGACAAGACACAGGAAGACTCGTGAATGGAGACACACTTATGTGGATTGCAGGGGGCCGTTCAGCGTGAGGGGAGATGCTTGGCAGGAGACACGGGGTCTGGCGGTAGACATGGGAACAACAACCCATGCTCTATAGACCACTTTGAAGTGTACATGGTCTTTGGCACCTCTTGGCCTTTATCGCTCCCTGACAGCTCCACTTGCCAGCGCAAGTACCCCGGTGCGAACTGCCTTTGATAGGGCGGGGGGTGGATTGGGGCGGTGGTCGTGCAGACAAGACACAGGAAGACTCGTGAATGGAGACACACTTATGTGGATTGCAGGGGGCCGTCCAGCGTGAGGGGAGATGCTTGGCAGGAGACACGGGGTCTGGCGGTAGACATGGGAACAACAACCCATGCTCTATAGACCACTTTGAAGTGTACATGGTCTTTGGCACCTCTTGGCCTTTATCGCTCCCTGACAGCTCCACTTGCCAGCGCAAGTACCCCGGTGCGAACTGCCTTTGATAGGGCGGGGGGTGGATTGGGGCGGTGGTCGTGCAGACAAGACACAGGAAGACTCGTGAATGGAGACACACTTATGTGGATTGCAGGGGGCCGTCCAGCGTGAGGGGAGATGCTTGGCAGGAGACACGGGGTCTGGCGGTAGACATGGGAACAACAACCCATGCTCTATAGACCACTTTGAAGTGTACATGGTCTTTGGCACCTCTTGGCCTTTATCGCTCCCTGACAGCTCCACTTGCCAGCGCAAGTACCCCGGTGCGAACTGCCTTTGATAGGGCGGGGGGTGGATTGGGGCGGTGGTCGTGCAGACAAGACACAGGAAGACTCGTGAATGGAGACACACTTATGTGGATTGCAGGGGGCCGTCCAGCGTGAGGGGAGATGCTTGGCAGGAGACACGGGGTCTGGCGGTAGACATGGGAACAACAACCCATGCTCTATAGACCACTTTGAAGTGTACATGGTCTTTGGCACCTCTTGGCCTTTATCGCTCCCTGACAGCTCCACTTGCCAGCGCAAGTACCCCGGTGCGGGCGGTGGTCGTGCAGACAAGACTCGTTTGCCGTAGGGCCTCACCAAGGAGAGGCCATCTAACTGCATGTAAGAGGCAGGCTGCAGGATCTAGTACATGGAAGGCAGGGGGGTGAGTTTATAAATACCTCAGCCTCCCAGGAGAATATATGGGTGCAGTTCACCCTGGAGACCCTGAACAAAGTGGTGTGGTAAGTATTTTTGGGGGAGGAGGCAAGGCCGGGAGGCTTGATGCCAACCCGCAAAATAACATATGTATGTCTGCTGCATATGGGTTCAACGGTTATGTGGATTGAAGGTGGGCGGCCAGCGTGAGGGAGGATGCTGGCCGGAGACATGTGGTGTGACAAGACAAGGCACAGGAAGACTATTCAATGGAGACACACTAGATTCATTTAAAAAATCAAAACAACCATTGTTAAAATATATGTTGGGTTTTATTTTAGATCTTAATTTCAATTGAACATAAATAATAAACATTACACATTGTAAAGTTGCGGTTGCAGCACATCCCGGGAAAAGCCGCGGTATTGTCCACTGTCGCTGGGGAAATGTTGTCTAATGGCAAGTACCGCACAGGCAGGTATTACTCTCCGAACGCGGTGTCCGAGCCTCCCGTGAAGCCACCAAGTGAAGCAACGATAGGCCACCAGCCTGTACCACCTGTGAAAATGAAAGATGCAAACTGTATTAAAATGACAACTTTCTTATCACTGTCGATTCAGGTACAAAAATGTCATTCTGCTTTGAAAAAAATTCTATCTAGAAAATGCACAACATGGAACCAATTTACATGCATTCGAATGATATGTAGATGTAGTTTTATATGTGGGAGACGACCATGAAATAGTAGTGGCATCACTGACATCACAACCAGAGTATACTTACTCGTTACTCGGATTACGCGGACGAACAGTGCCGCAAAGTTCGTGCATAAGCACCATCATCATCCTCAACACTGTCCGTGAGAGGCAGGCTTCCCTGAACTCTGGCAGCTCGGTGATGCATTGCGGACTTGGCTCGCCTTCCGAAATGTAGGCCAAGCACCCGGAATTTTCACGGCAGCAGCAGTTCTCCTCCTCAGTTGGCATTAGCTCGCAACGATTGCACGTGCACCAGGTGGAGACGCCGTCCATGCGACATGGTCCAGGCTCTTCATCCGTTGACTGGTCCTCCCAACTGCCGTCCGAATCCCCATCGTTTTCGCGTGCTTGCCTTTCCAGTAGTTCTTCCTCGGTGTACTCGGGCTCGTACATATACGGCATTATTGTAGCCATTGTGTGGTAAAGAAAGTAAAATAATTTATAGCGGTGGTACTGGTATCTGTTCACACGGGCTACAATCAACGAAGGTAGCTGACCAGAGCACAGAAACGAGTCACAGAATACTCAAAGTAACACAGCGAGAGTAATGGAATCGAAAATCTGCTGCTGTGTGTTGTGAAACAGTGTGTTTATACTTATTGAGGAAAGAGGCGTCCTGCCGTTTCCATGGCGACACTTCATTAGCTGAGGCGCAGCGATTGTTGACACGAAACGTGCTTTGGCGTTGGGAAATGGGCGGTACGCGTCTGCTGATGTCAGCCTCGGGGGCGGGGGATTTGATTTAGTGCCGCAAAAGCAGGTGAGCCAGGGCGATGCGGCAAGTGATAGGATTATCAGAAAATGGCGGCTGATTTCGAGTGCGTTAATGGACGAAAAGTCGGGTAAGGTCCATAGGAAAGTTTTCCACGATCTACCGAGTTATGCTTAAAAACACATGGCCGAACCGTAGGGACAATAAAAAAAAAGTCCCGGAACTCTCCTTTAACAATGCACTCGCATTCCCATTATCCAGGGCAAATAAGTCGTACTGCTGCTGCGCCGTAAATCCTCAAAATGACATTCATCATAAGAATGTAAATGGGGAGTGAAGGGCTAAAAGTGTCAGCAATACCCCACGTTCTCATCTACAAACGGTTTGCCTCCATCAACGTTGTGGAAAAACACACGCTGAGACACAGAGCGGGTGAGAGGGACAGAGAGAAAGCGAGCCACACACACACACGAGGGAGAGGGGAGACATACAGAAGGGCCGGCACCTTAGAAATATGGGACAGGGGCAGAGAAAAACACGCTCCAATAAAACAGGGTGAGAATGAAACTCTTACCTGCTGTGATGTGCGATTGAATCTTCGTTTGTTTGGGTGCCCACAACAAGCTGAGCTGAGTTTTATTTTCTGCTTCTGCGTGTGGTCAGATAAGCCGGCAGTCACAATGCAGCCCCCCAGCCCTCCTGCCAAAAGATGGGGGGGACAAAAAGGTATGACACAAAAGTTGGGGGGACAAAACCCCCTTTTAACCCCTCTAATTACGCCTATGCCTGTAAGAATGGTCCAGTGCCCATGCCCCTGGAGTGCTTCAACCTTCACAGAGACATGTATCACAGCGCAAAGGCGTAGAGAGGGTACGGCCTGAGCGGGCAAGGCCCACCCACGATCTCGCAGCCCTTCTCAGACTCATTTTCATGGTGTGCCATCTCGGAAATAAAGAAAATGTCGGCAGCATTTCTGTCATTCATTTATACATAATGTTGAGGGCTTTTAAATCTGCATCGAGCTCTATGCCCTCCCCACTGGAACTGCGAACGCAGGGAGGAGCCAAGTGCACGGCGGTTGTAAAAGTATTTACTTATAAACTGTTGTGCAGATCTTGGCTTTCATGACTGCTGTGTAACATGGCCATAGTCGCCAAGTGGCCCCATGTCATGCATGACAACTTGAGCCAGTCATGGTTTATTAACGTTGCATGCTGGGACTTGTAAGCTTATATTTAAAAATGGGAAATGTAAAACTACATGTCCCAGCATGCAAAGTTAAGAAGCCAGGTGGACTGGTTCAAGGTGTCACACACAACATGAGGCAATTTGGTAGCTATGCAAGGAGGACACCCAGATTATGAGCATGAGCTACAAATCCAATGAGCAGCTCCTAACACTTACTTGGAATTTACACAAGGCAACTGAAAGTTCTTCAATGGCATTATGCCTATGTTTCAAGCTCCCAGGTGCTTGTCATCTCCCTATCGTCACCTCTGCAATGGGAGAAGCCAGTGCAATTACATCTCCCCCCAACTGCCCCTCCTATGGGTTTTTATTTCCAGTTTTAAAAACGCATGTGTACAATTCCCTTTTCCAGCTGCTGTCTTTGCCACATAAGCTCCCGGCCTTCCTGTCTGCCATGGAAAATGAAAAAGAGCTTTTGAATGTGCTTCCTTTTCTCTTTCTATGGCAGCCATCTTGTTTCTGGAAAGCTTTTAGAAACCATTCGCATCCTGGATGTTTTAGGTGTTTGTTAATGGCAATTAACATCTATGGGATGGGTCCAACTGGAGTACAAGAATCAAAAGGAGATTTCTCTGCACAAACGGAAAGTACAAGGAAATGCAAAATCCCATGAATTAAATAGGAGGGTGTGCAAAGAATACATCTGTTTCCCCTGATATTTTCATGCATAAATATTTCATTTATTAATTTTCTCAATTTTTAAACTGCAGTGTGAAACTCACTGCAGTGCTACATTAATCCCCAGCCCTAGCCCCCACCTCTAAACCAACATTGTCCCCTTCCCTAAGTGCATTTTTTAAAATTATATATTGTAGGTGAATTTCTTGGTGATGAATATTCTGCACTGAAAAAAGTGTGTGGTGAACCTTCTGCAATGAAATCACGGTGAACCGTGCAAAGCAAAGAATGAGGAGGGGATGGAAACTGCTGCCCGAGGCGCATCAGATTTCTATAGACACATTTTGCTGATATAAAGATGATTCTTGTGCAAAGTGAGCCATTTATTGTATGCTTATTTGACACCTGTAATAAAGTCACCCTTGATTGGCCCATTTGAACAGGACTGTGAGAAGCCACCAGCTGTGTACTGGAACACCAGGAGGCGGTACCCGTAGGATCCACCAGAACTCTCACAGTCTTCCCCCAGATGCCCATCGCATGCCCCACAACCACCCTTCCAGGGCAAGAATTTCACCCGGAAAAAAATATACCTCATGAGAAACGAGGCAGATTATCCTCTTTTGGCACAAATTGAGGGATGTGAGTTGAGATGGAAGAAACCCTGGGAAAAATTAGCTGTGAAATGGTTGGTTTGGTGCTTAAAATATAGGGGAAACATCAGGAAGGGCCGGCGCAGACTGGTGGATCCATGCAGGGAGCGTGACTCTGCGATGAGCACATTTGTGGTTTGTAAGGCCTGGCATGGATCACAGAACAGTGCTTGCCGAGAAATACACAGCAACAAGTCAAACTAAGCAAAACAATTATGCAAACTGCTCATGGGTGAGCAAACTTAACGGCAACCTTTCCAGTAAAAACGCTAGGCCACTCAGTCGCGGTGACACGTCTGACTGATCCCAACATGATGGACACAGCTTTTGATAGAACTAGGCTTTTCTTAGAACACATTCAACACATGAGTACAATTAGGAAAGAGAGGTGTACGTCTCTGGGTGTGGGACTGGACCCATTGGTACACACCAATCATAAAGACTGACCTTCATAGGAAAACTGTCCCACCAACCAAAATCCTCAATGAATCAATCATTGCCCAAACCTAACTATAAACGGGAGCCAAAGACTGATGATTTCGAGTATGCTAGGACAGTGATCCTGAGTGTCAGTGGTGCGGCAGAGAGAGGAGAAGGAAAAGAGACAGAGAGTTGTTCAAGAGCCTGAGTTGGCCAAGCCAGATAAGCCACAGATTGAGAGAGCTCCAGAACAGGAGGAGGCTAAGGGAAGTGAGATGCTCTATACAACTTTACAGAACAGGCAAGGCTTTGAGGAACGTCCACCGTACAGAGACCACTAGCCCAAAGGCTGGCAGGAGCGGGACCTTGAAGAACAGAAGCTTGAGTGTATCCTGAGGTGGGCTATACTCCAGATCATGATGTTAGCTTCAAAACTACCAGTATTCCCTAAAGAAGCTAGCATCTTTGGAGAAACTCTTGGCCAGTGGGTCATAATTATTGCAGCCTATACACATACCTAGGTAGATCAAAAGCACATCCAACCGAGAAATAACTCCCTGGGACAAAAGGGAAGAGCATCTCAATGAGAGCCGTAGGTCAGGAGTGGTATGTGTCATAGGTCTGGCCCAGAGAGCAGATTAACAAGGCTACAGAGTCCTAGAAGGCTGCTCGAAGTTGGTATTGTCTGCAAAATCAAGACAAAGAAGCATGCTGGGGCACCTGGTTGTGGATAACCTGGGAGCTTGTGGAGTAGAACAGGAATGGTCATCAGACTCCGGACACTGTGTGCCCTCAGTTTAGGAACCCTTTTTCCATGGATTCTGGGTTATTCCTCCCTCCTGACACTGTTTCCAAAAACACCCTGTTTTATCTTGTTTCCCGTCCGCCATCCTTTCTGTGAGGGTTCAGAAATGAGAGGCAGACACAAAGTGGTAATATTCTCAACATTAGTCATTTTATTAATAGAAAGATGTTTGGATAAAGGTCTAACTTTCCCTATCATAAAGTGAATGTCCCGTCCTATGTAACTAAAATGAAAGCAGGCTGACCTTGTGTCAAACTAAAACTGACCCTCACACTAACATACGCAAGCTAAAGGTGCGAGGTAAATGTTTCAAAGTTCAACTCAACAGAAATGTGCAAAAACGCAAACATATAACTTCGCCCAAAACAATCCTTGTGCCCAGTGGTTGGGTCTCTTCCCCTGGATTGTTTCAGGAAAACTGTTCACAATGTTCCATGTGAAAACCATTCTCCTAAAGGCAATACAAATGTCTCTTTTACCTAATACTTTCCTCAGGGTGGCAGAACAAATGTTCCTTCCACAACACTAGTTGGAATATGGTAAAGAGGAAATCTCTCCTAGTCTTTCAGAATGGCAAAACACAATATTTGTTCAACAACACTAGTTGGAATATGGAAAAGGAAAGTCTTTCCTACTTTTTAGGATGGTTAAGCAAATGCCTTTTCTCCAATAGTGATCAAAGTATGACAAAAGGCAAGTCATTTCAAAGTTTTGCTCCAATTCCAGTACATATAGGGCCTCATCACGAGTTTGGCGGTAACCCTTGAATGCGGCAGTAGCGCTATTACCGCCGCATTTAAGGGTCCGCCAGATCATGGCCTTGGTGGATTTCTCCCCTGCTCTGAGCTGGGGGGAAATCCACTGAAATTTTGCGCTCTTACCGCCGGTGGGAAATCCGCCGGCGGTATAAGCGCGAAAGTTCCCCATGAGCCCAATGGGGAATTGCCAAATGGGCTCAATGGGGAATGGGCAATACCCGTTCTGCAGAACCTGTGATCCGGCGCTATTGGCACCGGGGGGTTCGGTGGTAGGGCTATTAGTGCCAGTGCTAATAGTGCCGGCGTTTCCGCTCAACTCGTGATGAGGCCCATAGTCAAGACTTTGCTATGAAAATAGCTGGCTCACCGCAAAGAGTTTGAATGATTGAGCTGTCTTTATCAAGACATTTAGTAGATAAAAATGGCATCTAAAATCTTAAATGTTTCCATTGAAGTAATGTTTTGGGCATTAAAGGATATTCTTTTTTAGATACAAGTTCTTTGTCTGGGAAGAGAAAGGTTCTCTGAACATTTGGTTCTTAGCTAGTTGCATTCAATGCTTCATAGTTGAAGCTTTTCCTTGTTCTGTGTCCTGGAGTACCTTGGTTTGCTGTTAGTTGACTTTTTTCTAGATACACATTTTGTTTGAGTCTAGGAATCGATGGCCGGTGATAAAGTATTATTAAAGGGAGTCCACAAAGTCTAGAGGGTTTGTGTATTGTCATCATATTTTTCCAAGTGCAACATGAATGGTGTTAGTGCTGAAACTGTAACCGGTAACCATTTTCTAATGGGGATTTTATTTCAATTGGAAACATGTTAACGGGTCTGCTTTAAAAAGAACAGGGAATTCCAAAGTGATCTGTCCAAGAGAAAGGCTGTGGAGGATCCATGGACAGAAATGAGAGTGTGCAAAAATGCCATCCAGGGTGCGGCACAGATTATGGACCCATAACTTCTAATGACCGTAGAAGTAAACGAGTTTTTGCAGCATGTTTTCTCTAACCAGAAATTGAAGTCACCAGCTGTTTTGTCTCCACAGTATTGTTGGGGAAAGTAAGACAATCAGTGAAATCAGCGTCAGGCAGAGGTGGTGTATAACACATTAATAACTGTAGATTGTTGTTACATGAGGTCTTGAATTGGGTATGAAGATGATTAATATTTGTGCATTGCACTGATGAAACAATTTAGGCAACAGTATTTTGTATATGATAGTTCTAGTCTGTTTCCCTAATCCTTCTTAAACCTATTTGCCATTAAGATCCATATTTTTATCCCGTGCTCCTAAAATACCTGCTGCATATAGGACAGGTCTGGCTCTGTTTCCTGTGTAAGTGCTCTAATCTTTGCTTTGCTCCTAGTGATGGTTCGCAGCTGTGCTCTGAAGGCCTTCTCTTCCTTGTACAATCCATTTTCCTTATTCCTTTTCTTTGTCTTGTTCAGGTTTGAAGCATTACTACCCTGATAGTGGCTTTCATTTTTTACCGAGAGACAAAGGCGTCTATTGTTGAGCCATCCATTTCCTTTTATATATAATACCAGTTGGTCCCTAACCTATTTTGTAAAGGCTGTACCTCTGAGGAGAGTATTTCTGAAGAACTGCCCTCTTTCCTTTTTTGAACATTTTTTAATGCCCCAAGAGCCGTACAGAATAAGATACATCCCATAGTTTAAACCGACCATAGTACGTGTACGATTATCAGTCCAACACTATAGTTTTCAGACCTTTTTTACCTTCTCCGTGTACAAATTAAAGTACACCATGTACATTTTATGATATAACTCAAGTAAGCAAAGTGTCAGGGCGGGTATTACCATAATTGACCTAAAAATATTTGACCTAAAACATTTAATTGAATGTGTTTGACCTTTTCTTCGGTCAAATCTAATTAAATATATATATATGGGGTGGGTAAGGGTATAGTTTAGGTTTAAGGGAAGTAGGCGAGGGTTGGGGGGGTACTCTCCCCGCTTTTTAGACTGAAAAAAGGTCAAATAAATTATTTCAAATGTGATTAGGTCAAATGCTTTAAGTCAATTAGAAGGTGAAGAAGGGGAACTTGTCTCAGAAAAGAACAGGGCCCTTCTCTCCTATTCCAAAGGGTTCAGCAAAAGCAACAGTCAGCCTCATCAAGTTCCAGAAGATAACTTCAATAATCTCAGCCAATGGAAGGGTCTAAAAGAAAGTGTTTCCAAAGTTATTTTAAGTCTCAACCACAAGAAGAAAGTCCATATCAAAAGGTTTACTCCTCAATGAGGATGCTGTTGGGGTTAGTCACATCCTCTGACCCTTAGCTGACATTGTCGACTTTCTGCAGCCGCTGACCCACGGCTCTCAGGCAGCCAGATGCTTTTGGGATTCTCCTGCTCACTCTCTCCTAGGTGGGTTCTGTAGGGCAGTCTTCCTGGAGACTGTAACAACTTCCAGCCAGACTGGACAGCAGGTAGGTGCTTCAGCAGAGATTTAGGGTACCGTGGTAAGGTTTGATAGAGGAACGTTTCCCTAATCTCTCCTTTCTCCTCTTGCTTCTCGCTGTGTTCGCATTGGGCCCTTGTGCTGCCGGGTCTATTCCTGGGTTGTCTTTTCTCTCTCTGACTTGTTACTCTATTTGCAGGTACTGCTCCCCCTGGATCAACAGTGTCATCTGGGACCTCTGTCTTTCCTGTCTAGGAGGTGGGTCTCCCCTCCTTGGTCTTTTCTATGGGGGTCTGTGTCCATCCCTGCTCTCTATGCTTTCATTGTCTTTTTCCACCAGGTCTGTGCTCCGTCTCTACTTGTTAAAGCCTTCCTTTCCTCTCTCGAGGTTGTCCACCTTTCACTTCACCACTTCTTTCGCATGTCGTGGCATGAGCTTTCTTCTCCTCACAGCAACTCTCTCATCTTCCGTGTTTTGACTTTCCTTCTCCCACGTGATACTTTATACTGTAGACTCTCCCCTCTCCCATGCCCACTGTCCCCTGTGTCTCTCTTCTATGTTATCTTCCGCTATGCCTTCATCAGCAGTAACACTTGTTGCCCTCTCCAAGATGGTATCTTTAAATTACCTTCTGAAAAAAGTTTCTGTTTCCATCCTCCTTCTAATACTCCCACCTTTCTGTGTGTTCTCTTTCTCTTTCCCATTGATACTCCTTCTCTCACTCTCACATTTAATAATTAATACTACTATCAAATATTGATATAGCGCTTCATATGTAGTAACAATAGGTGCTATTGCTGACCAATTTAAAGGTATTCAATTTTCCAACCACTGAAGCAACAAAGGTTGAGCACGGCCTTGCTGGGATTCAGACCTACAAGCTGCTTGCTAGACCCATGTCTGAGGCGAGTGCTTAACTCATGAGTTATACACCCTTGCCCAGGGAGCTTAAAGCTGCACAACCACTTTGTAGTATCACTGTACTGCAGTAATTGCATTTCAATTGGCAAGACATATATCTACATGGATACTTCCAGACTGTGGGCCCAATTCATGGAATTGACTTGGCACCGCCAACAAACACCCTGATTCACAGAGCGGTGCAATGTGTATTTTTGCAGTGCACTAGTGCAAAAGTACTCTTTGCACCGTGAATTAGGCCCATTTAGCACGGTGCAAAAAGTACTTTTGCAGTGGAAAGTCACTTTGCACTGCAAAAATACACTTTGCACCGCTCTGTGAACCAGGATGTTTGTTGGCAGTGCAAAGTCACTTTGCACCATGCAAAAAAATTGATTCCATGATTCAAACCCTGTGTGTTTTTCAAGCTGTGGTATTTATTGATTGCCTGAATGGCTGATAACAAACAGGATGCACAAACCCGGAGTGCAAATACTCTGTGTCTTTGCACAGCATATGTAAAGATCTAAATGAAGCTGAGCGTCCTTGAGAGGGAGGTGCAAGAATTTAATGAAGTGGTCTAATATTTTTGATGTCAAAACATTGAGTTTGGTTGAAGGAAAAGCAGAGCAGCGTAGCAAACAAATTCCCTATGATTAGGAAGGATTAGATTTATGAGTTAATAAGCAGCATAGCCATTCGAGTAAAGAGACACATCAGGCAATGAGTCTGGCAACCTACACTAATCACAGAGTCAACAGGCCAACAGCAAGCAAGTGCCATGCGGAATACAGATCACATGGAAACCCGGGGAACGGCGCAGTGTGTATCTGCACGGTCTCCAGCATCAGCGGACGCAGAAGTCAGTGCGCATCACGCAATCCTAAAATCCAATATGGTGCACTCCTGCACTGAGTGATGGTGCCCCCCCATAAAACTAAACAGTGATAGTTGTAAGGTTTTCAACGAGTCATAACCACTGGCAAAGGTCTGGGCAACCCTCTGGACCATTGTTTTTCAGCCTCCTATTCCATTACAGAAGGGGAAGGGCTGAACTGAACTGCTATGTCACAGCCCGTCCGCACAAGATGACAAGCAACCCCAGAAATGTTTCGGCCTCCTAGGGAATCTTCGGAGATCGTTTGGGTCTCGCGGTAA
This sequence comes from Ambystoma mexicanum, assembly GCF_040938575.1. NCBI lineage: Eukaryota > Metazoa > Chordata > Amphibia > Caudata > Ambystomatidae > Ambystoma > Ambystoma mexicanum. The sequence goes on from NC_090925.1 coordinate 397,690,104, forward strand.
AGCAAGCTGAGGACTCACTTCTGGGCATAGCCCTCATACATCGCGAAATCGACTAGTGTTGGCTGAAGTGTTTTGAAAGAATCATAACCAATGGCATTGCTCTGGGCAACCCCCTAGAACAAGTTAGTAATTCTGTCAAGACCTTGCAGAAGGGGAAAGACCATATGAAAATCATACTCTGGCCCAAACCAAAAGGGTCAGTCTAGCCTGAACGTCTAGGTCACATCCCTTCTGCACAAGACCACAAGCAACCCCAGCATATTTCAGCCTCATCAGAATCAACAGTCAGATGTAGCTTGCGTCTCTAGGCACAGCAAGCTAAGGACACAGTTTGGTCATACACACATCCCACTCAGGGCTACAATCGCAAAACATAAAAGGGCAATGGCTGGAAGGTTGTGAATAAATCATAACCACTGGCATTGCTCTGGGCAAACTTCCAGAAATTTGTCTTTCAGCCTGCAGACCAATACAGAGGGGAAAGACCATTATGAAAATTAAGCCTAGTCCCTCCCTAAAAGGGGTAGTCGAGCTCGAACTGCTAGTTCATATCCCTTCTGCAGGAGACCACCAGTGTGTGAGGCCTGTACTATGATGAAACACATCAGTGAAAAAAACATTTTGAAAACACATCGGATTTATGGACATCAATCCCTCTATTGCGTGTGCATGCCACAAAGGCGGCATCAACGCACCAAAGTCTTCCTAAAAGTAACCACTTGTCACCAAAGCAATGGAGGAAGAGCTATGGTCTAACCTCCAGGCAAGTCCTCCGATGGCCCCTGCATGCGAGGGGCTTGAGTGACACAGCTTGGCACCTTGCAGATTTAAAATCTCTGCCACTAGGCCGTTTCTGCAGAGATTGGGGCACAGCAAAGAGCGTACCGTCTGTTGTGCGTTGGTCTAGTGGCTGGATGCGAGAGAGCGTCATGACTATGTCATGTCATGACGCCTCTCTAAAAAAAAGGGGCTCTGCTGGCACGCAGAAGGCAGTGCAGCAGAGCCCCAGGAAGCAGCAACTCGTGTCTGTATCCTTATGGGGGGGAGGTCCTATTGCCGCATTGGCGCAGTCTGGTTTGCGGCCTTGCCCGCAAATCAGTCATATGCTACGAAGCTGGTGTCCAGTCAGTATGTCGAACGCATTTTTTCAAATGCAAAAATGTCGGAAACATTATGTCGAAAAAAATAATTCTAATGTATACTTTTTTTATTTAATATTTTTTTGGGGTTTCGGTAAGTAAAATAAAGTGTAATAAAAAAAACAGGGGTTTGGGGGGAACCCCCCCCCATTAAAAAAAAATAAATATATGAAACGTTCGAAAAAAAAATTTCGACTTCAAGTTATCGACATTTTTGCATTTGAAATAATTGAATTCGAAATATTAACTATAAACCCCTGCAGCCATCGCACCCCTGAACGAATACTTCTGACCCATGATCAACAGGGAATATGAACGGTTCAGGATGAGGTGTGCGAGGCAGGAGGAAGGGGAGAGCCTCGATGCGTTCCATGGGAAGCTGCACGGCATTGCACTGTCCAGTGACCTGGAAAACTTTGAGGAGGATGAGATCAGAGCACAGATCATCTACAGCTGCAGCTCCTCGAAGCTACGCAGGCAAGTCCTGAGGGACCCAGCGCTGACCCTCGACCGCATACTAGACCTTGGCCGTGCCCAGGAATTGGCAGAGGTGCGGGCCTCAGTCATGGACTCATTCAGACATCACCTCAAGTTGGAGGCCCCGATGCAGCGGGTCAAGCTGGAAGGAGGTGTCGGCGGTTAGCAAGTGGCAAGGAGGAAAGCCGATGAGGATGGGAGACTGGCCAAGGAGAGACCCCAATGCCACAATATGCCATCAGTGCGGGTGGGATCTTCCACACCCGCAAGACTGCCCAGCGAAAGTGCACATCTGTGGGAGGTACGGGAAGGTGTATCACTTCGCAAGGGGGTGCCTCACCCCGACATCAGCCAGCATGGCGGGGACAATGGGGGGGGGGAGTGAGTCGAAGGGGAGAAAGACCCCTTGAGTGGCTGCAGTCCAAGTGGCGGAGGACCCAAGGAGAACGCCGTATGATGTGGGAGAGGAGGAAGATGAAGAAAATGTATTCTTCCTGTCATGCAGCAGTGCCACTGGCCAGTTCGATCCCGGAATTTTCTGAGTTGGACAGCCCGCTATCGGGCCTGTGGTGTTCAGACTGGAACACACCCGTTTGTTTGCAGTGCTAAAATGTTTAAGTGTCTGAGTAGCGATTAGGTGGTGCTCGGACTGGAATGCACCCAATGTATGCAGTGATGATGTAGGGGCACAATGGGTGCACGGACTGGAATGCACCAAGTTAGACCCCATAGAGGGTCGCTGTTTTGCAGTGGGGGGTGATTTTTCTTTTGTTATAATAAAGGAGGGATGTTGTGTGTTGGTCTAGTAGCTGGATGCGAGAGAGCGTCATGACTATGTCATGACGCCACTCTAATAAAAGGGGCTCTGCTGGCACGCAGAAGGCAGTGCAGCAGAGCCCCAGGAAGCAGCGACTCGTGTCTGTATCCTTATTGGAGATGGGATCCTATTGCCGCGTGGCGCGGCCTGATTTGCAGCCTTGCCTGAGTGCCCCCAATGCATACGCCACCGTTGCTGGGGTGATCACCAGCCTGGAAGCACATCCCCCGGTGATCCGGGCGCTGCAGGGTGATCCCTGCCTCCAATCCGCTGCTTGGACGCAGCGTCCCTGTGCTGTGTCGGGTGATCCCGACACGTTTTGTGGCCCGCCCCGGTGACCGGAGGCGGGCCACCACATCGTCTACAGACCGAGTGGTTGTATGATTGAGTGCTGACAGATAACGTTGGATGTAGGGAGTGCAAGACTTTTTGCACGAATGCTAAAGGCTGTAAGCATCGCTCTTTTCTTTGTCACCGGGCAGCCAGGGTAGGATGGGCTGTCTCTCCATTGGAGATGGACGTCCTTCTGTCTCCTCGTGTGAGAAGCTCTGATGGCTCATTTTGAAACCTCTGGTGTCTTTGCACTAAGATTCGAATGAGGCCAACATAGGGGTTTCAAGTTTTAGAAAGTGTCTGGTCACCGACCTTTATGTGCAAATGCAAACTGATGAAACAGTTCCACCAATTCACTAGACATGCCTGCCTGGGGTGTTGCTAGGTCTGGAAAAGATCAGGGGCTATGCTAATGTCGGTACTGTCGTGGCTTGGGGCTAGCTAGGCTTTTGCTTCTAGCCCCTGAGCTTCTATCCAGGGTTACAACCAGAAGACCCGGGGTTGTAGCCCCCCAGCCCTCCCCTTGGAACGCTGCTGCCTGGCCCAGGGTGCCCCGAACAGAGGACACCTGATTCTCAAAGGGACCCGCATGCAGAAACCAAGCTATGACCGAACACGAGCAGTCGCGTGGGTCATAGGCTGAGTAAGTCCTCTGCCCACGTGGGTGTTGCTGCACAGTGGCATTTTTCCATGTCCTCTACCAGCTTAGCGAGTTAAGGCCGTGCTTTTGATTTACTTTTACTTTACGAGGTCTCTCAGTGGTTCTGTGAGGGTGGCTATGCTGGGAATAAATCTGCCACAGAAGGTTATCATACCCATGAAACCTCAGAATTCTCTTTGAGTGGTGGGGGCCTTAGCTGATTATACACCTGCATCCACTCCTAGCTGTGTCCGCAGACCCCAAAAAAACTCCAGGTTATCTTTCATGAATTTAAATTATTTCCATGTAGACTGCAGACATTTTCCTTGAGTTGCTGAGCACCCGTACAAAGTCAATGGGCCTCATTACAAGTTTGCCGGTCTGGGAACTAGGGTACCGGTAAGCATGCCGGTACCGTAGTTCCCAGACGGGCAAACTACGAGTTGTGCTCGTGGGTGCCTTTCTGCCCGCCTTGTCGGACCTGGTGGGCAGAGCGGCACCCGCGAGCACAGCATGCCGCATGCACCGGCACCATTCACGAATGGTGCCGGTGCATGCGGCTTCCCCATTCCCATTGAGCCCCATGGTTCTTCCCCATTCAATGGGAATGGGGAAGAATTTTTTCAGGCACCCGGGAAAGGGCAATTACCGGGTCCGCCGGGGTTGTAATACCCCGGAAATTTCCCATTCCAGGGCGCCATAAAAAAACCAATCCGGCGGCAGCCGTGCCTGTGCCTGTGTCCGCCAATATCGTATTGAGCTCTATTATGTCTATCACAATGTGATGACCTTGGCTACAGGGATCAAGTCCTAAAAAAAAAGTGGGGGGGCTCAGTGGTGTCACCAGAAATTAGCATATCCAAGAGCCCTCTGAAAAAAGTGGGGGACTCCATCCACCCGTGTGTACTCTCGACTTGAGCCCTGCTTGGCTATCACACCTGGGATGCCTTTGTAGGGCCTTGAAAAATGTATGCAGCTGATAGCATGCCGCAGCTGAGCCTCATATAGCTGCGGAGACCTAGGCAGGGGCGTTGATTTTTGGTTTTCCCGGCAGGGACGGCGGGGGGGGGGGGCGGCTGTTACAGTAGCAACAAAAAAAGTCCCTTTGCAACAGATAGGGACTTTCACGCAATTGGCATTTCCAGGGGGGAGGCGGGCCCCAGAGCACCCACCGACTCGGGGCCCTTGGGCCTAGGTGAATAGAAAGAGTTGTGAATTTGGATTCAGGCTGGAGGATGAGTTAATGGTATCCAGTATTTATATGCAATTTTTCAAACTATCGTTGCCCGTGCATTTCTGCAAAAATGTCACCTACAGCCGGAGTTGTTACCTTATCACAGCTTTGTTCGGCAGACACATATTGCCCTAAATGCACACTTTAGGTTGTTTACGCTTCTGGGTCAACCATCAGTCCGTCAACCTGCTCAATGGGCCTCATTACAAGTGTGACGGTCGGGTAACAATGGTGCCAATAAGCGTTGTTACCGGACTGGCACACTACTAGTCTGCGGGCGGGTGTCATTCCGCCCGCCAGGCCCAGACCTGGTGGGCGGAATGGCACCCGCCCGCAGACTTTCACAAAGCACTGGCACCAGATCACCGGGGTCGTAATCCCCTGGTGATTCCGGCAAGCCTGCCACCGGTAAATATTGCAAGTCCGGCAGCAACCCGCCGGCAGCACTGGCAGGGCTACCGCCGGACTTGTAATGAAGCCCAGTGTCTTCCTCATAGCCAGAGATCTTCTTCAAGCTTGAAAAGCAGTTGTTAAGCAATATGCTTGCGCTCTACTGCAATAGGCTCACGGTTTCGTAAATGAAAAGGCGTATAGCCCTGTCAGTGAGGCAACTCACATCTGTGAAAAAAGACATGCGTGTTCCTTAAACATGTCTTGAAGTTTATTCTCATGTGCATCCCAGCCAGTGCTTCTGCTAAAGCATTGCTCACAAAGGTGTCAGGGCTCACTGATGGGACATAGAAACCATAACCGGGCCCCTGTCCATAACGTTCTGTCTTGAAAACACCTCCCAATGGTAGAAAGCGTTGTTGTATTTGGGTCTGAGATGGCACAGGCAGGGCCATCGTAACAGTTTCTGGGGCGAGGGGCACAGACCGGCTCCCCCCACCATCCCAAAACCGATGCCTTCCTCCCACCCCCCATAAAACCCATGTCACCCCTCCACCCCCCTGAAACCCATGCCCCCTTCCAATACGCAAAACAAGGGATTACATAACTCGAATCAAATTCAACGTCTAAGCTTTAAATGGATTATCTAGTTGTTAATAAAAAGCATTGCACATCTCTATGACCTGTTTGCCCAAGAGGATGCTATATTGAAGACATTTTCACTTTGTTTTTCAAATAATATATTAATGTAGAAAAAAATAAAAGAAAATTAAACCGAACAGTTCAACCTGACCATTCTTTTCTGTATGAATGTGCGCAAAGTACGTGTCCTTGGAAAAACATTACATGACTAGGCAGCAGTGAAACGAAAAAGCTGTGTAATAAAACAACAAAGTTCACTTAGCATTTCAGATCATGGCCACACAGCGGGCAAACACATTCAAGTAATCATAGAAAGAATTAAATGAGAATCACTGAGTGAGTATATGCTTCCTATTGCCCAAGGCTGATGTGCCTGAAACACTGCCAAGATTTTTTTTTTTTTATTTTAATAACTCTGTTTATTGAATTTAAACAACAAAACATAAGAGACATATAAGAATAAGACATGAATCAGCAGTATACATGTGGAAGGCAATCTCAGCAGTATACAAGTTGAAGGCAGTCGTCCATATCAACGGGGCCCGTAGGGCCGAGGACCAGAAGACAACAAGACAACAATAGGACCAGGCAGGCAAACAAGGCAAGCATCACTACCGGTGCACCCCCACCCACAGAGCTTATTGAGCATCTAGCCATTTGCCCCATATTTTCTCGAATTTACGGGGGCAGCCCCTTGCATTATAAATTCGGCGCTCTAAGGTAGCACCTCGGTCCAGCTCGTTACTCCATCGATTCAGGCTCAATGGTTCGTCCGACCCCCAATTGGCCGCTATAAGCCTTTTGCTCGCCCCCAGCGCCGTTGCCAAAAACATTTTTTCATGTTTGGACAGGTCTACTTCCCCTCCAATGCCCAATAGTACCATCTTGGGGTCCCTGGGAATTGGTGTCCCCAGAGCGGCTGAGATTGTATTAACGCATTCCACCCAGAAGGCCTGTATCACCTGACAGTCCCATATCATATGGTAGAAGGTGGCGGGTTCAGTTTTGCATCGGACACATGTCTCGTCTTCTATTCCACCCCATCTGGCCATTGCAGTGCGCGAGTGATATGATCGATGTAAGATCCTAAACTGTATGAGCCTAAGCTTGGATTCTATCCCAATTTCTCTGGGGGACATTAATGCTTCTACCCAGTCTTCAGGTTCCAGGGGGCCCAGGTCCCTTTCCCATTTTGCCTTTAGTCCGTCGAGTTGTGGAGTCCCGAATGAGCTAAGGGCCTGATAGAGGCTGGAAGTGACCCTAGAAGAGATGTACTGCGGGAGAATATTGGTCTCGATGGGGGAGCAAGGGGGTAGGACCGTCGTGTCGGGGAATTGGGCGCGGATTGCATGGGACAATTGCGCATGCCGAAACCGATCCATGGGAGCCAGGTTGAATCGTTCGCGCATGGTCTCAAAGCTCAAGAGGCGGCCCTCTTGTATAATTTGTGCTAATGTGTGTATTCCTTTGGTCAGCCAGTGACCGAAGGGGCCCATTTTTACCAGTTCTGGGAGGAGCGCATTGTGCCATATGGGTTGCGACAGTGTTGGCTGGCCTTCCCAGCCAATTAGCTTGTGAGCGGCCCGCCAAGCCCTCCGGATATGATGGGACATTTTGGGCAGCGCCGGGAGTTGGTCGCGGGTGGCGTAGAGGATTTGGAGCGGTGTTAGTGGGGACATGGTCTCCAGCTCTATACGGTTGTGTGGCTGTGTGGGGTCTGCATGTATCCAGTCATTCACTACTCCTATTTGTGTGGCCAAGTAATAGGTGCGTATGCAAGGTAACCCGATGCCTCCCTCCCACACCGATCTTTGGAGCGTGTCAAGGGCAATCCTGGATTGTTTCCCTCCCCAGAGCAATGTGCGCAGATTCTTGTCGATGAGTGCGAAGGTTTCCCGGGGGATGGGGAACGGGGTGTTCTGGAGGACATACAACAGTCTGGGAAGGGTCATCATTTTAAATAGTGCGGCCCGGCCCATTAGGGACAGGGGGAGAGATTGCCAGTGGGGGATGTCTCTAATGAACCGCTCTATTACTGGTTGTATATTAAGTCGGGGGAACCCATCGAGCGTCGGGTCAAGCCGTATACCCAGGTATTTGAATTCCCTGATAGAGACGCGATATGGGCAGGTCTCCGGGATCGCAGGCTCACCCCCCTGAATCGGGAAGAAGATGGTTTTGGCCTCATTAACCTTTAGGCCTGCAAAGGACTGATATTCCCCGAGTATGCGGGAGACCACCGGGCACGAGACACCTGGGTTACTAAGGTATATGAGCAGGTCGTCCGCATAGAGCGAGAGGCGGTCTTCCCCCCCTCCCGGCCAGACGAAACCATTCCAGTTGGTGTTAGCTCTAAGCTCAATCGCTAGTGGCTCGATGGCCAGGAGGAAGAGGAGTGGAGACAGCGGGCACCCCTGCCTCGTGCCTCGACCCAGGGGGAAAGGTTTGGAGGACATGCCGTTCACCCTCACCGTGGCCTCCGGGGATGCATATAACAGTTTTACCCACGATATAAACGTCTGCCCCAAGTTCATCCTGGCCATGATCTCCCACAAGGCATCCCACCCCACTGAGTCAAACGCCTTCTCGAAGTCCACCGCCAGGAGGGCGAGTGGAGCTGGTATCTCCTTTGCCCTGGATAGCGCCAATTGGACCCTGCGCAAGTTCATTCGAGTCGACTTATTGGGCATAAAACCGCATTGGTCCGGGTGGATTAGGGTCTCAATCACTTGCAGTAGTCTGTTGGCGAGTGTTTTGGCGAGGACCTTCGCTTCGCCATTAATCAGGGATATCGGGCGATAGGAGGCACATTCCTCCGGAGGTTTCCCCGGCTTGTGTATGACCACTATGCATGCCTTCCTGAGGTCTGGGGGGAGTGCTCCTAGTTCCCTGCTGCGTAGAAACATGCGGTGCATGTGGGTGGGAAGCATGCCACCAAGGCACTTCCACGTTTCTGTTGGGAACCCATTGGGGCCCGGAGTTTTCCCGGGCTGGAGTTGTGCCAGTGCCTCCTGCACCTCAGTGTCAGTAATATCCGCATTCAGGAGGTCTGATTGGTGCTGCAGGAGTGTCGGGATTTCGATGTGGTCGAGGTATCGGGAGGGTTCGACTGATGGGTTCCCCGTGGGCGGGGTGTAAAGATTTTTGTAGTAGGTGGCGAATGCCTCGACGATATCTGAATCTTCCGTCAGTAGTGTCCCATCCGGAGATCTGATTGTCCTAACGTGTCCCCTGCTCTGCACGCGTCTCTCCAACCAGGCCAGTGTCTTGTTAGCTTTGTCGCCCCTTTCATATATTTGGCTTCGGACTAACTGGTGAGCATTTCGTGCATTGTCTAGGGACAGGTTACTGAGGGCGGCCTGCGCCGTGAGCATCGCCTCCTTTGCTTCTTGAGTGTTCTGTATGAGGGTTCGTCGCTCACACTCCAGGACGCGTGTCTCTGCATCCCTGACCTTCTGGACTTGGCGTTGTTGGTAGGCGGAGACCTTGGAGATAGCCTCCCCTCGTAGGACAGTTTTGTATGCCTCCCAGATCGTGATCGGGCAGTCCACCGAGCCCACATTATGTTCGAAATATTCCGCTGTCGTCTTCTCTAGCTCTTCTGCAATCTCGGGAAGACGGAGATGGTACGTATTTAGGCGCCAGTTACGGTCTGAGCGGCAGGAAGAGTTCTTGAGGGTCAAGAGAAGCGGGGAGTGGTCCGAGATCCCTCTTGCGAGGAATACAGCATCGAGGAGTCTGTGGGTTATATTGCGAGGGATGAAGGCGTAGTCGATCCTGGAGAATGATTTGTGGACCCCAGAATAGAAGGAGAACCCTGCCTCGTCGCCATGGAGTGTGCGCCAGGTGTCCACCATTCCTGAGGTTTCTGCAAACGTGGTGAGTGGCGTAGAGGTGGGACGTGTTCCAGCTCTCCTATAGGTTCTGTCGATTGTGATGTCCATTACCTCGTTAAAGTCCCCTCCGAGCACCCACACATCCGCCTCCTCCTCCAGGAGTAAGTTCTGTAATTCAGCGAGCAGTTCCTTCGTCAGTGTGGGGGGGGCATAGAGCGCTGCCAGGCCCCATCTCTCACCCCAGATGTCCGCCAGCAACAGCACATAGCGGCCCCGGGGGTCCGTCCTGATCTTCCTAACATGGAGAGGAACTCTCTTGTGGACGAGTATCATTGTGCCCCTCGCCCCTTTCGTGAATCCGGCATGGTAGACCTTCGAGTAGTTGGATCTTTTGAAAAAGATGGTGTTGGTGCCTGTCAGATGTGTTTCATTTAAGAGGGCAATGTCTGGCGAGTGTCGGTTTAGGTACTGAAGTACCAGTCTTCGCTTTATGCTGGAGCCGAGGCCATTGACGTTCCAGGACAGTATCTTCACTTTGTTGGAGTTCATCCTGTCAGCGTGAGACTATTTGTTGGGGTGTCTGAGAGGATTAGTGGCCATTGCATTTTCCCCCCGGGGGCGTAAGTTGTTTCCTTCTCGGGGTGGGGGGGACCCCCAGCGGCCGCCTCGCATCGGAGTGTCTGAAGGCTGGCAGGTGCCTGCGTCTCTGAACCTGGCCCACTGTAGTGTTTGTCTGACTTGCCTGCTTTCATCGTTTTCCATCTTTCTTTTCCCGTGAATTTGCTTCTTCAAATCCCCAAAACTCCCCCCACCCTGCACTTCCCTTCCAACTGGGAGCACCTGTCGCCCTAACATCGAACTTATAACTTGTTGAACGTAAACTTCGTCGGAATGACCCGACCTAGGGTGTTGGCTCCAGTGGAGACGCCCTGACTGTGTTTGGAACTGCGGTGTCAAGGTGGTGGTGGCCGCGGTGGTGTAATTTCCATGGTGTCCCTTGGTGACCTCAGTACTGTGATGCCCAGGCCTCATCCGTTCTCAGTGGTATTCCTGAGGGGGGGTCTTGGTGTTTCTGTTTCGGGGCCCATCGGAGTAGGAGGCGGCGAGTCCTGCCCGGGCCCGGGTTTGCGAGCGGGCGGCCCAGAGGGCGAGCGCCGAGTCGTCGGCCCATTAAGGATCTGTGTTTCGAGCCAGTCCCATGCTTCTTTGGGGCTGTGGAATAGGTGTGTCGTTCCCTCGTGGTGGACCTTGAGCAACGCCGGGAAGAAGAGGGCGAACTTGATGGATAGAGAGTGAAGCTTTTTCTTAACCGAGTCAAACGACTGGCGGGCCCGCTGAACCTCCTTAGTGTAGTCCGGGTAGAACCCTATTTTATAGCCGTTGTATGTGATTGGGCCGGAGGCCCGTACCATCTGGAGGATGGCGTCTCGGTCTCGGTAGTTCAGGAGGCGTGCAATTATAGTTCGGGGGGGTGCTCCTGGGGTAGGTCGCCCAGTGGGTACCCTATGTGCTCTTTCGATAGAAAAGAATTTCGACAGTTTCTTGGGGGCAAAGATGTGGGTCAGCCAGTCTTCTAGGAAAAGTTCGACACTGGGGCCCTCCTCTTTCTCCGGGATCCCAAGAATCCTGAGGTTATTGCGCCGTGCCCTGCCCTCACTGTCTTCAGCTCGGTATTCTAGTTGGTTGACCTTCTGGGCAATTATGGCGAGTTGTTGTTCCAACTGGCGGACATTATCTTCTGTGTCCGACACTCTTTGCTCCGCTTCTCCTACTCTGGACGATAAATTGCGCAGATCCTGACGTAGGAGAGATACTTCCGTGCAGACTCCGCCAATTTTGAGTTCCAGCGATGTTCTCGAGTCCCCAATTGCCTTCATTAAGTCTCTCAGGGAGAGTTGGGGGTCCTGAGCTGCTTCCCCACCATCCGCTTCCGCTGGGGATTGCATTTCCAGGCGGGGGGGGGCTTCCACGGTATAGAGGTCTATTTTGCTTTGTAGGGTCTGCCTCCTAGCCTTATCTTTGCCCATGGCGGAGTCGGGTATTCGTGTGAGGCGGCAAGTCCGGATGGGACGTATTGGTGCCCCCCAGGGGGTCGTTGTAAAGTCTGAGTTGGGGTGGGTTTGTCGGGCGACGATCCTTCCCTATTGTGTCCCTGTTCAGGTGTGCCGGCGGGGTTGCTTGGCCGCTGGAAGCAGACCCCTGCTATGGTTGGTCCGTTGTGTCTATTGGAGGGTCGCGGGCCCACAGAGATGGCATCCGCATATACGCCCCCCCGGAGCCCGTATTATGTTCAGTTCATGAGTGACGTGTGGAAGGCGATAGCCGCGGCTCTCCGCTGTGCGCGCCACTTTGTGCTGCCCCTGGAGGCCGTTAATTGTGTCGATTGAGGGGCAGATCCCTTTGTCGTTGGCGGTTCCAAGGGTCCCTGGTCGGGGTTGGTCCGGTGAATTTCGGGGGTTTGCCCCAATGCGCGGTCTCACACCGGGCTGCCCCAGTGGGGTATCTGCCCCGCTCCTTGTGCTTGTGAAGTCGTGGCCTTTACAACGGGAGGCCTCGGGTCACTGCCCACAGTTGTTAACTTATTGCCAGTTCCCTGGACCCACGATCGTTTGTGGAGGGTGCTGCGGACGTTGTCACCAGTTCTGGGTGCTAATGGTGATGGGGGAGGGGAGCGTCCCCAGTCCCCTCAGCTCCGTGCCCCCCACAGGTGGACCTCCGAATTCACTTTTGGGTGGGGGGTGAGGCGTCTCCTTAATGCGGGTCGGTATCCCGCCGGTTGCCCTTACCTCGTTAATGCTGATGGGGGAGCGCAACACCGCGTTACCGGTTCCCGTGTCGCGGCTCAACCCCAGGCGTGACAGTCCCGCAAATTGAGGGAGAGGCGGGTGGGGGCAGAAAGGCGTTCTGCTCGCCTCTGTTTACGCCGCCGGGTCTGGTGGCACAGCGTAGAGATCCCTTGCTGTCCGTGCAGTGCTGGTGTCCAGGATCGTCGCGGCTTCCGCGCCGAGCGTCGGCCGTGCCCGCGGTTCGGGCACTCGGACGGCCGTCTCAAGCAGGGGGCTCAGCAGGGTGGAGGAGCCCCGGGCGGCAGTCAGGAGGAACCGGAGCGATGCCTCGGGCCGGCGTCCTCGGCCCCCCCCGGCTCGTCCGCTCCCCGAGGGCCTCAGTGGCCGCCGCAGCTCATGGGGGGAGGGGCGCAGGAGCCGCAGTTAACCGCCCAGCAATGGCGGCGAGTCTCTCGTCGGCGGACTCAGGGACGTTTCTCACGCCCCCCGGTCCGATTCTGCTCGGGGTTGAAGCAGGCAGTGCCTGGATGGGTCCGCCAGTGTTGTGTTGCTTCAGGAGGTCGGGCGAATTCCCGGAGCGGAATAAATGAAGGATATTTAATCGCGGCCACCGGGAGCCGACGCGATTAGTTCTTCATGCGCGGCTCGCGCATGCGCAGTCCAACACTGCCAAGATTAAACAATATATTTCCTCCTAGATTTGCATATTGCAAAATCATTAATCAGAGAATTTTATCTCTTGAACCATTCCAGACTCAATGCTTAACAGAGCCAAATAATTCAATCTGGCTTGAACCATAAAGATAAAACATGGACAGTTAAGAGATATACCTCCTTCGCCTTTTGTGGTAGTGTGGGCCCGAGGGAAGGGTATGCTCTCAAGAGGGTGTGAAGGTGAACCAGTAGTGACCCAAACAACACAGGATCACAGTCCAAAATAAAGGGAATGTCCAATCAAGTTTCTAAAAAAAATATATATACTTTAATTAAACACACAATCTGTAATAGAACAAACAGAAGGTACTGTACAAAAACCCACCCCGAAGGAAGAACAGAGAAGATGTAAGGAGAAGCTAGCACTCTGAGCGTGGTTCCAGAGGTGGTGGGAGAATTACTAGCCACAAAATGGATATATTGATGTTGAAGACAGGTGTGATCATGATCTAACCAGCCTCTAGGGCCCAAGTGAACCGAGGGGGCAGTTCAGGGTCAACAGTACCTGGATTCAGTTCTTGGTGGGGGCTGAGTAAAGGCAAATATGGTCGCTCTGTGCATCAGAAGGGGTGCTCTCCGTGATTCAGGTCAGAGCAGTCTCAGGATTGCCCCGCAGTTGAGCCAGGCTGAGTTGGGCTTTAGCTACTGGGAGGGGTCAATGAGTGATGCTGCAGAGGTTCGAGTTGGCAACGGTGGTCAAAGTGGTGAATTTGGGGCATCGTTGTGCTTGTCAATTAGGCGGCCATTTAAGGGCTAGCTGTGCTGAGCCATGGTTATAATCCATGGTCAGAGTCGGTGTGTTACTCACCACTGATTCCGAACAGGTCCCGGTGCCGAGCAGTCGATTCAAGCCTAGCAGATGACGGGCTTAGTTACGTCACAAGGCAGAATCAAGCTAGTTCGAAGTTCAAGCAATATTTTGTCTCGGTGGAGAAGTGTAAAAGCCAGCACTGGCCCCTTCCCTCTTGGTTATGGTGCAAACATCACAGAGAGACCAGTTTGGTAGGAAAGAGAGTTTTGGCTGGTCAGGCACTCCAGTTGCTGTGAAGCCTACTCAGGGGGACTTGAGGACAGGATGGTTTGTTTAGGGTCTGCTCCCCAGCTTCTGGAGATTTTCGCCCAGAGTGGTAGGTCCTGGTCCACAGCAAAGGTCACTCCTGATGTGCCCTGGCAGTGGTTAGGGAGCAGACCTTCCTTCTGCCTTGGATGGCTTCTTCTTCACCTCAGGCTGAGGCAGTGCAGTGAGTTCTTCTCAGGTGAATCTTTGTGTCTTGAGAGGATCCGAGAGGATCTGAGAGAATCTAAAGAAAGAGTGGGAGACCCCTTCTTTTAAAGTCGAAATTCCCCAGGTAATCTGACTAAGGCTAGTCTGACTTAGTGGTCCTTTTCCTGTTATTGAACATAGTGGATTTTGTCCTTCTGATGTCACACGCAAAGTGCTTTGCCCGAGATGAAGTGTAGAGGACAGGAAAGAGAAAGAGAGACAGAGAGTAAAAAGATGGTGGAAGTCTACTTCCATTTACCAGAGCACTCCTGCCTACTCTAATCCCACCTCCTTCCCTTTCCACTAAGAGCAAAGGCCCTTTCAGATGCAGCGCCCTGGTGTGAGGCTACTACTTTTGAATTGTTGTGCTCCTTCGATGCCAGGGTCCAGGACAACCGCCTCTAGTGAAGGGTTTACCTGACCTCACAAAGAGATCAAGGAAGAGACCAAGTCCTCCAGGTTCCTGCCAGATGGTAATTCTTCACACTGTACATTTTAAAATGTGACAAACGTCATGCTCAGGAATACATTTTAAAAAACGGGACATTGATCAAAGGGGACCCATCATATGAAAGATACGTCTCAAAGAAAGCACAAATTAAAGTAAAGAAGAGATGAAGAGGGCAATTATAATGGGGCTTGAGAAATGCTAACATCTTCTTACCATTACACATTTTGCATAAACCAGTAGATGGGTGATACTGAGAAATGTAGCAGCTATCACTTAACTTGCAATGCAATGCTGTTCTTTCTATAAATAATATTGGTGTGAGGAAACACACACACCACCACTAACTAGACCAGCACCATAATGACGCTATTTTCATTTACATAACTAGTGTTTTATAGCAGGTATGTTGTTTATTAGCACAATAAGTGCTCCTATCAACAGCATATATATATATATATACACAAATATCAAACCCAGCACACAAACGGGGACCTCTGCAACAAGTGCTTAACTCACTGATCTATGGTCTTCACCATGGTGGAACACAAACTTATCAAAATCATTTCGACTTTGATTATTGCATTTTATTAATATATTCTCCAAAGAAAGATGCAATGGCCACAAAGGTTATGCTGTAATGAATGCACAAACTGGGCATTTAGTTGATCTGATCTGAACCTTGGCTGCAATACCTCATCGGTACACTATGCATTATCATGATGTATTTAAGTCTTTAAAAAAGTGTAATAACTTCTTTGCCGGGTAGCCTGGTGGAGGCCCCTCACACATTGCAATATCTCAGTATATGAAGACAAACAAATCACACTTGTCCTGCCTTTTATCACTTTCCATTTGTTGTCAGCTATCACCTTAGGTAGGTGCTGATTGAGATTTACAAGTGGCTAATGGCTAGGGTGTGGATGCCATCCCTACACCAAAGATGAACTGAAACAGTTGTGCTGCAAAGTGCCATCTCACAGAGAAGTAAGCATGTCAGTGTTTTTTTGTTTTTCAAAATGATTGCCAACATTGAGCTACAGGGACTAAGGCGAGATTCCAACCTATGTCTGTTTATTCTAATTTGTGCAGCTCCTCCTACAACAGTTCGACAAGCACATAATTTCCGTAGAAAATATTCTCAATGAAAGCCTTCACACACCAAATCATATTTATTGTGCATTGGGTCAACATAATTTCCATTATTATTAATTTCCTTTTACATCTGGGGACGCAGCCTCCCTGTCACCTGATTTTGTTTTCTATTGGAGACAGAGGCTACAGGGAGGTTACCCCAGCCAATAATGACTGCAAATCAAATGTGCCATGGCTTAGGAGTGACACATTATCTGACTGAGATAGCATTTTCCTGGCCTATGTGTGGTACATGGCGCTATGCAAACAATTCAAAGACAAGTACATAAATTAGCTCATACAGCATGCTGTGTGAAACTATATTCAATTGCTTTCAGAATTGTCGCTCTCTCGGCCTATACAACCCTGCTTTCTGAAACCATACACTTATTTACAGACCCTGTGGATGGAGCAGCCCCCTCACTGTGTGCCTTGCAGAATCAAGAGCTCATTGGGGGCTGCCACACCAGAAATCCTTCCACTAAAGTGAGGACCTGTCAATGCCCTCTTCAGCCTCCCTCCCCTAATAGGATGACTGCATCTCTTCCTCAGGAACACATTTTTGTTTATCTATGAGTCATGTTATTCAGTGTACTTTAAACGAACCTAAGACTTAAGTATTTAGGGGTTTCTATTCTCAGCTAAACTGTACTCATTGTATTCACCTCTGAAAGGGTGATAGGCTGAGTCGAGCCTGATGGGGTTTAGAAATGTTGTCCTGCAGGTTACAGAGCCCATTGCCACATTTCCTTTTCATTTAACTTTGTGTATATTTTTTGTACTCTGAGCAGGTTATTACAAATCCAATGTAATGTAAAAGGTGAACTGTTATTGCACGTCTCCCTTATCCTGCCGGATAAAATCTGATATTTGAGATAGATTACAGTAGGGCCCCCTAAAACATGCACTACCAGACGCATAACAATCTGGCCTTGGGGTTGTGCAGGCCAAATTAGAGAATCTTAGAAGTGATGGGATGATGTTAGCACACAGCAGCACAGCGGCTGCCGGCTATAGTTTCACATCAAGTGGCACAGCGAGTAGAGCGCCCGCTTTGACACCCGTGCAGAGCCTGTTAACGCAGGTTCGAATCCCGGCGGGGCCAAACTCAGCCTTTCATCCTTCCGAGGTCGATAAATAAGCACCACACACCGTGGGTAATAATAAGCAGCGCTCAGATACCTGAGGGTTTGTAGCGCTATATAAAAGCCTTATTATTATTATTATTATTATTATTATTATTATTATTATCACACTCCACATAATTGCTATTTTAGACATGGGGAGATGCAGAGATTGGTTCAGAATAACACTGGGCTGATCAGGTACTGAAGCTTGGATTTAAATTGAAGTGTCTGCGTGCTAAACTTAGTAATGTGAACACCAGGACACACATCCCAATTCATCGTCACTGGAACATGGCTGCAGATTCCAGAAGTGCTGTGCAAATAGTAACCTACAACACAACACATGAGGAACCCCACGCAGTGAGGTCATCCTGCTCTGCGAACTCCGCGGTCGTTTACCCCTCTGACTGGCACTCCCTTGTGACTGCCCTGCATGGATGATGAATGTACGTACCTTCCCCAATTTGATGACCATAAGTTTCCCTCGCCTCATGCCTCGAGGTTGAGTAACTCAAAGTACCCATCCTTAGGCTCCTGGCTGGTGGTCTTTCTGTGACAGGCAGGCAGGCGGTAGGCAGAACACTACAAGTACTTATTGTGAGGGGCAGACAAACAGTAATAGTGGTGGCAACCTGCTACACCATGCACCGAGGGAGGGCAGAGGCAGATCAGCCACCTCATGCAAACTGCTGCAGTGTGCCACCCGCACGGGAGGAGGGGAAGCATCCGATCAGAGGCAGGGAGGAATCAGGATAGAAGCCAATGCCTGCTATCTTTGAAAGCGTGGGCCTTTGGACTGCTTGGCTCGGATGCTCATGTAGGTGCGCTCACTTACTTTCGCACCCACGGCCACACTCAGCAGTCAGGGAAGGTAGAGAGAACAGTGACACATGATTGGCTCACTGCAAGGAGGGGTGGAGCCATCAAACAAGACAAGCACCTCCATATTAATCATCATTACTGTTTTTTAGTTTGGACTAGTAGGTGGTACTTTAGAGCCACCTATAACCCCAAACTATTGCATTAGAGTACAGATAGGGAGAACTGGCATATGAGGAGGGACACAAAGGTTGTAGTTGTTTGGTTATTTTCCCACCAATTCACTGCACAAGGTCATGCTAATTCCTATGACCATTCCCACCAAGTTCCTGCCCCTCCCCGCCCAAAACACCTCCTCATGGGAAATCTTTTAGCTCACTATAATCTATCCTTACAATTAGACTTTGAAAGCCTCTGCCAGTGTTTTTTCAAAGCAGTCTTCTGAGATCTAATGAATTAGTTGGACTAATAAACACGCTACTGGTGTAATAAAAATGTCTTATCCAGATCTGTCTCCAGCCAATTCGATCTATAGGGACTATGCATGCCCTTCACTGAAGGTCTGTTAAAAACAAGCATTGGCAAAGCAAACAGTTTTGTCTTGTGTATAAGTATTAGGCATATACAGGCACTGCTATTAGACGCTCAAGTACCTGCACCATTTTGCACCTGCTACCAACAATACTCAGTTAATACCATTGTGGCTGTGCCTGGCAAGTGCCTTTCCTATGCCTAAACAAAAGCCCACACTGTTGACATTGCCAATGCTTGTTTTTACATCGTACTAGTTCCTGGCTGTGAGCAACACGTGTCCAATCAGCAAACTGATTGGTTGCCCTGTGGTGGGGGTGCGTGGTCTGGGGCGAGCAATGAGTCATCTCATTAGTTTGGGATATTAGGTGGCAGAGCTACTTATAAGCCAAAACTATTGCATTAGAGTACAGGGAGGAATGGCATATGAGGAGGCACACAAAGCTTGAAGGTGTTGTTTGGTAATTTGCCAGCCCATTGACTGCCCATGGCTATGCTAATCCCTATGGCTATTCCCTCCCAGTTCCTGGCCCTCCCCACCTAAAACACCTCCTCATGGGAACTCTTGCAGCTCGCTTTACACCAGAGTTACCATCAAACTTTGCTCTCAAAGTGCATGCCAGAGTTTTTTTCAAAGCAGTCTTCTGAAAGTTAATGACTTAATTTGCGTTGGAAACACGCTACTTGTGTAATAAAAAGGTCAACCAGGTCTGCCTTCAGCCAGTCTATTTATAAGCACTATGCATGTTTCACTCTAGTCCTGTTTAAAAAACAAGCATTGGCAAAGTCAAAAGCTTTGGCTTGTATTTAAGAATTAGGCATTCGCCAAGCACTGCTATTAGATGCCCAGGCACTCGTACCATTTTCCACCTGCCACCATCAATAGCCAGTTAATAGCACAGCGGCAGTGCCTGGAAAGTGCCTTTGCCATGCCTACACAAAAACCCAAACCTTTGCAATTGCCAATGTTTTTTTTGTGTGTGTCAAATGTGCATGCAGTCATGCACATACAAAGCGTATGTTCTTTTCAGTGTCTAAATGATGATGTAAATAACAGAAAGAAATAAAGAATGCAAAATGTTTTCTGGCTTGGTGACTTGGCCACACACCTTGAAGTGCCGACTACTCCCCACCCCTAAGCAGTGCCACCCCATCCCAAGTTGGGCAGCAGGTGGGGCCCCCCCAAGGGTGGGCGCCCTGGACACGTGCCTTGTTTGCCCAGCCCTGAAAACGTCTCTGTGCACAGAGCGTATTTTGAAGTGTTGAACTAGTCTCCTGCTCATCCCACTAAATGATGTACCAGTGCCAGTGACCGAAGGGGATGTCCATTCCGCAAATTGTGCATTTGCGTCTTAGGTGATTGACTTGCCTGCCATGTCGAAATGCAGTGCAGAGTTCATGGACACCACATGGTCGTCCTCGGTGTCCGAGACAGCGGCCTCCTCTTTTAGTGTTGCTACAGTAACTTGTTGTCTTCGTCTCAGGTTTTTGGCTTGGTTTGGATTTGTGCCAGTGCTGTATAATATTCGGCTCCCAATGGCAGAGTGCAGGACCTGATTTTTGGCTATCGTTAGGGCCACGCCCACCTAAAAGACATGCCTCGGGGTTACCAGATGGGCAAGCTCTGAAGATTACTTACTGGTACTCTTCATTACTCCTAGTCCTACTCTTCCTTGTCCCAGTACAACATTACCTCCCAGGAACACCTTTTCTATTTCCATATTTTCCATTTTTCCCCACCCCTTTTATGGGGGTAGACAACCCACCCAGCTCAGTTTTTATCAACCACGGGACTGCACATTCAGCCAGCAGGGAGAGAGAAGCAGTTACAAGTACTGGGACGAGGAAGAGTAGGACTAGGACTAATGAAGAGTACTGATAAGTGATCCCCACTTTACCTCCCCGTCCTCTTCCTTGCCCTAGTACAACATGTGAGGCATGCTAAAGCAAGCACTGAATGGAGCAAAGAATACACCAGGCCACAAGGCATGCACACCACCCAGCACAACTTTAGTACAGAAAACAACAGACTGCAAACAGGACCCAGAGAGTCACATGGTGCCAACTCCCAGACTCACAGCACTAAAAGCACCTACCTCAGTTCGGTGAAGATTCAAGCAGAGGTGCTGCACAAAGGTAGAGGGGTTAGTCCACGTGGCGGCCCTGCAGATGTCAGCAATGGAGACCCCTTGCGCCTCCACCCAGGAAGCGGCCATAGCCCTAGTGGACCTCTCCTGCACCCAAGGTGGAAGAGACCACAGAGGACTGAGAGGCCAAGGATATAGCACCCTGTACCCATTGACTAATTGTAGAGACATGAAGCTTTAGAACCTGGCCTATCACCCCCAAAAGTGACAAAAAGACTATCCGAAACCCGGAAAGAAGCAGAGCGCTCTAAATAAATCAGTATCACCCAGTGAACATCCAGGTGGCTCCAGCCTACATTCAGAGGTAGGATTAGGGAAGTAGGAAGAACCACCACCTGAGACACATTGACCTGGAAATAACCTTGGGGATAAAGGTAGGGTCGCACTGCAGGAACAAAGCATCTTCCAACACAAGCAAGTACGGAGGCTGACAAGTGAAGGCAAAAATCTCCCCCAGGTGCCTGGCCAACGTGATGGACACAAGGAAGGCCGTTTTGATGGACAGGGACCTCCTCCAGGGGTACAAATGGAGGGGTTCAAGGGCCTTAAAAAATAGGAAGGTCCCAGGGTGGCAACCCCGAGGCCGAGAAGGGTCTAGCCAAGGAAAAACCCTTAAGTTAGTGGGAGACCGAAGTACAATCCCCTGTGCTGAAATCCGAAGAACCACAAAAAGCCCTAACAGCCGACCCACTGGACCCATAAGGTGGACACGGCCAACCCCTGGCCAAACCCCTCCTGGAGAAACTGAAGCCCCCTGGGAGCTCCACGAGAGATCTCAGAGAACCCACAATGAGAGCACCAAGCCTGGAATACCCCCCAGTGTCTGGAATACGATTCCAGGGTGGAAGGCCGCTTGTTCATTCGGATAGAATCAACCAAACAGCGGGACTGACCCCTCCCCTGCAGCTGAGCTCTTTCAACTTCCAAACCCCCCAGGCCCTCACCAACGCCTGAGCCAAAGGGACTGAGACAGGCCGAGCCAGCAGAAGAAACACCAGAGCAACAGCCAGTTCCACTAGGAGGGGAACCAGCCCCTGTGGGGTCAAAGGGGAGTCACCGGGAGCACCAATACATCGGACCCCTTGATATTCAGGAGAACCCTCAGGAGCAGGGAAAGAGTTGGAAATGCAAACAGAAGACCCTCCGGGCAAACCAAATGTAGGGCATCCGTCCCTCACACCACATAACAGGGAAACCGGGTGCAAAAGCTGAAGGCCTTCGTGTTCTGGCTGTGGCAAACAGATCCAACCATGGGGTCCCAAACATGGTGCAGTTGACTGAAAAACCTTCTCCCAGGGTTCCCAGTCCCTGGATGGGAAGACTCTGCTGAGCCTGTCTGGCACAGTGTTGTCCACACCACGGATATGAACTGCCCTGAGAGACAGCAAGTTGTCTACCGCCCAAGTCCCCAGGGTGGCTGCCAGAAGAGCGAGGGCCCTGGACTGAAAATCCCCTGTTGGTTGATGCAAGAGACTGTGCTGGTATTGTCTGATTGCAAGAGGACAGCCTTCTCCCGCAGGGCAGGGGAAAAGGCCAGAAGAGCACGATGAACCTCTGCAAGCTCCCTCTAGTTGGAGGACCAGGAGACCTCCCACACTGACCACTCCTCCTGAAGGAACATAGCCCCCAGGACAGTGGCCCACCCCTTGCTGCTGCTGTCAGTGGTAACAGTGATTGGCCAGGGCAGGGAAAAAAACTCCACCAGTAGCTTGTCTGTTCGGAACTACCACTGTAGGACCTGAGACACCTGGGGGGTGAGCGGAATCCATTGGTCCAGATCTGGATCATGCCCCGTCCAGAACTGATGCAAGTAGCACAGGAGAGGGTGCAGATGGAGGCAAGCCCACAGCACCGGAAAAATGCAAGAGGCCATGTGGCCCAGGGACTGGAGACATCATCTCACCGACACCCTGGATGAGGACCAACTGGGACCAAAGTGCAGCCTGCAGATTGGAAGCTGTGTTGATAAAGATCCTGGGGGCAGAATTGAGGCCGAAGGGCAGGACCTGAAACTGTTAGTGTCCCCCCCCACCAAAAACTGTAGGAACTCTTGATTTGATGGCATTTCCATACAGGCATTTAGAAATAGTTATCCTGAACATCCAGGGAGGGCCAGAAAGTTGGACAGATGGATCAGAGGAATCACTCACTGCAGACACTCCATCTTGAAATGTCGGGTCCAAATGTGGCAGTTCAGGATCTTCAGGTCCCCTCCGGCTTGGGGACCAGAAACACAATCAAATAGACATCTGGACCATGCTTAGTCTAGGACACAGGATGGATGACTACTTTCACCAGAAGGTTCTGCATAGCCTGGTTCACTGGGTGGCAATCCTCTTGACCTTCTGTTTGGGTAGAGGAGTCCTGACCAGTCCAGAGGCACTTTGGCATCCACAAATTCCATCCTCTAGCCCCAACACACTGTTCGGTTGACTTAGGCGTCTCTGGACCAAAGGGACCAAGTCCACCACAACCATCGAAGGTGCCCCCCAACACGCCTGGCATCAGGACTTCTGCTGTTTCAGGGGTCGGGCGGATGCCTGTTCTTAGGCACCCAGCAGGCCCAATCCTTGACATGAGTACAGGTAGTGCCCTCGAAGGCAGAGGCCAATAACGAGAGGTTTTAGGCTTTGACTTCTCGTTTGCCTTGCTCCGAGGCTTGCCTGCGTGCTACTCGGCCCGGAAGACCTTGTATACCTTATCCTCCATGGAGTCACCAAATTAAGTATGCCCTTCAAGCAGGATTTTCATAGCCACCTGCTTTTGGTGAGAGCCAGTGTGCAAATATTTGATATGAAGATGAAGACGGCCGGAGACATTGGCACCCATGGCCATGACAAAAGCCTTCACTCCATTATAAGCCAAGTCGGAGAGAAATTCAAGCTAGGACTTAAGTGACAGCAGTAAGGGAGCAGGATCTGACCCCTCCTGCAAAGCCCTGGAGACAGAACGCAGACTCCCCAGGGCAGTCTCAGCTGTATAAGAGAAATAAATTGCTGCACGTATAGCAGGCATCCCTGACGGCCTCCTCAGGAGGCATAGACGAACAGCCAACCAGACTAGGAAGTATGGTATCCACCTGAATGGTCACCATAAAGAGCTCCACTCCTTGGAGCGGATACAGCTTAATCCAGGTTTAGATTAATACTTTATTTCGGTTTTCACCATTTACATCAGATGCAATACGGTACAGTTCAGAATAAAAAAAGAAAGTCATCATTGACCTCGAATAAATACAATACAGTTCAGAGTACAAAAACAGACGTGTTAAAATTTACAATTCAACCATAAGATTTTGACCATAAGTTTAAAAGCCTCAGTAATATACTCAGATACATTGTTAATGAAGCAAACATCGACACAGGACAAAACAAAATTTATAGCATCAGTGACAATCCTAATATTATTGACACTAAAATGTCTCCTCAGCCATAGTCGTCTAAGATCTAAACATTATCTGCAAATAAATAAGAAATTGATTAGATCCTCATCCGCCCCACTTCTGCAGATACAAAGCTTTGTATTAAACAACCACTTCATCCAGGCCCTCAGTGGTATGACATTCATGGGGTAATTCATAGAATTTAGTGCACAAGTGACGCACTCGGCTGGCGCACAGTGTGCGCGTGCGAATCTCTGCGCCAGCCGCGTGCGCTAAAATCAAATTCCGCGCATAGCGCATTCACGGATTTTAGCTACCAAAACCAGCCGTGGTGCACAGTGGAGCAGCGACCCTGCAGCAGCGCGAGTTACACCCCCAAGAACGTCCCTCGCGCAGGGATAAGCCATCAAAATCCCCAATCCAGCACAAAGGGCTGCGCTAACCCTGTACCAGTATACATGGCCGCCACACAGCACACGGCAAGCGGGGAATGTGTATTACTGGGGTGCGCAGGAAGTTTCACACGCGATTGGCCCCGTGCAAGAGGGGTACGTGTATTACTGGGGTTTGCGAGAAGTTTTACATGCGATAGGGCCCTGTGCGAGTGGGGTACGTCTATCACTGGGGTTCGTGGGAAGTGTTACACGCGATTGGCCCTGTGCGAGTGGGGTACGTGTATTACTGGGGTTCACGGGAATTTTCACACGCAAAGGGCCCTGTGCGAGTGGGGTACGTGTAGTACTGGGGTTCGCAGGAAGTTTCACACGCGATTGGCCCTGTGCGAGTGGGGTACGTGTATTACTGGGGTGCGCGGGAAGTTTCACATGCGATTGGCCCTGTGCGAGTGGGGTACGTGTATTACTGGGGTTCGCGAAAAAGTTTTACATGTGAAAGGGCCCTGTACGAGTGGGGTACGTGTATTACTGGGGTTCGTGGGAAGTTTTACACGTGATTGGCCCTATGCGAGTGGGGTACGTGTATTACTGGGGTTCGCGGGAATTTTCACACGCGAAGAGCCCTGTGCGAGTGGAGTACGTGTATTACTGGGGTTCGCAGGAAGTTTCACACGCAAAGGGCCCTGTGTGAGTGGGATACGTGTATTACTGGGGTGCGCAGGAAGTTTTACACGCGATTGAACCTGTGCGAGTGGGGTACGTGTATTACTGGGGTGCGCAGGAATTTTCACACGCGAAGGGCCCTGTGCGAGTGGGGTACGTGTATTACTGGGGTTCGCGGGAAGTTTCACACGCGATTGGCCCTGTGCGAGTGGGGTACGTGTATTACTGGGGTGCGCGGGAAGTTTCACACGTGAAGGGCCCTGTGCGAGTGGGGTACGCGTATTACTGGGGTTCGCGGGAATTTTCACACGCAAAGGGCCCTGTACGAGTGGGGTACATGTATTACTGGGGTTCGTGGGAAGTTTTACATGCGATTGGCCCTGTGCGAGTGGGGTACGTGTATTACTGGGGTGCGCGGGAAGTTTCACACGTGAAGGGCCCTGTGCGAGTGGGGTACGTGTATTACTGGGGTTCGCGGGAAGTTTTACACACGAAAGGGCCCTGTGCTAGTGGGGTACGTGTATAACTGGGGTTTGCGGGAATTTTCACACGTGAAAGGGCCCTGTGCGAGTGGAGTACGTGTATTACTGGGGTTCGCGGGAAGTTTTACACGCAAAAGGGCCCTGTGCTAGTGGGGTACGTGTATTACTGGGGTTCACTGGAATTTTCACACGCGAAAGGGCCCTGTGCGAGTGGGGTACGTGTATTACTGGGGTCGAAGGAAGTTTTACACGCGAAAGGGCCCTGCGCTAGTGGGGTACATGTACTACTGGGGTTGGTGGGAAGTTTTACATGCGATTCCGCTGTCAGAGCGGGTACGTGTATCTAGTGGGGTGCACGGGGAGTCCCACACGTGAATTGGCAGTGTGGGTCCTCCCAGGTGTGCCCTCCACCCCAGGCCCCTGCAGGCAACCCACAACACAGGGGACTAGCCTGCACCCCTGGCCATGCACCCCAGCCAGCACACATGTCACCTTCCACTAGCGATCGCCAACTCATGTCCCCCTGCATCCCCACCCCCCATCAGTCAGGGGCACCTGCCAGCAGGCCCCCACTCATGTCCCACTCATGTCCCCCTGCACCCCCACCCCCCAGCAGTCAGGGGCACCTGCCAGCAGGCCCCCACTCATGTCCCACTCATGTCCCCCAGCACCCCCACCCCCCAGCAGTGAGGGGCACCTGCCAGCATGCCCCCACTCATGTCCCCCAGCACCCCCACCCCCCAGCAGTGAGGGGCACCTGCCATCAAGCCCCCACTCATGTCCCCCAGCACCCCCACCCCCAGCAGTGAGGGGCACCTGCCAGCAGGCCCCACTCATGTCCCCCAGCACCCCCACCCCCCAGCAGTGAGGGGCACCTGCCAGCAGGCCCCCACTCATGTCCCACTGCACCCCCACCCCCCAGCAGTGAGGGGCACCTGCCAGCAGGCCCCCACTCATGTCCCCCTGCAACCCCACCCCCCAGCAGTGAGGGGCACCTGACAGAAGGCCCCCACTCATGTCCCCCTGCACCCCCACCCCCAGCAATGAGGGGCACCTGCCAGCAGGACCCCACTCATGTCCCCCTGCACCCCCACCCCCCAGCAGTGAGGGGCACCTGCCAGCAGGCCCCCACTCATGTCCCACTCATGTCCCCCAGCACTCCCACCCCCCAGCAGTGAGGGGCACCTGCCAGCAGGCCCCCACTCATGTCCCCCAGCACCCCCACCCCCCAGCAGTGAGGGGCACCTGCCAGCAGGCCCCCACTCATGTCCCACTGCACCCCCACCCCCCAGCAGTGAGGGGTACCTGCCAGCAGGCCCCCACTCATGTCCTCCTGCACCCCCACCCCCCAGCCGTGAGGGGCACCTGACAGCAGGCCCC
Organism: Ambystoma mexicanum; assembly: GCF_040938575.1. NCBI lineage: Eukaryota > Metazoa > Chordata > Amphibia > Caudata > Ambystomatidae > Ambystoma > Ambystoma mexicanum. The sequence goes on from NC_090925.1 coordinate 397,716,884, forward strand.
CACTCATGTCCCCCTGCACCCCCACCCCCCAGCAATGAGGGGCACCTGCCAGCAGGACCCCACTCATGTCCCCCTGCACCCCCACCCCCCAGCAGTGAGGGGCACCTGCCAGCAGGCCCCCACTCATGTCCCACTCATGTCCCCCACCCACTCACCCACCCAGCAGTGACATGCCCATCTCATGACACAAAAGTCAACTATGTACATCAACACATGTCCGTCACACACACACACACACACACATTGCCATTGATTGAGTAAACCCACATGTCAACATGCATGTACCCAATGAGTGAATCCCACACATTGAAGTAAAAGATCAAAATGTATTAACATGAAAACCAATTGAAAGTACTTAAAGCATAAAATAATGGCAAACATGAAATGAAATGCATGACCAAATAAAAATAAAAAAATCCTCAAAAAAATCCAAGTCCAAAAGAAAAATGGCCAAACCTCTCTGTCCACCAAACCAAATGCAAATGAAACGCAAAAAGGTAAATCCATTGATCCATGGTGAAATGAAATTAAAATGTCCAAATAAATCCAACGTCCAACTATGTACAATACAATTTTCAAGGGTCCATGAGCCCAACGAAACAAACGAAACTTATCTAATAACCTACCTAACAAAATAACTATTTACAAAAGTGTGGGGCATAGTCCAAAAGCCCCAAAATAAAAAAAATGAAAGGAAACCTAACACTGTAAACTATTTACAATGGCGACGGGCAAGTCCTGCGGCTCACTCATTGACGTTTTCGGCCAGGGCATCATCGAACTCCATGTCTATTTGCTGGAGGCGGGCCTCTGTCTTGGCCCCGAGGTCTCGCAGGGAGGCACTCATGGCCTGTTCCAACTCCCTGCGAGTCGCCTCGAGGCACTCTGCCCGCCTCAACACCCGATGCATGGAGAACTCCACCCTGACCATGGTGAGCTGCGCCTCTTCCGCCCGCCGCCGCTCCGCACCTATACCCTGGCCCAACCGCAGCCACACGGAAGACACATCCATTCCAGGGTCCTCCTGCCCTCTGGCCGATGCCTGCCCCCTGATGTCTGCTCCTGCTGCTGCTGCTGTCCATGTGCCCTGTCCGATGATGCCTGAACATCCTCCATCAGCTGGTCTCCAGTTGTGGTGTCCACCCCTGCTGGACCGCCGACTCCCGCCTGTGGCAGGGAAGGGATCTCCACCAAGCTGGCTGTGTTGGTCAGGCCAGGTCCACAGGGGGCCCTTGTGGAATCTGGGCCGGAAGACGGCAGGGAGAACAACTGGCACATAGTCTCCACAGAGGAGGAGAGGTCCGCCAGAGTGCGCGTTACATGTAGGAACCCACCAACCAGGGCCCCTCCCAACAGTGCCACGTTGCGACGCTGCTCTTCGTGATGGCGTGCGTTCTCTGCCCAGGAAGAATGCACGTCATCATGAATGTCACGCGTGCGCAATGCGACACCAATCAGGACGGAGCCCATACGTTCATGGGACCCCTCGTCCGCAGGTAGTGGAGAGGCAGATGACATGGCACTCTCCCCTACCTGCAGACAGGCCTGGGACGGCACATTCCTGCTGGTGCATGGTGGTGCAGTCACAGGGTCAAGGACAGGGACATGCACAGGCCACTCCGCAGTGACCTGTGCTGCCTAATGACCCTGGCCCTGGACTGCACCACTTGCACCAGTGGTACTACCCCCACCAGGCCCCATGTGTGGCTCAATAGCGGGCTCCTCCTCCTCTGTGGAGACCACCAACCTGGATGTCTCCGTACCGTCTTCCGCCATTGCAAGCCCCTGTGGGGGCTCACCCGGCCCTTCCGCCACAGCCGTAGTGGCAGACGCAGCACCAGCCCCCTTGCTCCCGGAGGATGATCGCTGCCCAGTGGAGGCATCCACGCCGCTTGGCTCCACAGCGCCGTCTCCGCCCTCTTCTTCACTTGACGCTGCGTAGAGGGAGACATAGAACACAAGCATCAGGGTACAGTACAATATTCCCCTAGACAGGAAGCAATAACACATGAGTGGCAGTGTCTAACATCACTTCCATCCTGTCCCTCCACAACACATGGGTGAATGCACGCAACACACATGCATAAACAGACATGGCGCCTGCAATCAACATCAGCATCCATGTACAAGGGCCTCTATTGATCAAAATGTTGCCTTCAAACTCACATGCATCCTGGCTCACACTGATCCCATGCACACACATCACCGGAGGGTCATGCATCATGCCTTGTACACCACAGACACAGTGGATAGACACAGTGCATACAACTGTGACCGCACTGCATGAGTGAATCTACACATCATCACGGACATGTGTCATGAATCCATGGCGTATCGAAGTCACAGACGCACTTCTCAGACACACACACATGTGCACCATACATGTACATGACAGCAGCACCCATCCCTCACACCCCACCATGTGCAAGAACAGACACTGGCATGCTTTCATGTGTGCATTTGCCATACAGCTCCCCATGTAGCATTGGAACTCATGCACCAACCATGTGGTTCGCACATTACTGGTCTCACATGCATGACCATGATGTCCCTGCACACGCACATCCATACATGGCCCATGTCACACATACAGGCAAGTATCAGACTACCAGCACACTGCAACATGCCCTGTCTCGCACACCAATGCTTGGCCACTTACCGCTCAACTCCAGACGGGTCTTCCTCCGAAGGATCTGGGCGTGGAGCGCTGGGCATACGTGTTCCATGACCCTCATCTGGATGTCACTCATGCTGACCCGGCCCCCCTCCGCGAGGCGCCGGGCCTTGTGGAGGGTCCTGGACCTGAAGTCCTCCCAGCGCTTCTTGACGTGCCACCCCCTCCACGTTGATGGCAACCACTACGTCGTCCCAGATCCTCTCCCGTCCTTCCTTGTTGGTGCGTGATGTTCCGAAGAGGGCATCATAATGCCCCAGGACATGCTCCACCAGGACACCAACTTCCTTCACACTGAAGCTGGTGGCCCTCTGCCTCTCTGGCTGGGGGTCGCCAGTGGTCTCAGATGGTGCTTGCCCCGACATGGCGACCCCCGAGGCAGGCATGGGTGGGCAACTGGGTCCTGGGGCTGGGCTGTGGAGCGATGGTATCCCAGTTGGGAGTCTTCTGTTTCAGCAGGGGTGGACACAGCAACTGGAACCCTGGCTGACGTGCAGGCACCAAATAGCAGGGCACGTGGGCAGCAGGCAGTCAGGCAGCAGCAGATTGCAGGTGGGAGCGTGCTCGGGGTTCTGGGGGGCAGTAATTCGGCCTTCTGGGCAGGAGCGTGGTCTTCCGTGTGTTTGCCCGTGGCCAGCTTGATACGGAGTGATTTGGCACGTGAAAAAATTGCACGTCAGCGTGTAATTGGAGGAAAGGCCCTTAGTGCCTAAGCGCTTCTCTGATGTTACGCATGCTGCCGTTTCCCTCGTGACGTGGGCATAGTGGCTCAGCGCAAAAACTGCATGTCTGCGTGTGGATGCGTGGAATCCGAGGAAAGGGCCTACGCGTAAGTGACGTGATGCGGGCAGGCGTTTCCCTCAGCACGGGTTAAAGGTGAGCGGGGCCAGCAGTTCGCTGTACGTGCCTTTCGTGGAGACCGACGTGTGTAGCTGCTTCGTGTTGTTTCGCGCACCATCACATCTTCACAGCGATCGAGGACGTATCTCTTCTTTTGGCGGGGGTATTGGCTATGCGTGTTTTTCATTATCACGCTAGTCAGACGGTGAGTCGCGCATGCTATTTTTCCCACTGCGGGTGCCCCTGTGTATCGCACCCATTTTCGAGGTCATAGTAGCCTGCGTGTCCCATGTGTACGCGGTTTTTGTGTTACTGGGTGCCACCGCGTACTGCGGGAGGTTGATTCCACGCACGTAGGCTGCAGGGTTGCGTGCATGGTTTTACTGCAGTTTTGGGGTGCCTGAGCATAGCGTGACCCGTCACTACATCACTGGGGTCACATACAGCCTTGCAGGTGCAGGGGGGCTGCTAACATCTTGCATCCCACCCCCTCCACCCCAATTGCCCAGGTCAATTGTGGTGTACACCTCCCATTGGCACTACTCCATCTGTGCCGGCACTACTCCATCTGTGCCATGGTTGGGAGGCCACCAAAGGTGAGGGGCGCCTCAGCTGGGTGTACTCCTCGTGGCGGGCGTGGTCAGGGATGTGGCCGGGGTGACCAGGGAGTAGGGGGACTCCAGGGTGTCCAGGGTGGCCGCAGAGGGGGAAGAGGCAGGGGTGCGCCACTTGAGCACGATGTTGTGCCATGTGTCGGTGCAGTCATGCCACCACCCCCTGTGGTTCTGGGAGATACAGCTTCTGCACTGCATCTGGCACTGGCGCCCGTGTGACCCGGCAGTCTGTTTCATCGACTGCCACGGGCCCAAGGGTAGTGGTAGCTGCAGGTACAGCTGTGGACGCCACCACCCAGGCTCAGGGTCTGCCAGAGCAGGCTGCGTTGGCAATTGAAGAGCCCTTGGAAGATTTCCAACAGGCCCGGAGGGAAACTGTAGGTGCACGCAGGGCTGCCCTGTCCAAGACATGTGTCCCTGGGGCAGTAATGTCATCTGCTGCCCCGAACAGCCGGGTGTTGGCAAGTGCAGGGGCAGATGCAGCCAACAACACCCCGGTTGTGAGTCTGCCAACCAGGACAGTCGCGGTCAATGACCCTGCCACAGCGGATGTTGCTGCGCAGGGTCCATTAGAGGGCACCCAGCTGCCACTGACACAAGTCAGCCCTTTGGTCGTCCCGCCACCTGCCACTCTCTTGGCTCAATCCACCGGTCCCACTGGCCATACTGATCAGGGCGGCATCAGCCATGCAGGGTCTCCGCCACAATCCAAGAGGAGGAAGGTTGCACCTGCAGTACAGGCTGGGACCCCACACCCAGCCACGACCTCCTGCACGTTGAGGAAGAAGCCTTTCTGCAACCAGGAACTGGACTACCTCGTGGACTACGTGCGGGACCACAGCCGTGACATGCTAGTGGGTGCTAATTGTCAGACTACGGCTGCCCACCGTGATACCCACTGGAAGCAAGTTGCAGAACATGTCAGTTCATTCGGCCATGAGGTGCGCACGGCGCAAGTGTGCAAAAAGCGTTGGAATGACCTCAAATTTCAACTTGACTCTGGTGACTGGCGGTGGGCCTGCACCGGAGGAGGAAGACCTCACTCTGCATGAGTCACTCGTTGCGGAGTTCATACCATCAGAATCAGTCGAAGGAGTGGGAGAGATGCCGGACTTTGATGCACAGTCCAGTCCAGTGAGTGTTGATGCGTGTTTGTCGGAGGACGTGTGTGTTTTACTTGTGATGTGATGTGCATGACTACCACTACATGTCACGTGTACATGGTTATGATGTGTGAGTAATGCAATGCTTCCCTGATGCATGTCTACTCTGCTGGATGGCGGACATGTGGAGCAGACGGGGACTGTCCACATCACCACTTTTGCACCCTACTCACATGCTGGTTACCAGTATGCCCCTCCGGTCCATGTTCCAGCTCACTGGCACTTCTGCATGTAGCGTGGGGTGAGCTTCCTCTCAGCCCAGGAACTATGCATAGCATGACTGACGTGCATGTGTACTCTGCCTGCAAGGGGGTGTAGGTATGCTCCCTTGCCCCTCAACCCCCTGCTCTGCACCCCAATTCAACCTTAGCACTGGTCTGCTACAATATTGCCGTTTGGTACTTCCCTGTTCATGCCTCCTGTGTACATGCTAACATCCAGCGGCCAATCTGCCAGACATATCCCTTGTGGTACATCCTTAGTACTTGATGCAGGGTGTCTCACTTGGACTGTGCAGAGGTCAGATGCCCCGCAGGGACATGAGTGCCCATTCATGCTCCATGTGCATTCCATGCATGCCCATATGTGTCCATGACTGGATGATGACTGTAATACAAGTCCAGGATGACCTAAATTGCATGGCATTTCATCTGCATTCCCATGTCAACTGTGGCTCAGTACTGCGTTGCACACATGTTTAGGGTCTGACAATCTGTGAAGGTCACAGACCTCAGCCTGTTTAATGGCCAATGACTCTGTCCAACTGGTGTAGTGTCTTCTTCACACGTGGGTGGACTCCAGAGGTTTCATCATGTGTCCTGCTTACTGTCCCATCATCATTTGCAGTGTTGTCACTTGACTCACATGAAGCTGTTGATGCTAGTCAACACTGTCTGTCAATACACAGGTCTAAGCTCAGCCTTTTGATACCATGCTAGGCATCCCTGCTTTTGCACTTGGGTGGAGGGGTGCTTTGCTTGTAGATATGCTACCCATTGAATGCACATTGCACGTGATGCCTGAAGTTGACCTTGCACTGCCTTCACATTTTCTGACACACACCACGGAGTCCTTGTACATGTAGGTAGTGAGTAACATACATATTTGCTGCACTGCATAGACCCACTTCAGTGCAAACTGCCACCTTTCAACAGGTCTAATCACAGAAGCAATTTCAAGTTGACCCAGCATGCATGCCAGGTTCTATTTTGTGTGTTACATGTCTGCCTGATGTGTTTGTTGTAGGTGTGTGTGTGTGTTGTGTGCGTCTAACATGTGTAGTGACCTTTTTTCTCTCTATTTTTCAGATAATGACGCAATGGAGCCGGAGGATGGTGTTGTCATGCCAGGCACAGGGTTGTTATCACCACATCAACCCAGCACAAGTGGGGGTAGTGGGGTGGTAGGCCACGAAAAACCCCAAGTGCTACAGTCCATCTTGTCTCTAGCTGCCTATGAGTCCAGCCCCGAAGAGCACTCTGACGACCATGTCGAGTTGGATGAGCATCAGGTCCATATGTCAGGGGTGAGTGATTCTGATGTGGAGACTCCTCTGACGCGACACCTGCACTGAGGGGTCAGACAGTCTTGGACCCTCCGCCCGTGGTGGATCGAAATGCAGGGTCACCCTCCAGACCAGTCACTGATGTGCCTGGGACATCACGTCGACGGGGGCATGTAGTCGTGCAGCCGCGGGCGGTGCCAACACAACGAGGACACCCGGTTCTTGGGTCCCGCAGGGGTCAAGCCCAGCAACGTGGTCGCCATGCACAACCACAGTATACTGAGTGGGAGCAAGACATGACTGCCAATTCTGAACGGCAGGGGACAGCAATGTAGAACATCGCTGAGAGCATGGAGCGTGTGGCCCAATCTGTGCTCCCCACTGCTAGGCAGGTGCTGCTCCAGCAGCAGGCGGCACGGTCCACGGCCCGCTCGCTCAGGCTGGGCATGGTGGCCTCAGACAGGCCACGCCAGGCTGAAATGTCGTCTCTGCGTCAAGCAATTGCTGCTCATGCAGAGGCACACATGAAGGCCCTGAGGGAGGAGCATGCTTCACTCAGATCCACTCTGGGTGTCCTTCTAATGTCCCAGAGGGAGCGGGCAGAGGAGAGGTTTGCACAGCTTGAGAGTACCATTTCGGCTGAGTTACATGCTTGCCGGGAGGTGCAGCGGTTGTCAAGCCAGGGCTTGCAGGAGGAACTCCATGTTACACGTGCTACCTTGCAAGAGGAAGCACGTGTATCACGGGAGGTTCTGCATGCAGACCTACATGTCATCACCACACAGAACCAGGCTAACCATCAGGCAGACCTGCTGCCAATGAGGTGCAAGCTGCAGCTAGGCGTGGTCATGCTCCTGTGGCACGTCCTCCTTTCCAGGAAGAGCCAGACTCGGACGACAATCTATATCCCACATAGGTCGGGCTGTGCAGGCATTGAGCCCATGGAGGTTTTCTTTTTCCTCCGCATGGGTGTTGAGCAGCACCCTGTACCTCCCCCCTCCTGCGTGCCCCCGCCCCCGGGTCGTATATGGCCATTTTTGATTTTTCTTTTAGTTTAGTTAGTTTAGTTAGTTAAGTTTCTGTTTCTGTTTGATAGTTAGTTTAAATAGGTAAAGTAGGTTTTTCATAGTTAGTGTAATTAGTTAATATAGTTTAAAATTGCTAGTCTATTGTGCTTTCATGTGACAGTGCGGTGCTTTGTGGCTTTTGAAAGCATCCACTGTCTGTTCCAGCTGGGCACTTCAAGCTTGTCTTGTGTATGTGTTTTCTGCTTGGGGTCCTTGACTCACATATGCCACTCTTGCTTCCCTTATCCATGGGCTCGCAAGGATGGTTCGGTGTAACAGCCTATTACACAAGGGCAATGGACTGTCATATCTGTGGCATGTCTGCTGCTGTGGAACCTGTGTTAACACCCCTAGTGGGGATGATTGGGGTGTAATTGTCCACTGTTCTTCTTTTGCTAGATGGGGTGTTTAATGATACATGTGTACATTCAATGGTGTGATTTCTGATGTACGTCTCTAACATGGTCCAGTCATGTAATGCCTGAAGAGACACACATAGATGAATATTAAGCATTGATCATGTGTTTCATGCACTTTCTGAAGGGGGATGAGCCTCAAGACCACCTTTGCCAGCAGACATGTGCCATTGGACGTCTGGAATCAGGACACGTTTGGTGCTGCCGACATGCGCATGTGTGCGCAGGCAGAGGCACAGGGATTGCGATCATACATCCAAAAATTGATGACGTGTTTCAAGGGACCCCAGGCAAGGTGAGCAGCACAGGGGGGTCACAACACAGCAAACCTTCCACCTGGCCAATTGAACATGTATGCTTAGTAGCAGCACTGACAGTGAACTTGGACAAATATTGGTGTAGAAGCGCACAATACAGCTCAGATGTGTTAGTGGACTGATGGCTAGTTGATGTGAAAGTTGTCTGGGGCACCTGCAGGGGCAGTGCCACATACCCTCCGGTCCACCATGGACCATTGAGGCACTTGTATTAGCCATGTAGCATTCCGAGACATGGAATGTAGCAGCTCATAGGGACAGACAGCCAGGGACAGACTCGGGTGCAGTGCATTTCATTTCCAAGTAGAAATTGATACATGCACTGGCTACTTTATTTTGGTAATGGTGGTACAGGACTTGTTCTGAAGTCAAACCTTGCTATATGCGTCTGTCTGCTTACACAGGGAACATTGCATGTTGTGTGAATAGTGACACATTGGTGTTCCATTTGCCACGCACCCACCGGTGCCTGACTTACTGCATTGACTGTGTATGAACCATCAGAGGGGTAATGTTACGTATGGGTATGAAGCATCCACACAAGTTTGTCTGTTTGTAGTGTATTTTGTTACTTTGGGGCATATTTGGTAGTGTGTTTGTGCGTTTTGGGCACGCACAGATGATTAACTGTGGCTCTCTTTGCAGCATTGAAATGCTCCTGTTACCGGACCTGAGAGTGCGCAGGCAGGAGGCCAGCACTCACCCCAGAGATAAGTTTCTCTTTGAGTTACATTTGAGTAATTTGGTGCTATGTGCATGTGAACAAGTTTGATCTAATTGTGTATGTGTTAATGTGTGTACTACATTTTGGTGCATTCCCTACTTTCCCGTGTCAATCCTACTCCCCTCTCCTGCCCCTCATTCCGGTTATCCAGTATGCCAATGCCTATCCCGACTGTATATCCCTGACCCTCCTTCCCCACCAGGGTCTCAGAGGCCTGTGTGAGTTAGACCTTGCAGGCACCCAGACTACAGAGGGGGTGGTTGTTTGGTGCCACTCCTGCGCCTGTACACGGGAGTTGTGACAGTAAACATCCGTTTGTGGTGCATCATTCTATGTTATGTGCCACACATGGTTCAGATCCTGTTGTGACATTGTTTTACTGTGCTACCTTGGTTGTTAACATCATTGTGGTAGTACTTGGCCTTTGTGGCGTACTGCTACTTCAAGTCATCTACTGGAGGCTGTTCTGGTTTGTTTTACTGCCTGCAGGCTATTTGCTTGGCTTCTGTGTTGTCCTGCTTTGAGTTCTGTTGTATTTTGTGCTTTTGCAAATTGAGGCGGACTCTGAAGGTGCTGGCAACTTTTTACACACAAGGTGGGAGATGGTGACAAAGGGGAAGGTTGATCCTGTGGCCAGGTGGAATTCAAGGATGTCGGATGAATGATGCAGTTGTTCAGTGGGTCGTGGTGATTTGTGAGGGGGGGGGTTTGTTGTTGATAGTTGCCTTGCACTGCAGTGTGATGGGCACCCTGAAATTGTAATTGTGCTTTCCTATTTACATGATGTATTCTGCTGATCAATGCCTGTTCATGTGTTGTGTTTACCTTTCAGGTGTGAGGGGATAGTTGTGATTTGACATGCTGGGGTATACACATGGTGAATGTTCACATGTGATGTGTAGAGGACACTGACGGTCACTTGATTTCACATGCATATGTTGAGTGCATGTCCCTACTGACCCACACACTCGCGCTATGATCCACTACATGTACAACCACCCTTCAATGTCCATGTGTACACTCTGTTTGCCTTCTGGTGCCCACTGTGTCCCTGCAGCACATGTTCTATGACCATTTGTGGATCCTGTAGATGCCTATTTTGGTTTTTCTATGTAGTTTGTCGCTTAGATGTGATGCTCAGGGTGTGCATCACACACAATGGCTGTTCACTGTGCTGTGCGCTGAGCAGTGTGTTGCAGGAGGTGGACACGGCACACAGTAGCTGCAGTGTTGATTTTGCAATGCACATTGTGCATGTGGACAGGCATTCATTGTTATGTTTAAAATACAACTTTTGAATGCATTTGGGTATGACTTATTTTGGGTGGGAGGTTGTTGGTCAGTTATTTCATCTGATTCCATGTTAGGCATCATTGTCTGATGCCCATTTACATTTTTCACATGGCAGTGTGTACCTTTTTGGCACTGTGTTGGTGTATGGCTATTGCTTGCCATGTCATGTTGTAGTTTTGGAGGGTTTGAGTGACATACCAGTGATAGTCATGTCCTGTTTTGCAGGTCTGTGTGATTCACACCTTGCATGTGTGCCTTTTGGTCACACAGGATTGCTTGTGTTTAAGTAGCTAGGGATGCACACAATGTGGCAATTCCATGGCAACAATCTCAAGGTGGTAAGGTTGTGACAGTTGACTGTCTCTTTGTCATCATCGATTGTCACCTGGTATGTGCCAGGCCTGTGTGCACTCCGCAGGGTTGGGAGTTTAGGTGAAAAATCTGGCCACAAGCTGGGTCCGGGCTTCCTCGCCACATGCCCTATCCCCTCCCATGGGCAGCGCCTGTGCCTGTGGTTGGGGATGTTGGGGCACCACCATGTCCACCGGTACGCCCTGCCGTGCTGCAACATTGTGCAGGACACATGCTGCCACAATGATCCTGCACACTACTGGGGGTGCATAGAGTAGCTGCCCGCCAGAGCAGTCAAGGGAGCGGAAGCGTGACTTGAGCACTCCGAATGTGCACTCCACTATGGCCCTGGTTGCAATATGGGCCGCGTTGTATCTTACCAGGGGCGGTGTGGTGGGGTTCCGGATTGGCGCCATCATGTGGTTGCTCAGAGGGTAGGCACTGTTCCCTGGAGAGGTGATAATGGTTGTGATTATTGGGGTTTGTGTATTTGTGTGTGTGTATGACATGCATGCATGTGCACGGGCATTTGTACTGACCTAGGAGCCATGTGTCGCCATGCTGTCCAGCTTCCAGGGCCCGGCTCAGGGCGGACATTCTGTATATGAAACTGTCATGGGTGGAGCCAGGGTAGTTTGCATAGACAGAGGTGATGATTCCCTTTGCATCGCATACCACCTGTACATTGATGGAATGGCAGTGCTTGCGGTTTCGGTAGATGTGCTCAGTGTCCCTAGGTGGACGTAGGGCCACATGGGTGCAATCTATGGCACCAAGCACTTTGGGGAAGTGTGTCACCCTGTAAAAGTCCTGGATAACGGCCTGCCTTTCTGCGGGTGTTCTGGGCATGTATATGTGCCTGCGGACTGAGGGGCGCGCTGTCATGATTGCCAATACCTGGTGTAGGCAGTGTGACTGCGTGGCCTGTTAGACCCCCCCCACTATGGCAGTAGTCCGCTGAAAAGACCCAGTGGCCAAAAAATGGAGGACATTGAGCACCTTCTCCAAGGGGCTCAATGCTTGGGAGCAGAGGGTGGGGGATGTTAGGTCATCTTCCCACTCCCTGACCAGGTCTAGGATGATATGGGGTGGAAACCTATACCTGCCATAGACCTGGTCGTCAGGCATCCCAAAAAGGCTTGTCCGTGGTGAAAAAATGCGTGCCCTGGCTATTTTCCTCCTCCTCCGGTGTCCCACGATCAGTGCTGCGACAAATGGGGCATTCATCGTAGCTGTATATACGTGTTTGTTGTTTGCGCGCACTTTTATGCTGTGCGCGGGGACGCTTCCGCCTGCCTTTGTGTGGCGGACGCGTTGACGCCTGTGCGCGTCTTTTGCCGTGCGCGGGTTTCCCGTATTCATGGATTCGAATACGGGTTGTTCGCGTGTGTGTGGGCGTTCCTTGTAGTTCCCTGCAGTTCTTCCCCAGTTACGCCTTCTTTTTCACACGTTATTCCCCATTCTGCGTTTTACGCCGACTGTTCCGCCCACTTTTGTGGTGTGCACTGCGCTATGTGTGCTTTCGCTGTGCGCTTAGCGCACACTGTTTGGAGACGTGTGCGCCAGCGTGCGCCATGCACGGATCTGGCGCACAACCAGTGGGAAAGTAGCGCAGCGCCTTCCTTGAATCGCACGCATGCACGTGTGCTTGCTTTCGCCCGCTTGCGACTGCTTGTGCTGGGATTTTCGGCACACGTTTGTTCCATGAATTGGCTCCTCAAACTCACCATTGCGATGATACGTATTTGCACCCGAGAGCGAATAACACTTAGCGAGAAATTCTCACAATAAATGTGACAAGCCCTCTACATGTGGCCCAGTGAGCATACATTTTCCATACCATTTAACGCCAAGCCAAATTCTCTTCTTCTGGCTTTCATAGACAATTGTCGTTTTTGTAATCCAGCCACCCTTTAATTCATCAATGGCAATTGTCCAACTTCAGGCCTCGAGGGCAGGGATCTTGATGGGTTTTCAGGATATCCCTCATTAATATTCATGAGGCAAAATGTGCATACATTTAGAATCATTGTATGCAAATGTATCTCATGAATATTAATGAGGGGTATCCTGAAAGCCTGACATGGATCTGGCCCTCGAGGCCTGGAGTTGGAATCCCAGAGGCATCCTCAGGCATAGGATCAGGCAAACCCCATGCAGTGTGCCACCTAAAACATCACAGAGGCCACAGCGTCTCTGTCCAGGTACTTCCCTTTCTGTTCATCCCAGGAGCCTACTGAAGCAGAGGAAGTGGAGCAGTCAGAGGAGGAAGAGGTGGCAGAAGAGGCAGGGGAAAGCATAAAGCGCTTCGCAGGCTGGCGGCTACCCTTTTCTGTCCTAATAGCTTTCCTGAAGTTCTTCATCGTTTGCTCTTCAGAAAGACCAGCAGCCTCCTTTCTGGGCCATTGTGGAGGTGATGAGCAGGTTACAAGTTGTTGTGCCAGCACGCTGAGCTGCCTCGACAGAATCGAATAACCAGTTCTGCCATTGATTAACAGCCGATTGGATGTGTTGTCTTTGCTCGCCGTTCATTGTTTTAATTGCATTTGTATTCTCTAACAATTGGTAGCATTTAGGGACAGTTCTCTTTGGCTATCCCTGTTAGGCGCGCACCATTCTCTTCCTAGGGCCAGACACTCCTGTCAGGGACAGAGTGTTCTTTCTCTAGGGACAGACTAGTGAGAGGACCCACAATACGTGGCCGACACCGAAGTAGCTAGCCTATGTGAGGCAGGAACCCGCAGGGACACTGTGCAGTGCGGCACCTGATCAAAAGGACGCGTCCGTTCTCAGAACGCAGAAGGCCTGATCCATACACAAGCCGGCGTGGACAAGGTGAGAGAGCATCAGAGGTGCCTCATAGCCTCTCGAGGTGCCACATCCATTCAAAAAGCAGTGCACACCGTGCACTTGTGAGCAAGGAGGTCTCGGAAACCCAGAAAGTTGTGCAGGCTGCCACCACACAACTTATCCATTAATTTGGGGCCTAGGAAGACAAAACATAAAGAAAAGAAAAGTAATAAGTGAACACTTGACACAAGTGTACAGAAGGGTGGTGTTTTCACTGACGGGCCCATAGGTCAGTGCTCACCCTCTTGTACCTCTAAGACAAGATAGCTGCACCATGTGAGGGATGGGGGTGCAGGATTCACTTACTCCAACACGATTCAATAATGAGGACTCAGTAATTTGGCAAAGGGAAGTCTGTTTAATGACAAGTACATCAAACAGGGAAACAATTGGAAATCTGCATTGTTGCGATCACCTGTCTCGCTCCAACTTCCTCGAACTTCAGTCGAACAGCAACTTTTATACACAAAACTCGTCATCACTGACGTCTAACTCTACAAATTTGTCATGCAATACAATTGGTCAGGAAAGGTAACTCAAGTATAGGTGCTATATCTGTATAGGGTAACAGAGCATGCGGATTGGATAACTCTTATCGGGTGGGAATCTACGCCCAACCCTCTACATCACGCGTGATAGACGCCACTACAACTATGACGTCCCATTGGTTCTACTATCTATAGGACCCTAGATAAGTTGGTGCATTGTGATTGGGCAGGTTACACCCCTAGACGTAAATCTCCATTTTAATTAGCAGCATGCAGACTGGACTTCCAGGTGCCTAGTGTCCCAAGATTCACCCTGCCTCCCTTCCATCAATCAGGGCTTTCGAGCTATGTGTCAATTAGTTGGCTGGGCATGGCCTCGAAGCAGAAGCCTCTTATCTGGAGACGTTATGGCACCCTTGGATCTGGGTGACATCAGACGTTGGTAATTCTTTGCGCCTGACTGGTCACATGTCTGTTCACCGTGAATCTGCTTCAGTTTCCAGCTTTTCGTGTATTTGATTCTTCTTTAGCCTCGCCACCTGCCTGGAGCACCTTATCTTGACCTTCACGGGGCAGGCTGGTACGCTCTGGAGTTTCGATTCTCCAGCATTGCCGCTCTCCCCCTTTCCTTGGGTTGACCTCGAATTCCAGGCATGAGCTGCTCTTTGTTAGGTTTCGATTCCGCTCTCCTTTCTGTCTTCAGCTGGAATATGAAACCTGGCCTAGTAGGCCTATGGCCGCCTGGGCATACTTCTGCTTAACAAAATGGAGTCACACTTGTATAATGTGCCTTATTGGGGTAGATATATGGTTGGCGCTTGCCGCTCTATTCTTCTACTAAGCATTGCAAGCAGTATCGTTTTCTTAGCTTCTTGCGTTCCAAGCCTATTTACACGCATTAACTGGTCGGTTACTTCCATCTTGTCTCATAGCAACGTTTCCTTACGTTCAACATTGTCTCTTTTCCTGTGTCCATTCCATCTATTTTCATAGCTGCTCGCACTGGCGTGCTATCCTGTCGGTTTTGTTCATTTGCGAGTCTGTCCAGGCCCTTGTGTCATTTCCACTGGCCATCCATTAAGGCTCTCTGGGACTCCTTGTGGACCGTCTGTACGTACTCTTCATTTCTTCTCAGCTGCTGGTATGGTTGCTTAAGAGGGTATTGTGCAGCCCATGGCTGTCTGATTATGGGCACTTCAACAGGTACGGCTCTTCTGATGCACACTGGGCAGAGTCCCAGCGCAGCTCTCTTTTGGTTCAATTGCTACTCATACGTCACATACCTTGGCGAGTATGCTCCTGGTACCTTGAAATGGGGGGCAGGGGTGCAGGCCATGTCTGGGACCTCCTCTACACTCCCCCCTCTGGTCGGTTCATCGACCACTTCTGCTTCTTCTTTTGTATTTATTGATTTAGATTCTTCAGTGTCTAGTTCATCGTCTTCAGGGTTTGTACATAATGGTGTGAATGTGTGCGTCTTTGGAGTCCATATTTGTATCACCCCCTTCACACTTCCTGCAGTTTTTACATGTTCATCTTTATTCCATGTCATTAGCTGGAATTGTCCATTTGAGCTGCAATAGATCCTTTTCCTTCATACTTTCTTCGTTTCCTGGGATATGTAAACTTTGTTCCTTCTGGCGCAAATTCACTGGCCTTCAGAAAGTCTCTTATTTCTTCATCAGTCAGATCTCTGGGCTTCCATCCTGGCTCGACATCGACCATTATTTTCATCCCAATGGCTTTCTTTGCCGTTTTCTGGCACTGTGTGATGATTATCTTGATAACACAGAATCCTAGCAGTATCATTTCTAGTAAGGCTCCCAGAAACTTGAATATATCCGCCATCCATTGTGGGACCCCTGAGAACAGGGCTCCAAACCAGCTGTCATTGTCCACCTCATCACTTTCATCAATCATCTGGTTCTTTAGGTTTGTCAACATACTTATGGCTTCTGTTAGGGTTCCATTTTCTTCATCGTGCGATGGTATAAATGTGCAACACGATTCTCTGATTTTTGCACAAACAACTCTTTCCATCGCTGTGATCATGACTAGTACATACCTGTTCTGGAGGGTCATCAGTCGGATTGCTCTTAGTTCCTCTTTGATCGCATTATACCCTTTTATGGTAGAGTTGATGGTCTGCAATAACTCCCATCTGGTTATCTGCAACCACTTAGCATTCACTCCAACTTGGATGTGCGGCAGGAGTAGTGTTGTGAATACTGTTGAGGTGAGTCTGAACAGCCTGTGCTCGTATGGGATCGCATGGAAGGC
The DNA here is from genome assembly GCF_040938575.1 of Ambystoma mexicanum. NCBI lineage: Eukaryota > Metazoa > Chordata > Amphibia > Caudata > Ambystomatidae > Ambystoma > Ambystoma mexicanum. The sequence continues at coordinate 397,733,465 of NC_090925.1, forward strand.
CTCTTCTGATTTGGCAGAAAAGTAATTTTCTCTCTTCATCCTGGATATCAGTTCCACAGATCTCCTTTTTCTTAGATGAGCATCTGCCTTCGGGAAACTGTCCAAATTCAGGTCATTTTTAGAGATCACCAGTGCAGGAACGTGGATGTTCACCAGTGTGCATTTGCCTCCCCAGTTCTTCGGTAGTCTTATATATGCCTTGGATCCACATGCCCAGTAATGGTCCATAATAACTGCGGTTCCTTGTGTCATTCCTGAGGCCTCATACATTCGTCCACAGTTTTGATTCTCGCCCATCTTTCTCGTGCCGTTGCTTCTGAAGCATAGTTTCGGGCTTTCCAGTGGTACTATTTGCAGGGGTCCTCCTCTGTCTTCGACCCATGCCAGCAACTTTACCAATTTCAGCCATAGAGGTTTGCACAACCTTTGTGAATTCTCTATTGCTTCTTGGCACGCTCCAAAGACCATCCAACCTCGGCAGATTACTACTCCTTCTTCCCATCCATCTGGGGAAACTACTGTTCCCCAGATCTGCATTTGGCCTCTGTTCATCCAGATTTGAGCCTCTTCTGCAGTTTTTCCTTGAACATTCAGTCTCAGGTTTATTTCCCATCTTGTTCCTGATCCTTTGACGTCAGGGTTCTCGTATCTGATCACGTGATTCCTGGTGTGCGCCCTGTTTCTTGTTTTAATGTCCTGGATGTAGTCATCTTCATCGGGGTAATCCTTTTTGTTGGCCCATATCAACGAGGCGTCTCTTCCCATGAACTGTCCTCTGGTGTTGCACATACGTGTGACATACAGTGTGCTGCGGGGACATCAATTTCTACAGCCACAAAGATCTTGGATTTTCCCATGCTGTATGGTAGAAGAGCACAGACGAAGCATTCTCCTTCTGATTGTCTTCGTCCTACTTCCTTCATGTGCTGGTACCATATATTGTTTCCGAGATGGGCTGTGCTGTCCAGGTAATCGTTAAGTTCATTGTTATCTACATGCAGGCTTCTCTTGATTCTCAGCGTTCTTCTGTAGTTTGCTATGACTATGTCTTTAAATGCGTCTGTGCTGCTTTTCCACTCTGGGTGTCTCAGTGGAGCAGGTTGCCTTGGCTGTATAGGTCTGGTAGGAGAAGGTTTTGTGCTTCCTTTCCTTCCCTTTTGTAGTCTTTCATAGACTTCCTCTAACCACCATTGGCTCACCAACTTCCCAACGCGTGGCTGTGTCGTAGGCCTGGTGCTTGTTCCTTGTGTTGGAGCTGGTGTGCTTGCTGCTATAGTCTCTGGGGTTCTAATTTTCAGCTCTTTGTGTAGTTTTTCTCTGACTATGAATGGGAACAGATGATCCATTAGCATATGTGTTTTCTCTGTGAGTTCCTTTGTGGCTACTTCTGTTCTTTTGAGGGATTTTGCTATGCCCTCTCTCTTTGGTTTCTCACTTGGCTCCTCTTGGTTACTTCCACTATTTTCTGGGGCTGTTCATTCGGTAGGCAGTTTCTCCTTCTCTGTTGCCCTTGTTTGAGGCCCTGTTGCCATTGACACTTGCCCTTGTTCGTGTGCATTCAGTGTGTGCGTGTGTGCAGTGGTTAGTGCTACATTCTCATTCACTCCGTGCTGATCTTGTCTCCAGCTTTTCTCTTCATTCATCACCTCGAGTGTGTATGTGCCACTGCTAATTACATTCAATTTTAATTCGTTAACTTTACCATCAGCTTTTCTTGGAACTGGGATAACTATATAGGGCCTGGGTGCTTTCGTGGGACCTAGGCATTCATTATCTGGCGGGTGCACTGAAATTGGGACGCTTCATGCACCGATAAAAAATGCAGTTCTGATAGTCAAAGACAGAAACACAATGATAATTATTACGCATATACACATTATAGACTTGTAGGACAGCTGGCAGCATTTCCTTCCAGGGAAGCGGGGCGCCCCTCTGTCGGCGGTAAAACCAAGTTACTGCTTTGGGCCCCCATCTCGAACATAAGTCTATTTCCTGCATTTACCTGTTTTTATTACCCTGGTTTTGTTGCTCAAGAGTCTGTAAATTACTAAAGTGACGAGTGCTTCTCAAGTGTCCCCCCTCTTGCGAGTGATGACGGTAGTCTCTGGGTATGGAGTACAGTTCTTTTGCTAGACTATGGAAAAAGGTTAGGCTAGCACCTTTGGCACGCCACATTCATTATGCATATCTATAGTAGGTAAAGTCCCAGTGCACTCCTCGAATTTGCCTTGGTCCTGAGGACATGCTGGAACCAGCCAATGCAAAGGAATGAAAAGATGGAACTGCTAAAAATCACACAAAGATAAAATGTCGTAAAAATAAAAACAAAAATAAAAATAAAAGTAAACATGGAAAAATAAGAATAAAAATAAGGAAAAAATAGAAGAAAAAGTAAAAAAGAAAAATAAGATGGTGTAGTTCTTGTTTCTGCTCTTCTCGATCTGTCCCTCGGCGGAAAGTCAATGAACTGTGTCTCTATTTCCTCGATCTGTCCCACGACGGACAGTCGATGAACTGTGTCCCTATCTCCTCGATCTGTCCCACGGCGGAAAGATTCACTGGAATCTCCTCAAGTATTCTCGCTGGAAGGTAGATAGCTCTACTTGGAGCATTATGCCTTGGAGGAGTGTGCCCATGTGTGGGATATTGGCTGGATCTCTGAGGAAGGTGATGATGTCAACATCTGCACGCCTTCCCACCATTTCCGGATAGTCTGTGACTAATCTGAATAGAACATTATGGGCTAGCTGGGTGTCCTCGGCGATAGGGACATTTGTCCTGTTTTACTGGGTCCTGATCACAAGCTTTTCTTTTGACTCGAACAGTTTCTGCACTTCCCTATTGCGTGGATTGCCACTAGGTAATTTAGTTTAGTCCACAGCTGGTTCAATTGTGTTAGGTTTCTTGGGTCTCTGATGAAAGTGCGTGTGTCCATGGTTCTTCCGACAAGTGCCGGACACTTCTCGATTATTTGAAAGAACAGTGTGAAGGTGAGTTCATAAATGTCTACCGGTGGTGGAAGCATTTGTGTCCTTTCCACTGTGCTCGGGTAGCTCGGCGAAGGCTTCCGCGATGACAGTCAGCAGTTGGCAGATTACTTTCTTGATAGCAGGATCTCGAATAAAGTCTGTGACACTGGTTACTCTCCTTACAAGAGATGGATATGTTATCACCACCAACTGGAAATAAGTGAGCACATCCCATGTGAGGTTTCTGCTGGGAGATACCATAAATTCTGCAAACGAGGTCTTGACACTGGTTGCTTCAGGATACTATGTTAGCTCTCAGACATGTCTTATTTGCGGTCTATCTGTAAGTGACTTCAATGCAGCACTCCAACTAAGTCAATGCCTAGTCTGGGATGCCCAATGGAAGCCCTTATTTATATATTTTGATGTCAAAGTTCTTAAATCTGGATGATGAACCCTTATATAACGCCCCTCCCTTTGAATCCCCCTGACCTCACTGAGCCAAGGAGTAGGTTTGTTTTGCAAATTAAAAGATTTATTTGAAGAATTAAACAATATATATATCACACTTTTATGAATAAAATAATATTTGAATAGCACACTTATGAATATGGACGTAATCAACAATGGGTAATATTACAATAGCACAATCTCTTTAATCTGAAAGGAGTCGGAAGAGAAAGGATAAGGTAGCAGAGAATACTTTTATGGTTCAACGAAATGCAAGATGGGAAAGAATCCAGCACAGAAATAAACTTGATATGAATTCGATCAGAAGATAATATAATCACTTTTTCCACTGTGACTACTCACTCCGCCCACTATGCAGTATGAAGAGATGGGAAGGAGGGTACACAGGTTTCAAGAATACAATCAAGAATGCAGTTCAATTCCAGTTCCCCCAGCAAACTTAGAGAGACAAAGGAATGATTTTAAAACATAGGTCAAAACGCTTTGGAATGTGATTGCAATGGATGGAAAATATACTAAAAATGCTTTTAATTCACAAAGGGATATTCAGGATAAGTGAGAGTTACTCTGGATTAGTTCAGGTCAACACTAGCAATGATTCATGAGTGATTATCAGATTGAAACGGTATTCAGCAGTGGAAAGCAAGAACAAGGAGCAGCTATTGTGACAGAAAATGAAATTGAGCTAAATTGCAATTCACTGCACTTTTTCCGTGTGCGTAAATCGCGATTACGGAAAATGTTATGTCATTTTAGGTATTTTGGAAAGCTGAGGATCTTAGCTTTAAAATGACAGTTAGATATCGCTTCTAGGACATGCGGTTCAAAAGATACAGACGTTTTTGTGAAGGTAGATTTTCAGAAATAAAGTCAAGATTTCAGAAATGACAGAAGGCACTTTACAGATTTGGAATCACAGGATGGACACAAAATTCTAAATGCAGTTCTGGACAGGTTGAAATGGATAGGATAAGATTACTTTAAACTAAGAGATTGGTTCTGTAAAGTCCTAGACCAGATACTCACTCCTAGTTTTGGAATGGAATGGAAATGGGCCTCGTCACCGATCTGGTCAGGTTTGGACTTCACTCACCACCGGTAGGTCTCAGGCACTGGTTCTGCTCACAGCACGGCCTCTGGTCGGTGTCGGACGGGTTCTGGATACAGCACTGCTTTCTGGGTCTGGACCTCGGTCCTAGCACAGGGTTCTTGGATAGAACAGCAAAACAGCTCAGCCAGGCTGTTGAATGTGAGAATCAGGTTGCTAAAGTTCTGAGGCCTACTGAGAAGGATTCAGCTTGTGAATTATGCCTTTGCCATAAAGTTCTGGATTCTGGATTTTGGAGCTTGGTTCTAGAGTCTGGTCTCTGGATCTATCTGGAGTCTGGATATTGTCTGGATCTGGTCCGGCAGAGTGCTGCGCAGGAATCAGTTGAAGTGGAAAAATGAGTGTATCCTCGCCTGTCTTAAGCAGTCTCTTTTTATGTGTTTTCAAAGTGGGTGGGAAGGCTGAGTCTACATGCCCAACCCCCTAAGGATTTGATAGGTTAGAGAATTCCTTGTCGCCTGACTGGAGAAGAGAGTAGTGTGTCAGAGTGAGTCAGAGTGATGCTGTGTTTTACAATCTAGTGAAGAAACTCCCCCTTTGCTTTTACTTAGAAAATCAATTTTTCCCAAAAACATATTTCACAGATACACAAGTTGTTGAGAATACATGTACACCTCACAGATGAATTAAGGCAGGTCTCTGTTCAAGCCCCATGTTCCTACGAGCTTGGGTTCAGAAATGACCACTTATTTTCGTCTTTGGTGAATTTGCCAAGATATGTTCTGCACCCAATTTTACACAGACATACACTCCCTCTCTGAACATATTACTGTAAGTTTTCATGTTTCTAGCATAAACACTGCAGCTACAATATTAATAATGACAGGGTCTGGTCTCAGAACATCACACAGCGTCCAGCTTAGTCTTGAACTCTGAGTGAATTTGTCATTTTAAGAATCTCCAAGATTGACATTTCTGTCAGCTTGGTAAACTTTGTAAATTGCAATTTCATAAAACATACATTTGCCTGTAATTCAATTCACATCTTAGTCTGGTCCGCCCCTAGGAGCTTGGTGAGTCAGATGGTCACATGGCCTGTTTCTCCCAGAGCAGTTGTTGTGGACAGTTACACCCAAATCAGCATATTCTATTCAGCTGGACGAATCCATTGTCTCTTTTTCCTGCCAGCAGAGCCCAAGTCCTGGGTGCCACTCCCCAGTTCCTTTTCACACCAACTTGTCAATATCTTGGCTTGGGGCAGAAGGAAGCTTCTTTTGTTCAGGGGGGATGTGTGGAATCTGTCTGATCCCAGTGTGGGAACACTTTTTAACTCTGCCACCAATGTTACAATTTGTCTTTTCTTACAATATAACCCACATTTTTAATACATACATTAAACAATTGCTTCCTTCAAGTCATTTCAGAATATAGTTTTACATTGTCTCTACCCCTTAGGCTTCTGATAGCCAGTATTCCTTTGGCATAGTTTGGGTTCAGTTGTTCAGTTTTTACAAGGAATTGTTTTAAAACGCCGGTTTTCAGGTAGAGGTGAGCAACGGTACTACATCAATTTTTGACAGCTGTCTTCATCTCAATATCTTTCAAAAAGGGGATTTTACTTGATAGCATATGATTCTTGCTGACATTGTATTGATGTGGATTCTTGCGGTATAGTCATGTGGAACACCCAACAAGAAGGTTGGATCTTTTTGGTGATTTGTAAGCCATGATTTTAGCACAATTTGACAATCAAGAAAATGAATTCCCAAACAGCTCTGGGTTGCTTTTGGCAATCAGTATTGCTATTTCCAATTGGTTTCAGTTTACTGTGTGTGTAGCCCAATGGTGGTTTTAGGCAGTGACCTCCTGTGCTCACTAATATAGGCAAAAGTGGGTGGCAGCCTATTTTTCCATTTTTTACTGTGCATTTTTGGATGGTTTTGAGCGAGCAGCATGCTTTCCAGTGGCCATTCTGATGTTTCTGCTGCCCACAATGCACAGTACTGTTGTAGGGCTTGGATGCGTGGGTTATAACATCCCACATTTCAGAGTCTTGATTCTTTATACTACTTGAGTGTGACGTGATTCAAAAGTTTGTTTTATCAACGTTGTTGTGGCTTTGGATGTGTAGTTCTCTCCTTCACCCTGCAACTGTGGTGCGCAGAGTGTCCGTATTATTATTCTTTATCCCCTTTCTCTGGTCTGAGGTAATGTCCTGTTTAAGGTCACAATTTGAAACAAAGTTCTTTTGCCTTTATTTTGCTGCTCATGCATCCTTCTTCCTCGCCATGGATCTTGTCTGCATGTGCTGAGGTTCTTCCCCGTTGTCTGTGGTTTCTTCGTGGTTAGATGCAGTTAGAGGGCTCTCTCCAAAATATGGGGCCTCATTACGTCCCTAGCGCTAATGGGTTAACGGCGCCGTAAAAGGCTATAGCGCCGTTAACCCATTAGCACCTGATTACGAGGTCCCTTTGCGGGACCCGACCTTAACGGCTCGTCTACACCTTGGTGCTAAGTACGGTACCGCAATTTGCGCCTTCCCCATTCCTATAGAGCCCTATGAGGCAAAAATGGGAATGGGGAAGGGCCATGGTTCAATGGGGAATTACCGCCCCGTCAACCTTGGAATAGGGTGGTAATTCCCCATTGAACCATGGCGGACCCGTTACAACACCGGCACCAACTATGGTGCTAATAGCGCCATGGTTTAGCGCCGGTGTTGTAATGAGGGCCATGGTTTAATGTCATTTAGGAAGAGCCATACCCTTCTGCCCTGGAATTTGACGGCTGAAGGAGTGACGGCTGAAGGAGTGAAGTCTTCCACGATGAAAGGCCCATTAAATCTTGGTTCGTCCCATCTTTTCCTTGTAAAGTTCCTTATAAGTACAGCATCACCAGGGAAGACGAGAGGCGCACATCGACTTTGCGCAGTGTTTGTTTCAGCGCTTCCTGTTGTGTTTTGTGCTGCACCCTTTTCGCCGTCGCTGCAGCTGGCCTGAAATGACAGAGACGCTGGATGTCATACAGTTCAAGTAATTCTGCATCTCTGTCCCCAAGACCTCTTTTGTTGGCTGGGCATCACATCTAGCCCAATCTCGGGGGGTAAGAGGGATCCCCATTCTTCTGCCCGTGATCTTGTGCGGCGTGAGATGATGGTCAGAGCCGGGTTGGTTCTGAAGTGCATACAATGCCAGTGGTAGACAGTGCAGCCATCCCTTTTTTAATGTGAGTTTCAGTTTTGCTATCCTCTCCTTTTTCAAGCCGTTGAGCCTCTCACATATGCCATTCCCCTCCGGATGATACGCCGACGAGAACTTGTGCTTTATACCAAGCAACAAGCTGATCATCTCGAATACTGAATTGACAAAGTGAGCCCCATTATCTGACCTCATTACTTCGCACACCCCCCATCTAGGGAACACTCCCCTCATCAGAAATTTGGAAGCACAGGTAGAGTCTGGGTGTGTACAGGGACCTGCTTCTATCCATCTAGAGAATGGACACACCACCACAATTAAATACCTGTACCCATTGCACACTTGAATCATGTCGACATAATCGATGTGCAAGTGCTGGAATGGCCCATTGGGCTGGGAGATAACTCCTCTCATTACTTTTAATGTGTGCCCCGCGGTGAATTGCTGGCAGATAATGCAGTTCACCATGAAAAATGCAACATGCTCTGCTAAATTCGGTGTAAACCAGTCTTCTGTGAGCGTTGTCATATGTATAGGGTAGTGTAATTGCTCCAATGCTACCTTAAGTAGGGCGACAGGCATTACTGGTTTACCAGTGCTGTCTTGCCTCCACAATCCGTCAGAGGGGCTTAAAGAGCACCCTCAACGCTTCCATAAATTCTTCTCCTCTTGAGGTGCCTCCCCCTGGAGCTCCTTCAGCTGAGTCTGCGCCATGTTGCTATAGGCCTCGGGTGTGGCTCGTGCTACCATCATCCTCTCATGGGTACGTGCCAATTCCACGTCCATGATTGTTTCACTCTTGGATGCCATACGCTTGGCTCCCGTGTCCGCTTCATGGTTTCCACGTGACACGAAATCTGTCCCTTTGGTGTGGGCGGCGCATTTCACGACCGCTATGCCCACTGGGAGCTGTAGTGCTTTTATCAACCTGTCCAATAAGGCTGCATGTTGTACTGGCGTGCCGTCCACCCGGAGGTAGCCCCTCCTTTTCCAGCGTGCTAAGCCTGCGTGCACGGTAGATGTCACATAGGCGGAGTCACTGTACACCATTACTTCCTGGTCTGCATGATTCTCAATGGCGAGTATCAGTGCCAATAGTTCTGCAGCTTGTGCTGAATAGTGAGATGGTATTCGTGCACTGACGAGTACCTGAAACTCTCCATTCGCTAGGTGTTTCACCACGGCCACACCTGTGTATCTTTGTCCATCCTCTTGGTCGATTCTTGATGAACCGTCAATGAACACGATCTCACCACCCGCCAGGGCGTTTTCTTTTACCCTGGGGATTTCATCAAAGAATTCTTCATAATTCGCACAGTCGTGTATAGGTTCTCCCTCTGTGACTGGCTCAGCTATGAATGTAGCTGGATTTACAGTTTTACATTTAACTATTTTGGTCGATGGGTTAGAGATAATCACCTCATAGGCGGATGCTCTCTGAGATGTCAGCGTGCCTTTTGGTTTTTCTAGTATGGCGAATAATGAGTGCTCAACGTGCAAAGTCATGGAGCACCCCATCACAATGGATGATGCCTTCTCGATGGTGAATGCGGCGGCAGCTAGATTTTGTTTGTATGGGAAGTGGCCTCTCATGACCGGGTCCAGACTCCCACTGTAGTGCGCCAGGGGCTTGTATCCCAGCGAAGTTCGCTGAGTGAGTACTGCTGTCATAAAATTGCCATCAGTGTGTGAAAACAGGTAGAATTCCTCTGCATAATTAGGAATCCCTAGAACTGGGGCCTTACAAATCGCCCCCTTGAGTTCTGCAAACCCCTTCTCCATTGCCTCAGTCCATTCAATTTTTTCTTTTCTCACCTGGGCCTTCTTTAGGGCCTGAAGCAAGGGCTTGGTATATGAGCTGTAATCGAAGACCCATGCTCTGACATAATTGCACAGGCCTAATAAGCTTTGCATTTGTTTTATCATGAGTGGCTTAGCCATGTTCATGATAGCTTCAGCCCTTTCTGGGGTTACCTTTTTCCCTTTGTGTGAGATTAGCTGGTCTATGTACAGCACATCTTGTTGACAGTATTGTAACTTTTCCTTATCAACTTTATGTCCTTTCTCAGCCAAGATAGTCAGTAGCTGGACAGAGTCGCGCCTGCATTGTTCCTCAGTGATGCTGCAGATCAGAATGTCATCCACATACTGCAAAACAACACTGTCTACTGCAATATTGCTTAGGTCCATTTGCAGGACTCTGTTGAAAATGGATGGAGACTCACAATATCCCTGTAGCAACCTCGTGCTTTTCAGACGCATTTGTCTGAAAGTAAATGATGTCAAATATTTTGCCTCACGGGGTATGTTGCATAAAATTGTGGATGGATTAGGGACTAGAGGGAACTCGGCTTCAACAATATTGTTTAATGCTTTTAAATCTTGGATTAAACGCCAAGACCCTCCCTTTGATTTATTGACAGGGTAAATCACTGTGTTGCAAGGTGATTCTGACATCACTAGGATGCCCTGCTCCATCATGGCGGTAATTGTCTTCGCGATCCCTTCATCTGCTTGACTGGACATGGGATATTGTCGCACTCTTGGTAAAATTGCTCCTGGTTTCAATTTAATTTTCACTTCACCTGCCCCCTTAAGGAGGCCTACGTCATAGGGCCCTGTAGTCCATAGTGACAGGTACTTGGGCCATGCCATCTTCTAAGTATTCTGGATGTATCAGTGCCAACATCATTCTCTGTGGCACCTCCCGTTTCATCATTTTGACCCAAAATATGACACTCACTTCCACCCTTGTCTCTTCTAGGTCATGGTGTTCTTCGAACAGATCGTCATCCGTGACGTCAGTCACTCGATAGCCTTCTTCGATGGCGATAATCGCGCACCATTGTCTACCTTCATCATCGTATCCTTCGACCAATACCGCTTTCCCTCGCACTGCGGCAGATTGTATCATTAAGGGAAATACTTGTCCCTCTTCTTCATGCATCGGTATCCTTGGTCTGAATAGGAACTTATCAGGTGTCCTCATAGTTCTATCTGTGAGGCCTAGCAATCCCGCCATGAGCACCCGCACGCTATATGTGAAGACTTCTGGCTCTAACGGTATAGCTCTCATGGCTAAACATCCTGAGTTTGCTCTGATCATTTCGCACATGTTTGAATAATGCATTCCTGGAGTGGAGCACACTATGCAAATTAACAAGGGGGGTCCTGGGAGTCCCTCTGCCAGACATTAGTCCTGGTTACGAGAGACTTACCCAGAGTCTTTAGCTCACTATCTTACACAGAGAATAAATATCCCAAACATATCAGTCTTTGTACTGCCCTGGGGCAGTCCAGCACCGAAATGCTAGGCAATTTTCCTCTGAACAAGAGTACCAACAGAAACCCCAGACACGTGTTTCGGTCTGGTTGGACCTCATCAGTAGGGTGGATCTGTGCCTCTCTAAGAGCAGTGAGCAAGGGGTCCACGTCTGGATTCCCCTAGTAACTTAGGGTGAGACCCAAAGTTACTTAAAAATGCAAATTAACAAGGGGGGTCCTGGGAGTCCCTCTGCCAGACATTAGTCCTGGTTACGAGAGACTTACCCAGAGTCTTTAGCTCACTATCTTTCACAGAGAATAAATATCCCAAACATATCAGTCTTTGTCCTGCCCTGGGGCAGTCCAGCACCGAAATGCTAGGCAATTTTCCTCTGAACAAGAGTACCAACAGAAACCCCAGACACGTGTTTCGGTCTGGTTGGACCTCATCAGTAGGGTGGATCTGTGCCTCTCTAAGAGCAGTGAGCAAGGGGTCCACGTCTGGATTCCCCTAGTAACTTAGGGTGAGACCCAAAGTTACTTAAAAATGCAAATTAACAAGGGGGGTCCTAGGAGTCCCTCTGCCAGACATTAGTCCTGGTTACGAGAGACTTACCCAGAGTCTTTAGCTCACTATCTTTCACAGAGAATAAATATCCCAAACATATCAGTCTTTGTCCTGCCCTGGGGCAGTCCAGCACCGAAATGCTAGGCAATTTTCCTCTGAACAAGAGTACCAACAGAAACCCCATACACGTGTTTCGGTCTGGTTGGACCTCATCAGTAGGGTGGATCTGTGCCTCTCTAAGAGCAGTGAGCAAGGGGTCCACGTCTGGATTCCCCTAGTAACTTAGGGTGAGACCCAAAGTTACTTAAAAATGCAAATTAACAAGGGGGGTCCTGGGAGTCCCTCTGCCAGACATTAGTCCTGGTTACGAGAGACTTACCCAGAGTCTTAAGCTCACTATCTTTCACAGAGAATAAATATCCCAAACATATCAGTCTTTAGCGCAAGTGGGGTAACCTCCTCCATTTTCAATTTCGTCACCACCAATATTTATGCAGGTTTTATCCTACCAATAGTATGAGCGAGCACCAAATATGCAAGCTCCAATCCACTCTTTTCCTGCCAAAATGTATACTATCAATTTACCCAAGACCATCAATTCATTGGCGATTCCCTCTTCGTTACGGAATCGCGTAAAACCAAATTTCATTTCAAACAATCAACGATACAGTTCTTTTACATTTAACGTACAACAGAACACATATGACAGACACTTCCCAGACTAGACGGACACCAGCTGGTCATACATATACCTGCCTTCTAATGAATACCCCGTCATGGAGTTTAAACAAACTCCTTTGATGCATCTTAAACGTCACCATAGTCTAATTGTCCCTCATTATGTGGGCTATGAGTTCACGTTTCTTCTGGCTGCTCTATTAAAGCGCAGGAACAAGGCAAATCCTTTCGTTTTTATCTCAGGTGCCCCACTGGTATCCTCTCGTTTTTCTCTCGGGTGCCCCCCCGGTAACCACTCATTTTTCTCTCGGGTGCCCCCCCGGTAACCACTTTTTATCTCTTATGCTCAGTCATTACCCCTTATATATATACAGTCTTCTCTACTTCTGACTATTTTATTTTTTCTCCGCCACCCTCCGTTACCTTTCCCTTACTTGTTCTAATGCCTACAAGACATTTGCCAAAGTAACGAGTTTATTGTTTCACTCACCGCTCGCATCTTTTCCTCTCTGGAGCCTCGGGATCACTGCCCCTTCCTCTTCAGCCTCTTGCAGTCTTTTCGTCCGATTGGCTGCCCGTGGGAATGAGAAGGGTTATGCTTGGAAAGTCAGGTTCCTTCAGACCCACTGCAGATTTTAGGGACTTACACTATCATTGTCCACGGGAAGCTTCTCAGTCTACTCAGCCGGAATGGCGAAAGGACTCGTGATATTGCCGGAGGCCTAGAGTTACTTCATGCCGTCGTTCTATAGGTGCTTAGAATTATATAATCAATAATCAATAATCGACGGCTGTAACCATCCTCACGCTACCAAGTGTACAGAAGGGCAGTGTTTTCAGTGACGGGCCCATAGGTCAGTGCTCACCCTCTAGCACCTGTAAGACAAGATAGCTGCACCATGTGAGGGATGGGAGTGCAGGATTCACTTACCTCAACATGACTCAATAATGAGGGAAACAATTGGAAGTCAACATCGTTGCGATCACCTGTCTCGCTCCAACTTCCACGAACTTCAGTCGAACAGCAACTTTTATACACAAAACTCATCATCACTGACGTCTAACTCTACAAATTCGTCATGCAATATAATTGGTTAGGAAAGGTAACTTAAGTATAGGTGCTACATCTGTATATGGTAACAGAGCATGCAGATTGGATATCTCTCATCGGGTGGGCATCTACGCCCAACCCTCTACATCACGCGTGATAGACATCAGTACAACTACGACGTCCCGTTAGTTCTACTATCTATAGGACCCTAGATAACTTGGTCCATTGTGATTGGGCAGGTTACACCCCTAGACGTAAATCTCCATTTTAATTAGCAGCATGCAGACTGGACTTCCAGGTGCCTAGTGTCCCAAGATTCACCCTGCCTCCCTTCCATCAATCAGAGCTTTTGAGCTATGTGTCAATTAGTTGGCTGGACCTGGCCTCGAAGCAGAAGCCTCTTATCTGGAGAAGTTATGGCACCCTTGATCTGGGTGACATCAGACAATGGTAATTTTTCACGCCTGACTGGTCACATGTCTGTTCACCGTGAATCTGCTTCAGGTTCCAGCTTTTTGTGTATTTGATTCTTCTTTAGCCTCGCCACCTGCCTGGGCCCCCCTTATCTTGACCTTCACGGGGCAGGCTGGTATGCTCTGGAGTTTTGATTCTCCAGCGTTGCCGCTCTCCCCCTTTCCTTGGGTTGACCTCGAATTCCCAGCTGCTCTTTGTTGAGTTTCGATTCCGCTCTCCTTTCTGGCTTCAGCTGGAATATGAAATCTGGCCTAGTAGGCCTCTGGCCGCCTGGGCATACTTCTGCTTAACAAAATGGAGCTGCACTTGTATAATGTGCCTTATTGAGGTAGATATATGGTTGGCGCATGCCGTTCTATTCTTCTACTAAGCATTGCAAGCAGTATCGTTTTCTTAGCTTCTTGCGTTCCAAGCCTAATTACCCGCGTTAACTGGTCGGTTACTTCCATCTTGTCTCATAGCAATGTTTCCTTACGTTCAACATTGTCTCTTTTCCTGTGTCCATTCCATCTATTTTCATAGCTGCTCGCACTGGCGTGCTATCCTTGTTAGTCGGTTTTGTTCATTCGCAAGTCTGTCCAGGCCCTTGTGTGGGACTCCTCGTGGACCGTCTTCATTTCGTCTCAGCTGCTGGTATGGTTGCTTAAGATGTTATCGTGCAGCCCATGGCTGTCTGATTATGGGCACTTCAACAAGCACGGCTCTTCTGATGTACACTGGGCAGAGTCCCAGCGCAGCTCTCTGATGGTTCAATTGCTCCTCATACGTCACATACCTTGGCGAGTATGCTCCTGGTACTTCGAAATGGGGGGCAGGGGTGCAGGCCATGTCTGGGACCTCCTCTACACAAGCCAAGAGGGAGGCTGCACCCAGGGCATCACGATACCAGGGAGCCCCGCGTGCCACATTTCAGGAGGGCACAGTCCAGAGTGCCTAAAGGAGCAGTGTACAGCAAGGCAGGCAGGACCAGCACACGTGCAAGGTTTCAGCACATTGAGGAGTCAAAATCGCTCCCATGTCAGACACAGGCATACACTCTTCAGGGATTTCCCATTAGCACTGGGCGAATCACTATTTCTACAGTTACTCACAGCTTTTGATCTCATAGACACCGGCAACCTATGGGCCCAGGATTTTAAGGTATATATAGGCGCAATGGGCCATCTAGATGACTAAAGGACTAAATTAAAAAGAACATAGTGGTGGTGGCTGTGGGAACGGCAGTGTGAGACATTTTTATATGAATTACAGGATAAGGAAATGGCATTGTTTGATGAACTAAAAGACGCACTGTTGACATATTCTGGATTACGAAAGACACGCTTTTCATAAGACCACACAGGAAGAAGGAGAAACCCTGGACAACTTCGTAATGAGATTTTGCATCTGAATCAAACACTGTGAATTCCACAGATACTCCAACAAGGAGGCGCTGAGATCTCAGGTGATAGCCAGGTGTGATTCCCTGATATTGAGGAAGCAACTACTTCAGAAACAAAGATTCTTGGAAGACATATTAGACATATTAGAGATTGAAATTGCCATAGACCAGGGACATCATTTTACCAAAATGCCAGGGGTAGCGGATGTGACATCACATGACCCTTGACCGCTGATGACATCACAGGAAGTGATGTCATTTGACCCACCCCAAAGTGACATCACGGGAAGTGATGAAACACAACCTTTCACCCCTTGACAATACTGGAAGTGCTATCACATAGCATTGTTTGCACATACACTACTTAAAATATGGTTACAATATCATTGTAAAGTGATATACATTTCATACAAGAATGGATCACGGTATGTATCGTTAATATAAGTGCGTGTTGGCACATATTATCAAATTACTGTGAATGCAAGCTGACGTCCAAGACCAAACGATAATGATGTCTTATTATATAGCACTTACTTTTAAGCGCTAATAGAACAAATATACAAACCATATCACCCAACCTGTGTTAGTACTCATTCATCAACCTCAGCAGGATGAAAGGCTGAGTTGACCTTGCCGGGAGTCGAACCTGCACATTGCAGCAGCGAGCGTGCAACCCACCGAGCATTCATACCGGCTATAGCTATCAGAAAACCAGCCATTCCAGAAACAAAGAGCCACATGCTGCTGGCCACAGCCCAGGAGCCGCAATTTAAAAAAAATATATCTATATGTACACATATATATATATATTTTACGGGTAGCAAGGAAGACTACAGGGGTAGCAAGGGAGACCGCAGGGCTCGCATGTGCCCCCCAAATGCCGTCCATGCACCTGTGCAAGGTGACATCATCAGACTAATGGATAAGTCCTGCTTCAAATGCAGATATGAGTTCCCACACGAAGGTCCCTGCCCAGCGTTAGGTCAGAAGTGTGCCGCCTGTGGGGGAGAAACCCTTTTCTTTTTCTTTTCTTTTTTTATTAGTGAAATTGGCTGATATAACCCTTTTCATTCCAAAAAGAAAAAAATACACATACACACATCAGGCACTTAGGGAGCTTACACACAGATTACAGCGGAGCAAAACAAAGTTACAAAAGCACATTTCCCATCTCCAGTACTCTGGAGGAATTCCATCTGCTTAAGAAACCCTCACATTATAAAACAACAATACCATCATAATAGCAGCCTCACACCCTTTGAGGAAGAAACTTCCTGGACAGGAAAGAAAAGGGGGTAAATCTTATACTGCTTAGTCCGGCTTCCCTGCAATCTAGATTCCCTACATTTGAAAATTACCAAAGGCATCGAATTATAAAAAGAATTAAAATGTTATATAATAAAAATGATCAGTTAAATCAAGATCCTTTAACCATGTAAGAGTTGCCAATGCTAGACCAGTGTTTGCACCACTACACACAACGGCCCACCAATCCTTTACTGTGTATGCACGATATTTGCATTCCAAACACTTGAAATGCAGACGTCTTCTGTGGAGGAGCGCTGGACAGTGATTCTCTTGCTGATGGCTCTTTACAGAATCGGCGGACACGGGCACTATGCTCCACCTTTAGGGGCAGGCCTTTGTACCATAGAGGTTTAACCTTACTCTTAAAAACTGGTGTCCCCAAGCAGCATTTGGAAACCGTTTTAGGTAATTTGACAATACACGCAAAGGTTTCGTTTTTTGATTAAAATGTATACTGGTTACGCTCCTTCCCTGGGTCCATCCAATCCCTCCACCATAAGCTTCTGTTCCTCAATTCCTTGCTAGTCTACACTTGTTATAATCTTCAGGCAGTGCTCCCACAACCCATTAACAGTTATTCTTTCTTGGTTACGAGCGCCCGGCTCAAAAAAGCGAATAACGAGCTTGAGTCTGGCTTCACACATTTCCAATAGAAAGACAGAACCTTCCACTGAATTATTGCCTTCAACGATAAAAGTCCCAATTCAAAAGAATGCATGAAATAGGCACCCCTTGGGCAATCTTAGGACTTTATTGCAGAGCTGCCCTTCTATGGCTGCCCATATATGAGTCGGGGTGTAGGAAAGATTTCTGTACCATAGGTAATTGTGGACTCCACTTTCATTTTATGGAAATAAGAATGTCGTCCAAAGTTAGCATTGAACTGCATCCCTTAAGCAGCTAAGGCTATCTCGTGCTTCAAAAGATTGGGCCTTGGCGCGCTATTAGAACTCCCCGTCAAGCAAAAGACCAGATGCGTAAACTGAGTGACCCTCTCCAGGGCAAAATTGTAATAAATGAAATTTAGATGCCCCTTGCGTTTTTCCCTTTCCGGCTGAGCCTGACAACATTAGTTTAGATTTGATAACATTAACCACAGTGCATTTACTCAATGTGCCAAATGACGTTGAAGGCCCAAAGCAGTCTGATCCAAGAGAACCAAATCGTCGGCGTATAATAACCAACCCAAAGGGCAGCCCGCAATCCGCCCAATCTGTGATGGGAAAGATCTAGCATCCTGGAATGTATCGCCCAGGTCTCAAAACATGGCTTTTTCAACAACATCTGAATAAGGACTAATGCCAGTGGACCCACAGACCACAACTCACAGTACTGCGCTACAGTTAAAGGTGCCAGCCCAAACCCTGACTACCCACACCCTGTACATCGCTCCTCTGATCTCGTGTGACTTAGCCTACATCACTTAATATAGCATTGCAAGGCATGAGGGGGCATAGGAATGTGTTTCACTCCTTCACTCCTTCTCTTGCTCAGCAGACGTCTGGCCAGGCCAAACAGCTCTGCAGGGTTTTGGCAGCTCGGGAGGAACTCATCTTGTTCTGTGGCAGTTCCTCAGGTACACGAGGATCTCTGCTGCCCAGACTGGCTAGAGAGCATACAAAGCCGAATAGCAAATGAAGTGATATAAAAACGAGGCTGGGCCGGGGTCAAAATAGTGTGGGCCTCATTACGACTTTGGAAGTAGCCATGGCGCTATTGGCGCCATGGCTGCCTCCAAAATCTGGTCCGGGTTCCCTGAATGGGGAATTACCGGGCCATTCCGAGTTTGGAGGACCCGGTAATTCCTCCTTCAGGGAACCCGGGCCCGGATCTTCCACATTCCCATTTGAGCCTCCATAGGGCTCAATGGGAATGTATGCGGGATCTAACAACGGGCCGATTACGACCGGCCCGTTGTTAGCTTCCTGGTCACCTCGCGGGACCCGCTCTGGACGTCTGGTAAAACCAGACGTCCACATCGGGTCCCGCGAGGGAACCTCGTAATAGTGCAGAATGCATTTAACGCGCCGGCACCATTACCGGCGCCATTAAACGCATCCCGCACAGGTCGTAATGAGGCCCTGTGACTCTAGTTGACAGTTTAGGGAGCCACCAGTGGAAGAGCACTAGAGGGCAGCTCCGGGTCCCTATTATTGTCATATCGCCCCAATGGTCATTGAGGTGTTGTGACAAAGCGGCATTTCACATGGGGCACCTTTAATCCTTTTACTAGATTTGACCAATTGGAAAAATCAATTAAACGCACAAGAAATTACAATTGGAATGGGACATTGTTCAGCAATAGTCCATACAAATTTACAAATAAAGAAACATTTGAAAACTCCCAATAAAAGAAAAACGTATTCAGTTCATCCTAAATTACTATAAAAATAATGTTTGCAAAAATGTCATAATTAATAGATCCATATTACAATCACAATTGTTTTAAAATCCTAGAGCAGAACAGATCAGTACACAAGCAAATGCTCATGCAACACATTTAATACAATTCATCCTAATTTACTATGAAAAAAGTTGTAAGAATTGAATAATGAATACATTCATATTACAATCACAATAGTTTAAAATCCTGGACCAGAACAGATCAGTGTACAAGAAAAATTAATGCAACATAACTTAGAAAAATATCATAGCCGAAGTAGATGCAACACGGAACACTCAATTATCAAATGATGCAATGTTTCTACAAACTGTACAAGTACA
Organism: Ambystoma mexicanum; assembly: GCF_040938575.1. Lineage (NCBI taxonomy): Eukaryota > Metazoa > Chordata > Amphibia > Caudata > Ambystomatidae > Ambystoma > Ambystoma mexicanum. The sequence continues at coordinate 397,752,598 of NC_090925.1, forward strand.
AGGCCAGTACCTACAAGTCCTTTGAGCCCTTGGTTGATTCCCTCTTCCTCCCATAACTTCTCTAGTTGGTAATAGATTCAATTTAAAACGTAGCAACATATCTCTGGACGTTTTTGAAAATACGCTGGCAAAACATTGTAAGATTTTACTTCCGGTTTGATGTGATAGAAAAGATGGTAGTTCATAGCTAAGCTACGATTTTGTATCCAATCATTGTCAAACACCTTTTTTGGATTGCAAATAAGCTCATCCATTGAACCATTTTTATTAGCTAATGTACAGAGAATATGTTACTTCCAGATACCCAAAACAGTGCCACCTATTCCCAGACTATCTTTGTTCAATTCCTCAAACAAAGTATTTTTTGGTGGATCTAGCAGTTTTCTAAAAAATTGGAGAGAACTCCATGTAGAACGGGCACGTACAAAAATGAACCCCAGTTCATGCCTTAATATAGTATTCGGAGTTCCCTGGGGGTATGGATAGTACCATTCTCCATATAAGTGCTTCCACCCTGTCCCAATTTCACAGCAACAAACGCGACTCCACTCCATATAATAGGCCTGGGACAATTTTTGGAGGATAATATTTAATAATTGGAATTGCAGAAAGGCGTACACATTTTCTATCACACTGTTGCAATTCAATGGCACTAGCCATAGCACGTTTATTCATGTTTTGCAATTCTTTAGTTTTAGTTTGTTTGGCGTAAATCACCACACCCAAATATTTAAATGAAGACACTATCTCCAAACGAGTGTTGTTAAGCCATCAATTTGGATGGGTTTTACAACATTTGGTATAGTTAATTATAAGAACCTGAGATATTTAACTTCAGGTCTAGATTAGAAAAATAAACATTTATTGCCACCAGGGAACGCTAAAGCCCTATTGGGGTCAAAAGTTACGTCCAGATGCCTGAGGGCTTACGGCGTGGTATAAACAAATACATAACAAATAAATAAAATAAATGAAGAAAAACAATGTCATCTGAATATGGCAGGTAGTTTAGAGAGATACTGCCTAGCCTGGGAGCATGTCTTTGAACCCTCTGAAGAGTATCGCCAAGGTCACAGATGTAAAAATTCATAAGAAAAGGTGCAAGTACGCAACCTTGGTGAAAGGTTTAGCATAGTTGCCGTACTGCCACAGGTGGCAGCCAGCATTCCGGTAGCAGTGGACTGCCTTCTCCAGTTGATGGTCCAATTTACAGGTATAGCCTGTACAAGAGGGCGGAGCGACCTGTGAGGGGCCCATGGGATCGGAGCTCACCCTCTAGTACTTTAAGACGTGATAGCTGCACCTTGAGGGGGATGGGGTGCGGGATTCTCTTACTCCAACACCAATCAATTAGGACAACTCAATGGTTTGGCAAAGGGAAGTCCATTTAATGACAAGTACAAAAACGGGGAAACATTAGGAAATCATCAGTGATGCAATCGCCCGTCTCGCTTCAACTTCCCCCTTCTTCATTCAGACAGCAATAGTTATAATGATTTCTCATCATTATTGATGTGTAACACTCAAGAGTTTGTCATGCAATTCTATTGGTTAAAAAGAAAACTTAAGTATAGGTGCTATATCTGTATATGGTAACAGAGTGTGAGGATTGGATAACTCTTATCGGGTGGGCGTCTACGCCCATTCCTCTACATCACTCATGCTAGACGTCACTACAAGTACGATGTCTCATTGGTTCTAATAGCTATAGGACCCTAGATTATTTGGTCCATTGTGATTCGGTCAGTTACACCCCCAGGCATAAATCTCCACTTTAATTAGCAGCATGCAGAATGCTCACCCAGATGTGGTGTGCCCCACGATTCACCCTGCCTCCCTTCCATCAATCAGTACTTCAGGGCTATGTGTCAATTAGTTGGCTGACGTTGACCTTGAAACTGTAGCTTCTTATCGGGAAAAGTTATGGCATCGCCTGGGTTTGGGTGACATCAGACGTTGGTACCTCTTCACGCTTGGCTGGTCACGTGTTAGTACACCATGAATCTGCTTCATTTTCCCTCTATTTGTATATTTGATTCTCCCTTAGGCCTTGCCACCTGCCTGTGCCTCCTTATCACGACCTTCACGGGGCAGGCTGCTATGCTCTGAAGTTTCATTTCTTCGAAGTTGCTGCTCTCCTCCCTTCCGTAGGTTGACCTCGAGGTCCCAGGCATGTGCTCTTCTTGCTAAGTTTAGATTCCGCTCTTTCGTCTGGCTTTGTGCTGGTATATGAATCCTGGCCTGTTTGACCACTATCATCCTGGGCTTAATTCTGCGTTTGTAAAATGGATTCGCACTTGTATAATGTGCTTCTTTGAGGCAGATGTATAGTTGGCGCTTGCCGCTCTATTCTTCTACTAAGCATAGCAAGCAGTACTGTTTCCTTACCTTCTTGCGTTCCAAGCCTATTTACAGGCGTTAGCTAGTTGCGTAGCTTCATCCTCTTTTATGGACACGTTTCTTTGAAGTTCAGAATCGTTTCTCCTTTTAAGTCCATTACATCATTATTCCTTATATTTCGTCTTTGCGTGTCATCTTTCGATTGTCGTTTCGTTCTTCTGAATGACTATCCGGGCCCTTGTGTCATCACCATTCTCCTTTAATTAAACCCCTTTGGGTCTCTTCGGGGATAGTTTGTAAGTAGTCTTCATTTGGTGTCAGCTGTTGGTATGGTTGTCTCAATGGGTACCGTGCTGCCCATGGTTGTCTGGTTATTGGTACTTCAACAGGTATTGCTCTTCTGATGGGCACTGGGCAGAGCCCCAGTGTGGCTCTCTGTTGGTTTATTTGCTCCTCATACGTCACATATCTCGGCAAGTATGTTCCTGGTATTTCAAAATGGGTGGCTGGAGTGCAGGCCATATCTGGGACCTCCTCTACACTTCCCCCTCTGGTTGGTTCATCGACCACTTCTGCTTCCTCCTTTGGGTTCGTCTTGCTTGGTTCTTCTGTATCCATTACTCCGTCTTCCAGGTTTGTACATGATGGTGTGAAAGAGTGTCTCTTTGGAGTCCAAATTTTTATCACTCCTTTCAAACTTCCTGCTGTTTTCACATGTTCGTCTTTGTTCCAGGTCATTAGTTGACATTGTCCATGAGGGCTACAATAGATCCATTTTCCTTCATAATTTCTACGTTTCCTGCGGTACAGGAACTTTGTTCCTTCTGGCGCATATTCGCTGGCCTTCGCAAAGTCTCTTATTTCTTCATCAGTCAGGTCTCTGGGCTTCCATCCTGGTTTGACATCGATCATGATATTCACCCCTATGGCTTTTTTTGCAGTTTTCTGGCATTGTGAGATAATTATCTTAATGACACAAAATCCTAGTCGTATCATCAGTAGCAGGGCTCACAGAAACTTGAATATGTCTGCCATCCATTGTGGGATTCATGAGAATAGTGTTCCGAACCAGCTGTCATCATCAACTTCGTCAGTTTCATCGATCATCTGGTTCTGTAGGTTCGTCAGCATATCTATGGCTTCAGTTAAAGTTCCATTTTCTTCGTCATGTGAAGGTATAAACGTGCAACATGATTTTACGATTTTTGCACAAACTCCTCCATCCATCGCTGTGATCATGTCAAGTACATATCTGTTCTGTAGAGTCATCAATCTGATTGCTCTTAGTTCTTCCTTAATCGCATTGAATCCTTTTATGGTAGTGTTAATGGTCTGCAATAACTCCCATCTGGTTATCTGCAACCATTTGATATTTACTCCAACTTGGATTCTTGGCATGAGGATCGTTGTGAACACTGATGAGGTGAGGCTGAAAAGCCTGTGTTCATACGGGATTGCATGGAATGCCTCTTCTGATTTGGCAGAAAAGTAGTTTTCTCTCTTCATTTGGGATACCAGCTCCACAGATCTCCTTTTCCTCAGGTGGGCATCTGCTCTCTGAAAACTGTCTATATTCAGGTCAATTTTCAGGTTCACCAGCGCAGGAACGTGGACATTCACTATCGAGCATATGCCTCCCCAGTTTTTTGCCAGTATTATGTATGCTTTGGATCCACACGCCCAGTAATGATCCATAATTACTACGGTTCCATGAGTCCTTCCTGGAGCTTCAAAGATTCATCCGCAGTTCTGATTCTCTCCCATCTTCCTTGTGCCATTGTTCCTGAAGCACAATTGTGGGCTCTCCAGTGGCACTATCTGCAAGGGTCCTCTTCTGTCTTCGACCCATGTCAGTAATTTTGTGAGTTTCGGCCATAAAGGTTTACACAATCTCTGTGAGTTTTCTATTGTTTCCTTGCAGGCTCCAAGCACCATCCATACTCGGCAGATCACCACTTCTTCTTCCCATCCGTTTGGTGAAATCAGTGTTCCCCAAATCTGCATCTGGCCTCTGTTCTTCCATATTCGAGCTTCTTCTGGGGTTTTTCTTGGATGTTCAGTCTTGGGTTAATTTTCCATCTTATTCCTGTTCCTTTAACTCTTGGCTTTTCATACCTGATCACGTGATTCCTAGTATGAGCTCTAATTCTTGTCTTAATGTCCTGGACATAGTCATCTTCATCAGGGTAATATGTTTCGGTTGCTCATATCAATGAAGCATCCCTTCCCATAAACTGTCCTCTGGTGTTGCACATTGCTACGTTTGACAAACAGTGTGCTGTCGGGACATCAATTTCTACTGCTACGAAGATCTTGGATTTCCCCATGCAGTACGGTAGAATGCACAAACGAAGCAGTCTCCTTCTGATTAACTTCTTCCAACTTCTTTCATGTGCTGGTACCAAATGTTGTTTCCTAGATGTGCTGTGCTGTCCAGGTAGTCATTCAGTTCACTGTTATCTTCATGCAGGCTTTTCTTGATCCTTAGTGTCTTTCTGTAATTAACTATAACTACATCTCTAAACGCGTCTGTGTGACTTTTCCTGGCTGGAGGACTCTCGGGCATTCTGGTCCATGGAGCGGGTTTCTTTATCTGCATCGATAAGGTAGGTGGAGGTTTTGCAGTTCTCTCCTTCTCTTCTTGCATTCTTTTTCTGCCATCTATAAGTGCCTTTATCAACCACCAGTCTGTCACCGGCCCAGTGTATGGCTGCATCGTGGGCCTGGTAGTTGTTCCTTGTGTTGGAATTTGCGTGCTTTTCAATACAGTCTCTGCGGTTATATTTTTCGGTTCCTCATGCCGTTTCTTTGCTCTAGCTATAAATGGGAATAAATGATCTATCAACATGTGTGTCATTGAAGTGAATTCTCCTACAGCCGCTTCTGTCTTCTTGAGGGCTTTTGTAATATCTGCTTTAGTTGGCCTTTCACTTGAATCTTTTCGCTCTCTCTCATTATTTTCTGGGACTGGTTGTTCGGTAAGCAGTCTCATGCTCTCTGTTGCCTTCGCTTGAGGTTCTGTGGCCATTGACACATGCCCTGGTTCGTGTGCATTCAGTGTGTGTGTGTGCGTGTAATTGTCAGTGCTATGTTTTCATTCATTCCGTGCCGACCCTGTCTCCAGCTTTTCTCTTCATTCGTTATCTCAAGTGTATATGTGTCACTGCTAACTATATTCATTCTCAGGTCATTTACCTTACCATCAGATTTTCTCGGGACTGGAATTACTACATAGGGTCTGGGTGCTTTTGTAGGACTCATTCATACACCATCAGGTGGGTGCACTGGAATTGTAACGCTTCGTGCACCAAGATGAAATGCAGTTCTGATCGTTAATGACAGCAAAATAATGATAAACACAGTGCATAGATACATGATAGTGCGGTAGGTTAAACGGCAGCATTTCCTTCCAGAGAAGCAAGGGTGCTCCTCTGCTTGTGAGAGGACCAGGTTACTGTTCTGGGCCCTCATCTCAATCATTTACTCGATGTCAATGTTATTGTTTTCCCACAACTTTATATTGTTCTCGAACAGTTTGTATCATAAAGTGTCTGGTGCTTTACAAGTTTCCCCCCTCTTGCGGGTGACAATTGTCTCTTGATACAGGATGCAGTATCCATGCTAGACTATGGAAAAATAGATTAGACTAACACTTAGATAAGTCACTTTTACTGTGCATGTTCAATGTAGGTGAGTTCCTAGTCCACCCCCCGAATCTGCTTCAGTCCTGAGGACATGCTGGACACTAATCAATGTGAAGAAATGGGAAACAATGGCAATCAAATCAAATAAAGGCAAAGTTCTTGTCTCTGCTCCCTCAATCTGTCCCTCGGTGGAAAGATGAAGTGCTTGCCTCTTCTTCCTCGATCTGTCCCTCGGCGGAAGATTTCACTGGAATCTCCTCATATAATCTCTCTGAAAGTTGGACAGCTCCACTTGCAGCGTGATGCCATGGAGGAGCGTTCCCATCTGTGCGACGTTAGCTGGATCTCTGATGAAGGTGAGGACGTCAACCTCAACAGGTCTCCCCACCATCTCTGGAAAGTCAGTGACTAGGCGAAAGAGGACGTGTGCCAGTCGGCTGTCTTCGGGTGACAGGGACGTTTGTCCTGCCTTGCTGGGTTCAGGATTACAGGGCCTTCCCTTGCACTTTCCTGACGCGTGGATTGCAACCAAATAGCGTAGCTTATTCTACAGCTGGCTCAAATGTTCAGAGTTTTCTGGATCTCGATTAAAGCTAAGAGTGTCAGTGGTTCTTCCAACAATAGCTGGGCACTCCTCTATAATGCGAAAGAAAAGCTTATTGATGAGTTCATCTATAATCGCCTGCGGTGGAAGCATTTGTGTCCTTTTTGCTGTACTCAGGCAGTCCGATGAAGGCATCCGCGATGACGGTAAGTAGTTGCCAGATTACTTTCTTGTTAGCAGGATCTTCGATAAAGTCTGAGACACTGGTGACCCTCCCTACTAGTGACGAATATGATACCAATACTAACTGGAAGTAGGTGAGTACGTCCTTTGTGATGTTTCTGCTGGGGGACACCATAAGTGCTGCCAAACAAAGTCTTGGTATTGGATGATTCAGGATACTGTATTTTGCTCTTAAAGAAAAAGTCCTTGATCACTGTCTGTTAGGGTCTTGTTTCTCAACAATGCTTAAGTGTGGTTTGATTTACAAGTTTGTGTCAACAAACGTGTTGTGGCTTAAATGCGCAATTTTCTTCTTCACCCTGCAATTAGGATGCACAGAGTGTCCGTTTATGTCCTTATTCCCTTTTGCTTAGAGGAAATGTCCAGTTTAAGCCTCAACTTGCACAAGGGTTCTTTCTGTCTTTGCTTTGCTGCTCATGCATCCTTCTTCTTCGTCATGGATCTTGTCTGCACATGCTGTGGTTCATCCCTGTCATCTGTAGTTTCTTTGCGGTGGGGTGCAGCTAGAGGGCTTTCTCCAACATAGGGCTTAATGTCATTGAGAAAAATCCATGCTCTCCTGCCCTGCAGTTTTACAGCTGATGGAGTGCAGTCCTCCACGATAAAAGGGACCATTGAATCTTGGCTTGTCCCACCTTTTCCTTGTATAGTTCTTCACAAGTACAGCACCTCCCGGGAGAACACGTAGACCTTGAGCTGGTTCTGTTGCAGCATCTCCCTCTTTATTTTGTGTTGCGCTGCACCCTTTTCATCGTCGCTGCAGCTGGTCTGAAATTACAGTAAGGCTGGATGTCATGCAGTTCAGGTATTTCAGCATTTTGGATCCCAGGACCTCTCTGGGTGGCTGGGCATCACATCTAGCTCTGTCTCGAGGGGTTAGGGGAGTATTCATTCTCCTTCCTGTGACTATCTCGTGCGGCGTAAGATGATGGTCGGAGCCCGGTTGGTTTCCGAAGCGCATACAATTCCAGTGGAAGGTAGTGAAACCATTCCCTCTTTAGAGTAAGCTTCAACTTGGCTATTCTTTCTTTTAACAAGCCATTGAGCCTCTCACAAATACCATTACCTTCCGGATGATACACCGATGAGAACTTGTGCTTTATACCAAGCAACAAGCTAATCTGTTCAAAGACTGTATTTACAAAATGAGCCCCATTGTCTGATCTCATCACTTCACACACCCCCCATCCAGGGAACACTTCCCTCACCAGGAATTTGGCCGCACAGGTAGAGTCTGGGGGTGTACATGGACCTGCTTCTATCCATCTAGAGAATGGACACACCACAACAATTAAGTATCTGTACCCGTTGCATACTTGAATCATGTCGACGTAATCGACATGCAGATGCTGAAAAGGCCCATTTGGCCGGGGGATGACTCCTCTCACTACTTTTAATGTGTGCCCAGTGATGAATTGCTGGCAGATTATGCAGTTCACCATAAAGAATGCAACATGCTCTGATAAATTCGGTATGAACCAGTCTTCTGTGAGCGTTGCTGCTAGATTTTGTTTTGACATGTGTAATGGGTAATGCAATTGCTCCAATGCTATTTTTAGTAGGGCTACAGACATTACTGGTTTACCAGTGCTGATTTGCCACCACAATCCGTTGGAGGGGTTTAAAGAACACCCTTGATGTTTCCATAGGTTCTTCTCTTTCTGCGGTGCCTACCCTTGAAGCTCCATTAGTTGCCTCTGCCCCAGATTACTATAGGCTTCGTGTGTGGTAAGTACTACCATCATTCTCTCATGGGTGCACACCACTTCCACTTCCATCATCGTCTCACTTTTGGAGGCCATACGCTTGGCTTCCGTGTCTGATGTGTGGTTTCCGCGTGACATGAAATATGTCCCTTTGGTCTGGGCAGCGCATTTCACGACTGCTATGCCCACTGGGAGCTGTAGTGCCTTAATCAGCCTGTCCAATAAGGCTGCATGCTGCACTGGCGTGCAGTCTGCTCAGAGGTAGCCCCTCCTTTTCCAGCGAGCTAGCACTGTGTGCACTGTGGACGTTACAAAGGCGGAGTCACTGTACACCGTAACTTCTTGGTCTGCGTGATTTTCAATGGCGAGTATCAACGCCAATAATTCTGCAGCCTGCGCTGAATAATGGGATGGTATTCGTGCACTGACGAGTACTCGAAATTCTCTGTTTGCTTTGTGTTTCATTATGGCAATGTCTGTATATCTTTGTCCGTCTTCTTGGTCGATTCTCAAAGAACCGTCAATAAAAACGATCTCTCCTCCCGCCAGGGCATTTTCTTTCACCCTGGGGATTTCATCATAGAATTCTTCCTTAGTTGCACAGTCGTGTATCGGCTCTCCTTCAGTGACTGGCTCAGCTATGAATGTAGCAGGGTTCACTGTTTTACATCGAACTATTTTGATTGATGGATTGGATATAATCACTTCATAGGCAGAAGCTCTTTGAGATGTCAAGATACCCTTTTGTTTCTCTAAATGGCGAATAATGAGTGCTCGACGTATAACGTCATAGAGCATCCCATCACAATGGTTGTCGCTTTCTCTATGGCGAACGCTGCAGCAGCTACGCTTTGTTCGCATGGGAAGTGGTCTCTCATTACTGGGTCCAGGTTCCCACTGTAATATGCCAGAGGCTTGTACCCCAACGAGGATTTTTGCGCGAACACTGGCGTCATAACGCTGCCATCTGTGTGCGAGAACAGGTAGAATTCCTCTGCATAATTAGGAATCCTGAGGACTGGAGTCGTGCAAATCACTCTCTTGAGTACTGCAAACCCCTTTTCCATTGCCTCGGTCCATTCAATCTTTTCCTTTGTCACCTGGGCCTTCTTCAGGGCCTGGAGTAAGGGCGTGGTATATGAGCTGTAATCAACATTGTTATTCTGCTGTGGCTTAACCACCTGTTGTAAATTCTGTTCAGCTGGGCTAGTTAGCATGGCTCCTTCAAGAGCATACTTTGATAATTTCTACAGTAATGTGCGATAGTTAACTGTATTTGAGCCCAAGATTTAGCCTCAACCCTACCAATTTCTTGAGCTGTTTCTGCACTGGTTCTGGCAACCCTTGGCACAATATGTGATAAAACACCGGTATAGATTTCGTCCAAGATACATGTGTTTTGAGCACCCACGCGTCTTGGAAATTCTGAATATAAATCAACGGATCTTCTGACTCCTTCATTTTCCGAGTCATTTTAGCTCCCATATCGGAAGTGTCCGGCTAAAGCACTTGTAGCGCTTTCCATACAGCTGCTCTGCAATTATTAAATGGCACTCCGTTGTGTGCAGTGTTGATTATGGTTACACAAGGGTACCCTGCCCGTGTCCACACATCGTCTGCTCTCTCACCAAGTATCGCAATCAAGAGACCTTTAATGTCCCCTATAGCTAATGTGACACTGCTTGTCATTTTTCTAACTCGTGTATCCACTTCCCGGCTCCCGATGTCAGCATTAGAAGCTTGTTTTTCAGGTTTTCTCGATCCATGTGTGGCCATAGAATATATTGCGGTCTTGTTCTTCCCTTTTCCAATAGCGGAAATCGGAATACGCACCCTTCTTTCTCTTCCCCCATAGCTCTTCTGTCTACCGCTGGGGTAATATTCCCGCATCGCTGTCTGCATGGAAATGTCCTCAACCTGTCTGCATAGGCGGGTGCCGATACCCCCCTCTGACCATGGACTGTTCCTCCATGCTGGTCGGACTGCGTGGCAGACTCTGATGGCCTCGGTGCGGACTCGCTAGTGTCTGTCCATCTTACCCCTTAGTCCCTTGGAAGCCGCTTTTCGCGCCGTCTCCCTTCTTTATTTGTCTCGCACTCTGTCTCTTCTCCGGAGTCGGACATTGTTCCCAATTCACGCAACTCCTTCTGTCGTCATTGTTTTTACTGATTTATAGTCTATCCAGGGACAGTCTTCTGCTCCCACTACTTCGGGTGACATCCTCAGTGTCATACAGCTGAGTGCTCTCCAGGCGCTCGTCTTCCCCTTCCCCTTGAAATATTTGTTCTAGCCCCATTTCATCATATATCTTATCAATCGTTTCCCCGATGCTTCTGTAGTTGAAGTCATCTTCAATATTTGCCATAGGCGTGTCTTGTACTGAATCAGGAAAGAATTTTTCAATGTCTTCCCAGTCTACCACTGGATCGGGTTTTTTAACTTCCCTCTCCAAATATTCGAGATCTCGTGCCCTCTGTCTATGTTTATGTTCAATATTATCATTAAATTCTTTGCGCTTCCTTGTCTCTTCTCTGACTTTATCTTCTTCCCTTCTCCTTTCATTTCTACGTTCATCTGCCCTTCGAACTTCCTCATTCCTTTTTCTCCTTATCCTTTTTTCACTTACCCTTTGCTCTTCTTCCAACCTTAGCTGTTTCTGTCTGTACTGGTCATAGGCTGCTTTCTGTTTGGATCAAGCTTCTTTTCTTGCTCTTTGCAATATAGCTGTTCTCGCCTCAGCCTATCTTTCCTTCTTATCCTTTCGTCCCTTAACTCCTTTTCTTTTCCTTCCTCTTTGCCTCATCTAACCTCTCCTTAATATTTGTCCTCCCATCCATTCGTCTTTTGCAATTGCTATCTCATCAGTTTTGCCTTCACTTCCTTTCCATTTCTTTCCCTCTCTCTCCTTATCGAGAGATGCACTTGTCTGTGCCTGTTCCTTTCTTTCATCATCGCGCCTCCCCTTGTGCCTTGGGACTGCGGAGGTAAGATTCTGGACCTGATCCTTCCCTCGATTTTCATCACTACTGTATGTAGGTGACTCATATGCGGGGTTGCTGTACCCTGTAGCTGCTTTAAACTCCCTTAATGGGTAGAGCCCCTCAGTCTTACTTCCCTCGGTTTCTGTTTCAGGTGGGGCAGGTGGCGCAGTAGGCATCTCACCCCCCTCCGTGCAAACATTTAATATCCAGTCAGCAGGTGGCTCTTCTTCCTTCGACTGTTCGAACATTTTCCAAAGTTCTAGAACAGCAAGGCGTTTCTCTAGTTTTTTGCCTGTATATGTGGCGTGCAAGTAAGTCGTCATATGCTGTAAGACGACTTTAGATAAGGACCCATTTTGTGGCCACGGCATAAACATCTTGTGGGCGGTACCCTTAACCCACTCAGTGCTGTATTTATTAAGCTTGGGTGCATGTTTCGGCAGTTGTTTAGTGTGCTAATGGAGTAATGTCTTCTATGCTTAAATCTGTTTCTAACAATACTTTCATGCAACTTCAACACTCCCAACAATATGAGCGAGCACCAAATACTGCAAGCTCCAATCCAATCTTTTCCCACCAAACTTTTATATCACCAATTTAATCAAAAGTATCATTTTGTGTGCGATTCCCTCTTGGCTTTAGAATCGCGTGAAATCCTTTTTCAATTCAAACAACAAACAACAAAATTCCTTACATGTGACACACAACAGAACACGTATGACAAACACTTGACAGACTAGACAGACACCAGCTGGACACAAATACCTCTGCCTCTAATTAGTACCCCGACATGGAGTTTAAACGAACCCCTTTTACGATGTCTTTAAACGTGGTAGTAGCCTAGTTGTCCCCTATTATGTGGGCTCTGACTTCACGTTTCTTCTGACCGCTATATTCAAGCGCAGGAGTAAGGCGTATCCTCTCTCTTTATCTTAGGTGTCCACCCTGGTATCCTCTCTCTTCTTGGGTGTCTACCCCGGTATTCTCTCTTTTTTCTCGGGTGTCTATCCCAGTATTCTCTCTTTTCTTGGGTGTCTACCCCAGTATTCTCTCTCTTCTCGGGTGTCTACCCCGGTATTCTCTCTCTTCTCTGGTGTCTACCCCGGTATTCTCTATATATTCAATTATTCTCGAGTCATTATCCCCTTATACATATACAGTCTTCTCTACTTCTGACTTCTGACTATTTTGTTTTCTCCACCTTGCTCCGTTACCTTTTCCCTTTATTTGTTCTAATGCCTATGACATTTGCCAAAGCATTCAATTTTTGTTTCACTCACCACTCGCATGGTTCCTCTCTGGATCCTCGGGATCACCACCTCCGTTACCGCTTCCTTTAGTCTTTCGCCTGTTCCGCTGCTCGTAGGAATGGAAGGGTTTATGTTTATAAAACGGGTCCCTTCAGACCCACTGCAGATTTGGATAAATTTAAACTATCATCGTCCACGGGATGCTTCACAGTCTACTCGGCCAAATGGCGAAGGACTCGTGATATTGCCAAAGACCTAGAGTTACTTTGTGTCGACGGTCAATAGGTGTCTTATTTTAATCAATAATCAATAATTGATGGTCAAAACCATCCTCTGCTACCAAGTGTACAAGAGGGCGGAGCGACCTCTGATGGGCCCATGGGATCCAAGCTCACCCTCTAGTACTTTAAGACGAGATAGCTGCACCTTGAGGGGAATGGGGTGCGGGATTCTCTTACTCCAACACCAATCAATAAGGACAACTCAATGGTTTGGCAAAGGGAAGTCCGTTTAATGACAAGCACAAAAATGGGGAAATATTAGAAAATCATCAGTGATGCGATCGCCTGTCTCGCTTCAACCTCCCCCTTCTTCATTCAGACAGCAATAGTTGTAGCGATTTCTCATCATCATTGATGTGTAACACTCAAGAGTTTGTCATGCAATTCTATTGGTTAAAAAGAAAACTTAAGTCTAGGTGCTATATCTGTATATGGTAACGTAGTGTGAGGATTGGATAACTCTTATCAGGTGGGCGTCTATGCCCATCCCTCTACATCACTCGTGCTAGACATCACTACAAGTACGACATTTCATTGGTTCTACTAGCTATAGGACCCTAGATTATTTGGTCCATTGTGATTGGGTCAGTTACACCCCCAGGCATAAATCTCCACTTTAATTAGCAGCATGCAGAATGCTCACCCAGATGCGGTGTGCCCCACGATTCACCCTGCCTCCCTTCCATCAATCAGTAGTTTAGGGCTATGTGTCAATTAGTTGGCTGAAGTTGACCTTTAAACTGTAGCTTCTTATCGGGAGAAGTTATGGCATCGTCTGGGTTTGGGTGACATCAGACTTTGGTACCTCTTCGCGCTTGGCTGGTCATGTGTTAGTACACCATGAATCTGCTTCATTTTCCCTCTATTTGTATATTTGATTCTCCCTTAGGCCTTGCCACCTGCCTGGGCCTCCCTATCTCGACCTTCACGGAGCAGGCTGCTATGCTCTGAAGTTTTGTTTCTTCAAAGTTGCCGCTCACCTTCCTTCCGTAGGTTGACCTCGAATTCCCAGGCATGAGCTCTTCTTGCTAAGTTTCGAATCTGCTCTTTCGTCTGTCTTTGTGCTGGTATATGAATCCTGGCCTGTTTGACCACTATCATCCTGGGCTTAATTCTGCTTTTGTAAAATGGATTCGCACTTGTATAATGTGCTTCTTTGAGGTAGATATATAATTGGCGCTTGCCGCTCTATTCTTCTACTAAGCATAGCAAGCAGTACTGTTTCCTTAGCTTCTTGCGTTCCAAGCCTATTTACAGGCGTTAGCTAGTGGCATATCTTCATCCTGTTTTATGGTTACGTTTCTTTAAAGCTCAGCATCGTTTCTCCTTTTAAGTCCATTACAGAATTATTCCTTATATTTTGTCTTTGCGTGTCATCTTTCAATTGTTGTTTTGTTCTTCTGAATGTCTGTCCGGGCCCTTGTGTCATGACCATTCACCTTTAATTAAGGCCCTTTGGGTCTCTTCAGGGACAGTTTGTAAGTAGTCTTCATTTCGTGTCAGCTGTTGGTATGGTTGTCTCAATGGGTACCGTGCTGCCCATGGTTGTCTGGTTATTGGCACTTCAACAGGTATTTCTCTTCTGATGGGCACTGGGCAGAGCCCCAATGTGGCTCTCTATTGGTTTATTTGCTCCTCATACGTCACATATCTCGGCGAATATGTTCCTGGTATTTCAAAATGGGTGGCTGGAGTGAAGGTCATATCTGCGACTTCCTCTAAAACCCCATTGGTTTCAAGAGCTGCTGCTGCTCCGGCAGGAGACCCTGCATGACTCTGCATAATATGGAGCCACCTAAGTGCTGGGGTTGGAGTTTCCTCCTGGAGTAGTCTGCGTATCACCCCAACAAAGCATCACACACTTTGTCATGGCAACATAGCATCTAGGGCAAGTGGTCAAAGTGAGCGGGAGCGGACGGGAGCGGTGCTCCTTTACTTTTTAAAATTAAGTTTTACAGCTCCTATACTTTTATTTTAAAAAGAAACCGTTCCGGAACGGTTTCGTTTTAAAATAACAGTGTAGGAAGAGGTTGAAACTTGCACTTTCAGTGCACTGCACTGAACATTCCCTTAAACAGCAGGCAAATGTGGTTGGGGGTTTGTATTGTGTGTGGGAGGGGGCAGGGAGGGGGCAGGGTGATGGGGTTTGTGGGTAGTGGGGCACGCTAGCAGGAAACATAGTTCCACTACTTCTTTTCTTACACTTCGACCACTGTCTAGGGCTCCTGCCCTGGGTCATTGGCACCTTAGGTGGTGATAGCACTCTCTGTTCCTCCAAAATATAGGAGCAGTGCTAAGCAGAGAAGAGACCCACTGGATTAGAAGCATTGCTGAATGGCACATGTTGGCAACAGCAGGCGGAGAGGGACGAAAAAGATCTGACCAGCGCTACCTGAGAATAAAGAACAGGCCAATCCTGGCAACTTGTATGGCAAGTCCTGCCACCTCAAGGCGATTGCTCAGTGTGCCCACTTCTTAATATTGATAAGAGCCGAGCTTCTCCATGACTCTCTCACCTCTCCAACTCCACAGAGGTTTCAGGCATCCCCTCAATTCTCAGTGCCTCTATCAGCCATGCGGGTAAGCCAAGAAGTCAGGCAGTGCAACGCAGGAGCCGAGTCTCAGACTGTTATGTTAGGGCTGCTCCTAGGATTTGTGAGACCCTCTATAGCACAAGAGGATTGGGGGGGACCTCGTTTGCACACATATTGGCATCACCAAAAGTTTCAAAAGTATTTGATGCTCAAAGGAATCAATGAACATGGCATATTCTAAGGCGTAGAGTCATAGAAAAGGACATCAGCAACATTGGCTGTGGCCAGCGGGTATGATCCGCGAGGCAAGGCACTATTGCCAAAATATGTGTCTATTTGCGAGCATGCGTACATTTAAAGCAAAGATGCCAGTGAATAGTGATTCATTATTTGTTTTACTTTTCAATCAGAAGAGTGCCCTGGTTTTCAAGCGGGGTTGCTGTTATTAATACAAGACACAAATATCTTTGTGATGTGTGGTATATGATTTGTCATTATTGTTAGATTATTTATTATTATTATGATTATGATTATTATGATTATTATTATTATTATTATTATTATTATTATTATTATTATTATATGAGGCAACGGTATAGTCCAATAAACAAAGTTGAGGCTTTTTTTTTAATTCGCTTACATTGTGAACTGAATCCCTTTAAGGCTGCAGCATGTTTGCACATAAGGCACATTAAGATGAACTGATTTGCCTGGGATCACACAATTTGGTTAAGTAGAGAAGATGGATTTCGAAACTACTCACTATTTTAAAGACTTGACCACATGCCTTCTGTACACTTCTTACAAATATTAGTTACATTTCAGTTTTAGAGAGCTACCGAAATAAACTGTTTTATATAGATGACTTGCAAAGAACACAAATCCCATAATTAAACAACTTGACAATATAAAAACATATCAAACCAATTTAAGTAAAAAGGGTCTGATTGTAGCTCTATTTTGGCATCCTGAATGGTACCAAAATGTAAATGAGAGCATGAAAACACCCTATCTGTTTTCTCACTGTAGTTTCAGGATTTAAATACGGCGGCTACCTGCGGCTACCTGCGTATAGCTGGTATGTGACACAGCAGCGTCTTATTATTAATGTAGCTAAGAACATTACATATTCCAGAAAAGAGAAGCTTTATTATTGTGTCAAACTAGCACACTCAACAATGTAAAATTGATGGTTAATTTAGGAGTTTGATTTTGTAAGTCATACTAATTGAAGAAGACACCGATATGATAGGTAATTGGAGCTGTTTGCAGGCTTTTAGATGGAAACGTGTTAATCACAGCTTCAGTCACCTAACCATTCACACGCATTAAGCATCCAGGCCATAAACAAAGGTGGTCCACTCCAGTAATTATTCCCCACTTACTACCTTCTCTGCCAAATCCACTAGAAATGGCTTCCCCTTTTAAATGTGGCTCTAAAAAAATAAAATAGACCTGCTCATGATAAAAAGATGTTTTGAAAAACATGTTTGCCTGGCCTCTCTTACGGTGCTGCGCTGGGACAGTGGTGCCAGGACACTGTTAATCAGCGGCATATTCATCCAGCTGTAGAGGACCGAGGGCCTGCGAGCACTGGGGGAACTGCAGCACATATATTCCAGTTGTGTCGTGTGCCTTCTGCTCATTAGACAGCAATGATTGCGTAAGATCAAAACACAGACAGAATCGAAGTGAACATTGGGTTATTGCAGCCTGGCGGAAATGGGATAACAGCGGTCCTCATCAGCGTCAGTATCCGTGCTTCTGTGCAGCGGGTACTACCTGTCACCTCCAAAGTCCTCGTTGCTCCTTCAGGGCAGCATCTGCCACTGCGTTCCCGCCGTGGCAGAGCTTTTTATTCAAAGTGGACCCGGAGGAGATTTGTGCAGAGTTTCGCAGTGGATGATAACACGTCAAACGCTCTTCAAAGGCCTCAGAAATTCTAATTTGTGTATGCTCGCAGTGATGTGTTATCAGGGCCAGCTATTTTGCCAGCTGTTTCAGATACCACTGACTCACATGTAAACAAAACCTCCGGAATGATACGGCTACCCACCCTCTGCCTCTGACTTCAAGAGGCACGTGCCAGCCTATCAGCAGGACATACAGCTTGATAATTACACGCAAGCAAGCACCCTTCGGAGCCACATGTGGCAAGTTTGTGGCAGCAGTTGCGGTTAGAAGCCCGCGCTGAAGGCGATGGAGTCCTGATGGGGCCGCTCTTACAGTACCTGTGTGGGACTTCGTAATGGAACGCTTTTTTAGTGGACGAATTTGCTGCACCTGCAACAGACATCGGCACTGGTTTGGCCCAAATCTGTCTTCGATTTAGAATGCGCGTGGCGTTCCGAGATGCTGCATCTCATTTCACCACTACGGCCCGATTCCTGGGATTTCTTGCACTGCTGAAAAGTGACTTTGCACTGCCGACACAAACCCTGGTTCATGGAACTGTGCAAAGTGCAGGGGCGTTGCTAGTGGGGGGGGGGCTAAGGGGCCTATAGCCCCTGATCTTTTGGTTGGAGCCCCTGATAGAATCTCAGGAGCTACAGCCAAAAGACTAGCTAGCCCCCAGTCCCAACAGTACCGACATCAGCTTAGCCCCGGGTCTTTTCCAGACCTAGCAACTCCCCTGGCAAAGTGTATTTTTGCAGTGCAAAGTCAGTACAGACATTTTTGCTGTACAAAATGAAATTGCACTGACTTTGCACTGCACAAATACACTTTGCACAGTGATTAGTAGCCAAATGTGTGCCACCTGTCAAAATATGTGCCCCGTCCTCACCCCCACTTGAATTTCCTTTCTCTATGCCTCTGGCTAATCTGACGGCAGAGCTGCACATTCACACCAGACTTTAAGCCATTCCCCGGCTATCGACTAGAACGGCCCTTTAACTAATCCTAATTTGTGGGTGACTGTTTGCCAAGCACCAAAGACTTTGTACATTTCCTCTGGTACCTGCTCTTGGTGTCCCTTGAGTGCCATTTGTAAGGAAGGCATGGTATCAGCAGTAAGACAGACACAAGTGACCACAGTTCAAGGGTGTTTATTGAACTTCAACAATAGTGGTGAATGCACGTTGGGAAGTAACATCTTGTGCACATCAGTGCAATTTGTGTTTGCACTTCTTAGTTTCTTTTACACGTTTTATCAGTGCGTGGTATTTGATAATGAGTTCCTAGGTGTGTGTAGCTGTGTGGACTTCCCCTGTGATACTGTATGAGTTTGCATGCTTAAGCTTTGGGGCCTCATTACGAGTTCGAATGGTAGCCGTGCCTGCATTACAGGGACGACTATCGCCGAACTCGCATCCGTCACCGTCACCCGCGAATGGACACTTACCGGCCCATTACGAGTTGAATGGGCCGGTATGTGCCCATTCGCGGGTGGCGGTAATGCCGTGCTCCTCATCCCCATTCTGCCCCATAGGGCAGAATGGGGATGGGAGAGGGAGCAAACAACGGGCCATTACGAGATGGCCCGTTGTTTGCTCCCTCTTCCCCTCGCGGGACCCGGTAAGCACGTCTGGTTTTCCCAGGCGTGCTTAACATGTCCCGCGAGGGGACCTCGTAATGTGGTGGAACGGGTTGAACGGCGCTGTCACCTTTTACGGCGCCGTTTAACCCGTTCCGCCAGGGTCGTAATGAGGCCCTTGGTCTGCTTGCATTTCCTTTTCTTTAGATCGTAAGCCTCATTTGGTTGATATATGTTTGATATAATATTTATGATGACATAAGACACCTGGTGCCCGCCTCACTACACTTCTGAGAAGGTGTATTTTTTCAGTGTGTACGTCCTCTTTATACCACATGTGATCACATTATCCTTTGAATATGTACCTGCCTTAACTAATAACAACAGCTGAGGTATGCTGCCGATGTTAGCTGTCTATATCATCTGACTGTGTGCACTGACTTGGCAAGCTCCTGTTTTTATTGGTCACTGTTATAATATTTCACTGTCTTAATATTGCCCATTGGTATTGACCAGGAAATGAATATGGGGGTTGTAAAGTGATAATGTGGTAGCAATATAGTTACAGTTATCACTGATTTGTTTTTGGGGGAATCTCAGGTTCCGTTATCTTTCTTGTATTCACTGCTCTCCGCTACAATGGCTGTGACAATGTTGCTATGATTACTTTTAATTTTGATGACCTGGATTGAGATGAAACATGGGGTTCAGTTTGATTATTGATCATCGTTGGGATGTAGACGGTGATAGAATAGGATTGTAGTGCACATTTGCTTTCTCTACACTGTCATCTTTCCTTCTTTCTTTTCACTACTTTCTCCGCTTTTATCTCTTCCTTTATTTTATCAGAGCCTTCTATATTTTGCTTTTTAGATTGATTGTCGATTGTCTCTTTGATTCATTTTGTACAGTTAATTTTTGGATTCTTAAGGGGAATTCATTTACGCTATGATATGGACACAAATAATACTAGTATGCAGATGCTTTGAGAACGTTATTTACTTACTTGACTTGATCTTACTTATACTATTGGATGTTTGCACCATGTGGGGGCGTTAGGGAATATTTACTTTCATGTACGGGGGTACATAGAATGACTGGGATTTCAATGTTACTTCTTAATGTGTCTGACTCGTTGTTTATCTTATTTTTAGATTTAATTATAGGTTTTTATGCTTAGAGTTTTTTGCTGTTACTGTTATGTTTTTTAAATTTCAAAGTTTACTTGGGATTTGGGAGAGGTCCTACAGACTTTGTTTTTGATGTTTTTTCTTACTCTCACTAAGCTGAATGGTCTTTATGGTTTTGACCGTTCTATCATTGGTTTTTATCATTTTTGTTTTTTTTTGTTTTTCATTTGTGTTTATGTTTTTCACACTGATTGTGACATAATGGCCTTAAAGACATCTGGTATGGCAAATGAGAACTTTTGTGTTGTTTCTTGGAATGTCAATGGAATTAATAATGTCCTTAAAAGAAAGAAAGTGTTTGCAATTCTAAATGATTTGAAAACTGATATTTGCTTTATGCAAGAAACTCATTTTCTGTCCAATGAGATCTCAAAGTTAGAGAAGGAGTGGGTTGGTTTGGCATTTGGCTCATCATTCCCGTCTAAATCAAGGGGGAGGGGGTGGCCGTTCTGATTCGCAAAAAGCTTCCTATTAAAGTTTTGAGAAATTGTACTGACAAAGATGGAAGGATTTTTTTAAAAAAACTTTCTTTATTGCATTTTAATACTCAAACAACAACAAGCCAAATTGCCCTCCCCCAGTCACTGTTCTCTTCTCTGTCATCCAGCACAGCCCATCATAACAGCATAGCGAACATCATATACAGAGGCCCAACATCTCCCTCCTCCCAACACCCTTCTTAATAGCGCCATCGGTCTGGTCCCATCCATCATGAGCTCCCTCATTCACCGTCTTCCGCATTCCCTTCCGAGGCTTGATCGGAGTGGTCCAACTGGAGAACATATCGGCGAAACGGGGGCCAGCAGTCCCATGGTTGACTATTTGCAGGTAGCATCGCCGCATATCTGGTTTCTCTAAGTTCACACAATTTCATATGCTCAAGCCAGGCTGCAAACGTTGGAGGGCTACGCTTGCCCCATGTCCTCGCTATCATGTATCTGGCCACAGCCGACGCCATGCCCAACAGTTTTTTCTCTGTACCAGTTCCACTTTCAATTAGTGCCAAGAGCCTCAATGCCGGTGAAAATGTGCACGTGTCGGGGAGTATCTCCTTCATTGCTCCCTCCACAGCTTCCCAATAGGACCTAACGTGCGGGCAGTCCCAGGCCATGTGATAAAAGTCTGCTAGCTCCCTGCCACACCTTTTGCAAGCAAACACTTTCTCAGGGTAGTATTTACTCAGTGCTTGTGGGGTATAGTAGGCCTGATGCAGAAATGTGTAATGAATTAGGCTATATCTAGCATTAAACGAAATCTTCCTTGTTTGCAAACAAATCAATCTCCATTGCGCCTGGGTCATTGTCAATTCTAAGGAGGCTTCCCACAGAACCATGAATCGCTGTCTTTGCAGTCCCTTCCCGCTTCTAATTATAGCATAAATAGTGGCCACCAGTCTGCCTGTTGTTACCGGTTGGAGCACATAGCGATAGGTTTCAGGGGCAATCGGGAAACTCGGCCATTTCGCCATCAGTATCTCTCTAAGTCTGTAATAGTGCAGCAAGGTCACCGCGTTATGTTCTCCCTGTGCTCGCAAATCATCCAATTGCCTAAATCCGACATCTGTTACCAAATCCCCCAATTTCTGTATCCCCAGCCTTTGAAAATGTTCCTTAAATGATTGCTCATGGGAGAGTGGGATGCCTATTACATCGTATACCAGAAGTTCTGGGTGGTAGTCCGGGGAGCATGATAATATTTGGGCTAACTGCCCCAAAGCCCTACAGGAAACAAACAATGGATGAACCTCACCTCTCTGGTGCGAGCCAATGGCCCCCCAAAGCAGACCCCATAAAGTATTCGGATAAGAAACTGCCTTGGCCACTCTTATATGCGAAAGATCAGGAAATGGTGGGCCCCAGTCCGAAATGTATTGCAGCTGAGCCGCTAAATAATATACCTGCATATCTGGGTATTCCAGTCCGCCATGTTTGTATTTGGAGGTTAAAATGTCGTACGCTATGCAGGGTTGCCCACCAGCCCATACCAATTTAACCATCATCTTCTTAAAGCGGGTCCAGTACCTGGTCGGGGGCCACATTGGCACATTATTAAAAATGTAAAGCATCTTGGGGAGTATGGCCATTTTGGCCAGTGCTATACGAGCCGCCTGTGAGATCGGGAGCCGAATCCATGACTCCACCGTCTGTTCCAATCCCTCTAAAACCTTCACATAATTATCCTTATACAGTGTCCCTACCTGTGTGGATATCTCAATCCCGAGGTAGCGCAATCCTTGTGGACACCATCGAAATCCCTCACCCACATCTTCTTGTCGCACTCCCGGAGTTAACGGGAGAACCTCAGATTTATTCCAATTTATCTGCAACCCGGACTGCTCACCGAATC
The DNA here is from genome assembly GCF_040938575.1 of Ambystoma mexicanum. NCBI lineage: Eukaryota > Metazoa > Chordata > Amphibia > Caudata > Ambystomatidae > Ambystoma > Ambystoma mexicanum. The sequence continues at coordinate 397,775,132 of NC_090925.1, forward strand.
TAATCACTTCCTGGATCAACGGAGTCAAATTCGTTCTGGGATGTTTGACATATAATAGGAGATCGTCTGCGTACATCGATGTAATCATACGCGAAGCATTCACCAAGACCCCTCGGTGGATATGCAACTCCTGAACATGACATGCTAGCGGCTCCATAGTTAAAGCAAATAGAACCGGGGAAAGGGGGCAGCCCTGACTCGTACCCCGAGTGGGGTGTATGAAATCTGAGATTACACCATTCGTATAAATGGCAGCCCGAGGAGCTGTATAAAGCAGCTTAATCCAATTAATGTATACGAGGCCAAACCCAGACCTCCGCAGCACTTCAAAAAGGAAAGGCCACTCGATGGAATCAAAGGCCTTTTCCGCATCAAGTGCGACTATAGCTTTAGGGACTTCAGGGTTCACATTATGCATAAGGTGGAACAAGCGTCGCAGATTATGTTGCGTAGATCGGCCCTGGATAAAGCCTGACTGATCCGGCAGGACCAACACAGGCATATGCGGGGTCAGTCGATCTGTCAGGATTCTGGCCAATATTTTATTATCAGTATTAATTAATGACACCGGTCTATAAGACACCAGGTGTCGGGGGTCCTTGCCAGGTTTGGGCAATACTGTCACTAATGCCGACCTTGTAGTTTCGGGAAGTACTCCCTTAGCCATGGCTTCCTCATATACACAGAGTAACTGGGGTACCAGAGATTTAGCATAAGTTTTATAAAACTTGGCCGTTATCCCATTCAGCTCCGGGGCCTTACTACTTGGGAGAGTCTGAATCGCATTATGAATTTACTCGTCCGTGATTGGGTCATTCAGGGTCAAGCCCTGTTCTCGATCCAGCCACCCAAGCGCAATCTCATCCAAATATTGCATAATGGTACTGTGTCCCGTCATGTGTCGGGATTCATATAGCCGTGAATAGTAGTCTCTAAACTCCTCATTTATTCCGACCATCTTTAACCGTATTCCCTTCCTTCCCCGTGATTTCCATGATGGGGGAATGTTTATGTTCCTGCTTTATAGCCCAAGCCAACGTTCTGCTGGGCCGGTCCCCTTCCCCATATCTAGTCGCCTCTATCGGGTCACCAAGGAAACGCTTCTCGCTGGCTGCCAGTTGCTTAAACTCCTCCCTATGTACCCTTAGTCTATTCCGTAGTTCGGGAGAGTCTGCTCTTCCCTATTAATTCTCTAGCTCTCGAATAGCATCTCCCACCCTCCCCATGTATCGATGGATAGATTTTAACATCCCTCCCTCTTTGGATATACAGCAACCTCTTATATAAACCTAAAGGCCTCCCAAATCGTGCTCTGGTCAGGGACCGAGCCCTCATTGGCTTGAAAAAAGGTATCGATATCCTGACTTATTTCCTCCCTGAACGCTACATATTTCAGAGCCGTGGCTCTAAATAGCCACCTAAGGTGCCTTTGTGGACAGATCGGAGATCTAAATTGTGCCAGCATGGGAGAATAGTCAGAAAGAGTATGGGGAAGTATAGAAGTTGCTATGACCGACCTGGTAAGGGAGCTAGACACCATAATATAATCAATTCTCGATGAACTATGGTGTACCCCGGAGTAAAAGGTAAATTCCTTAGTCGTCGGGTGTTCGCCTCGCCACACATCCCAAAGATCGTGATAGGAGGAGATTGCCGACAACGCCTTTGCCGCTTGAGGAAGTACCTGCTGCGAAGTTGCAGACCTATCCATCTCCAAAGTGAGAGCTAAGTTAAAATCACCAACCCAAATTATCTCATAGGACGGGAATTTGTGTATATGCTGGGCACATTGGTAAAAAAAATCAGGTGAATCTGTATTTGGAGCATAGACATTAATGAGAAGATATTTAGCGCCACACAACTCTCCTGGCAAAATAATATATCGGCCCTCGGTATCCCTCACCACCTCATGCAGCCTGAATTGCAATGCACCATGTATGTATATAGCGACCCCTCTGGAGTGTGTTGAATAAGATGAACAGTATCTATGTATTCCCCATCCAGATAGCCGGGGAAGCGGGGCAGCAGGAGATAAGTGTGTTTCCTGCAAACATAGGATGTTAACCCTATGGGCCTTACTAAAATTCGCTATCATACGGATCCTTTTCTGTGTGGCTAGTCCCCGCACATTCCAAGACATCACTGTGAGAGGCTCACCCTGCCTACCGCCAGTCGCCATAACAGCAGACCGCTACCCATTTGGAGCTCGATCTCATCTGGAGCTCCAGACGAGACGTGATGTAAGGTCCCCAGCATTCTCGGGGCTCCGGCTGTACGAAAGAGTCTTGTGAGTTGTGCTGTACCTCATGCTAGCATTACCACCTACACCTCTCAGAGCAGCGAAACAGTGACTCAAATCCCCCCTTCCCCTAACCCACCCACGCCAGAAACCATAACCTACCGGCGCCCATCCAGCCCCCTTTAGCCCCACCAACCATATCAACCATAACAAAACTACACTGCAGTGTCTGCAGCATGTGGGGGCCTGAGGACAGCCCCATCGCTCCCTGTGACAACAGCCAACCAGAATCAAAAAAACAAATTTTGCCTTCCTTCGCCACAGCTCCCAGTAAGCCGAATATAATTGTTCGTCCTTCCAGCAACCTTGTTGTCCATTATAAAGGGTATCTCCACTGGGTCAGGGTGCAATACTGCGGTGATCCACTCGGTTACGGCAGATTTCTAGCATATTGTTCCTCTGCCTCCGGAGTAGTAAAGAACTTGTAGAACCATTATGCTGCACATGGAGTTTAGCCGGGTAAAGCATAGAATATTTTATGCCCTTATTCCGCAGGATATTCTTCACAGATTGGAATGTTTTTCTCTGATCCTGGACCGCCGGGCTGAAGTCTGGAAACAGTCGGATGATAGAGCTCCCCCACAGCAGCTCCTTTTTCTCTCGTGCTGCCCGAAGTATGGCATCTCTATCTCGATAACAAAAAATCCTGGCAATTATAGGCCGTTTGGGAGCGCCCGGGGGAGGTCAAGCCGCTAGCGAGCGATGGGCCCGCTCCACTGTATACATTCCAGACAGCGGAGGGTTATCCAGCACGTCAAGCAGAAGTTTCTGGACACATTTTTCCATATTGTCTATATGTGTAGTCTCCGGTACCCCCGTGACACGAATATTGTTCCTCCTTGAGCGGCCCTCTAAATCCTTGTTCTTTGCCGCAATTTTTTTAACCATTTGTTGCAGGCTGGCCACCTCGCGTTGCAGAGAAGTGACGCTATCTTTAGCCAACCCAATCCTCTGCTCCGCCTCTTCCATGCACCCGCACAACTTCTCTATTTGCACTGCTGATATGTCCACCTTGCAGGTGAGGGAATCAATTTTAGCGCCAAGGGTATGCATGCTGCCCTTCAATGCCAGCAATGTCTGATTTAGCGCAGCAACATCCACCTGTCCTGTTGATTGGGTCTGCGATTCAGAAGGTGCAGATTGATCTTGAACCATGCGTGCAAATTGTTCCATCCTCGCCTGCTTTTTATTATTCCCCATACTGGGTCAGTGGAGTAGGCTCTGAATAATATCCAGTGGAGCCTGTGAGTGTGTTTTACCACAAGCCCCCAATCTCCGGGGGGTCCACCGGACGCACCAAAGTTGCACAGGGGCCTCAGCCACAGGGCAGTGTATAGTACCTCCACCAGCACACCCCAAGTAGTCCACAGAGGGTGAGAGTTCCACTGCAGCAGGCGCAACCACGTCGTTAGGCAGGACAGTAACGTCACCCCACCAAAACGTGCTGCACCAACATCCACCATCCACCACCAACATCAAGGGTGCACAGCAATGTAAGTCAACGTGCGAGGTGCATGTAATGTTTCCTAGGCCGGTGTTGGGAGCGCTCCCTGGATCTGTGAGACACTGTTGGGGGGGGTGCGCCCTCATGACAACTGTCCCACATGACATGGGAATAAGCAACTGAAATCCTTGGGACTGGTACCCCCCTGGACTTGGTTGGTATGCCTTAGAGGACTAGTCCTTACAATGGCAGCCTCTGCTTTCACCGTACCCTCAGACGCTCCTCCTCCTCTAAGGCATACCAACCAAGTCCAGGGGGGTACCAGTCCCAAGGATTTCAGTTGCTTATTCCCATGTCATGTGGGACAGTTGTCATGAGGGCGCACCCCCCCCAACAGTGTCTCACAGATCCAGGGAGCGCTCCCAACACCGGTCCCGCTCCGGGCGCCTTCCCTGCCTCCAGGCACCCTCGCAGAGAGATCGCCAGGTGCCGCGCCTCCACAGACGCACCTCGCGCAGGCACCAGCGATCTGTGGGAGAGCCTCTCCCAGCCGCAGTCTCCAGCAGGGGCAGAGTCGCAGGGAATGTGCGCCCCGCGGCGGCAATGAAATCCGCCCCGCGGTGGTATAGAATTCCACCCGCCGCATCTCAGCCGGCCAGGGTGCCCCCAGCAGCTCCACAGCGCAGCAGCTGGTCCCTGTCCCACGACATCCAGTGTGCAGCTGAGCAATCTCCCGGGGGAAGGGATCCCCAGACCACGGCCGTGGTCGCAGCAGTATCTCCCCAACTTCGGAGTGCCGCCCCTCCCCCACTCCACGCGATGATGGCCCGCGGCTCCAAGCTCCGCAGCCCAACACTCCAAGGCTAAATCTGGGGCTGTACCTTCACCACAGGGGGGCCAGCGCACATAACACCCCATTCCCACTAGTTTAATGGGAACCAGGCACGGAAGGCAGGATTTTTAGCAATGATTCCGGCTGGTGCTGTCAGAGCTTTTCAGGCAGCGGCCATCTTGGATCGCTGCGCAACAGCGCCCCCGATAAAGATGGAAGAATGACAGCTTTATTGGTTGAGATGCAGGGGGAGCAGATGACTCTTTGTAATATATATGCTCCCACAATAGATAATGGCTCCTTTTTTAGCATGGTAAACCAGACTCTCTTGAATCTGAATCCTCCTAACATCATTCTTGGAGGGGATTTCAATACCGTCATCAATCCATTGCTAGATAGCAGTAGTGTCAGAAAATTAAATCGAAGTGATTTGCATCATCAGGCTCTCTTGTCATTGTTGGAAGAGCACAATTTGAAAGATAATTGGTGCCTTGTCCATCCAGATTGCCGTGAATATCGTTTTTTTTCTGGTGCTCATAATATGTATTCACGTTTAAACATGTTATTGACGGGCGGGGCATTGACGGAAAGTTTTGTTGCCTGTGATATAGGGAACATTTCAGTGAGTGATCATGGCCCTGTGACGATGCACTTGAAATTCAAACATCATTTTCACAGATCATTCTCTTGGAAATTAAATACTTCCATTTTGATGGATGATGACATTTTTGAGAAGATAAAATCTGAGGCAAATTTTTTTTATTGTGGAGAACCGATCTGATGAGGTTAGTATACAGAACACATGGGAGGCTTTCAAGTGTTGTATGCGTGGGATTTGTTTGGGGTTATCGAGTGGCAAAAAAAAGAAGGAAGAAAGTATTAGATTGGAACTTGAAAAGAAAATTAATGCATTATCAAGAGAATTGATGATTGACCTATCGAATTCAGCTAAATTGACACTATTGAAGAAGCTTAAGAGAGAAATTAATGATATGTTATCATTAAGGGCGGAACGTAGCCTATTTTATTCTCATTGTACTTACTTTGAGAAAGGTGAGAAATGCGATATGTGGCTCGCATACAGATTGAAGCAGAAAATGTTGGAAGCTGCTATTTCTTCCATCATTGATACTGATGGTGAGATTACATTTGACCCACATAAAATAAATTTGGTTTTCCATGACTTGTATGTGGCTTTATATCGCAATGAAGCTGGGGTCAATGGTATTGGAAGAGATTTCTTCAGTAATCTTGAGCTTCCGAAAATTTCAGATGAAGAATGTCAGCTTCTTGCAACAGACCTTACAGTTGATGAAGTAAGAGCTGCTATTTCTAGATTGAATGTTGGTAAATCTCCTGGTCCTGATGGACTTCCTTGTGAATTTTATAAGATTCTTCCAGAATCAGCTCTTGAACTTTAAAGGGGTATGTTCATTGCTAGTAAATCGTCAGGAATGCTGCCTGACAGCACAAAACATGCCTCTATTTCTGTGTTTTTGAAGAAATGGAAAGACGGCAATTTTCTAGTGAACTATCGCCCTATCAGTCTCATCAATACTGATAATAAAATGTTGGCTAAAGTTTTGGCTTTGCGACTGTAAACTTATCTCCCAAAATTGATTGTTATAGAACAATCTGGTTTTATGAGGAATAGACGCACGTCGAGTAATATTAGACAATTGTTTCACACTATGGAGAGGGCTACTGAGATTGATTATGATGCTGCTGTCTTCTCCCTTGACACAGAGAAAGCATTCGACCGGCTTAGTAGGAATTATTTATTTTCAGTTTTGAAAGAAATGAATCTAGGGGTGGAGTATATCTTGTGGATTGAACTTTTATACTCCAATTCGACGGCTGATATCAATACAAATGGAATCAAGTCTAAAAGCTTTGTTTTGGAAAGGGGAACTCACCAGGGATGTCCATTTTCTCCGCTTTTATTTATTCTGGCGATTGAACCGTTGGCGGTCTCTCTGAAAAATGATCCTGGTTTGGAAGGAGTGAGTTGTTGGGGTATTATTCAGAAAACATGGTTTTATGCGGACAATCTTTTGTTGGTTCTTAGGAATTTGGATGATTCCCTCCCATGCTTGATGAGAATTTTGAGGGAGTTTTATGCATCCTCCAGATTCAAAGTAAACTGGTTAAAATCCGAGGTTTTGCCTCCTTCATTTCGTTGTAATAAATATTTGGTGACCGGATTAGGATATAAATGGTGTGACTTACGACTGAGGTATTTAGGCATCTGGTTTACATCCTCAGTTGTGAGTATTGTTGATGAGAATATGGGTGAAATTATCCGAGAATGCAGAATGACACTTGAAAGGTGGGCTCTTCTTAATTTGTCATTATGGGGAAAGGTTAACGCCATTAAGATGATTTTGACTCCTAAGGTTACTTATGTGACAAGTATGCTGCCTTTGAAAATCAGTAATCGCTATTGGAAAGATTTAGACCGTCTTATACAAGAATTTATGTGGGACAAGAAATCCCCGATACTTAGCATTTGGAAACTGCAACTTCCAGTTCATGAAGGTGGACTGGGGGTTGTGAATTTTAAGTCCTATCATTTAGCCTTTTATTCACATTCATTCATTCCCTTTTTGAGTGCAAATCCAGATTGCTGGGCTTTGGCGGAATCTGATGGCTTTGGTCCACTTTGACTGGAGGCGTTGTTGTCCACTAATTGTAAAGATGAAGGATACCAATCATTTGTAACGGCATTTTTACGCACTGCTTGGAGTGAGCTATTGGCACTTTTGGGTAGGGATGCTTTCAGGTGTTTACGAGCGTCCATTTGGCTGAATCCTAGGATTAGGGACAACAATAAACCCATTTTTTGGCCTGATTGGCTTTTTGCTGGTATTAAAATGATTGGCGAACTTGAAAAGGATGGTAGATGGATGTCTGCAAATGAATTGAGGGAGAAGTGGGATTTTTGGGATCTGACGGATTCAGCCTATAGATGTTTTAAGAGATCAATAGGTGACGTTGATTGGACTTGTACAGTTGACTTGGACATTTTTTTTGCAACGCCTGCGAAGAATGGAGGTGGTTTAGCAAGTAGAATTTAAACATTGATTGTGTCAAACCATCGTAATAATGATGCACTGCGGAAAGTCTGGATTTTGAAAATCGGCTTTGAAATCACACATGACTGCTGGCGAAATATTTGTAAGAATTTTTCCTTATGCTCTTTGAACTTAGGTGAAAGAACAAGTCAACTCAAAATTCTTAATCATGTCTATTGGTGCCCAGAAAAGATAAAAATGAGAGGTATGATGGATACTGATGGATGTTGGGGTTCTATGCATGCAGTTGGTTGACTGGAACATATGTTGTGGAGTTGTGTCAGGGTTTCTGGATTTTGGACTGAAGTTTGTGATGCTTGTATTCAAATTTCCGGTGGGGATCCCAATCTGGATTTCAAGACGATGATATTAGGTGATGACTCTGAGATTTGTGATCTCAACTCTTTCCACAAAAAATGTCTTTTTAGGGGTGCCATCGTTGCCAAACGCTTGATACTTAGGGGTTGGAAGAGCAGGATTCCTGCTTCATTTGATGATTGGACAGAAGAAATACACAAACTCTCAAGAACTGAAAAGATGTTTTATAAACTGAAATGCAAATTGTCTTTTCATGACAAGATATGGGAAAAGTTTAATGATCTTTTTTGAACGATTTTTTTTTCTTCTCCTTTGTTTTTCATTAAGTAAACTTGTATATATACTGTTATGAATTTGTGGGATGTTTTGTGTAAATTGTAAATTTTCTGTAAATAAATAAATAAATATAAAAAAAGAAAAAAAAGAACTTCAACAAGGGTGTGATAAACACCTATCTAATCCTAAATCTAAAGATGGGAGCAAACTATGACCATCAAATAATAATAATGCAGTCCTAGTGGAGTCTCGCCAAAAAAAAAGGGCCTATAAAACAAAAAAAGCTATTGGCAATCATTACCTCTAAGTACAAGTAGCGTGAGGTAGTGTTTATGAAAAAAAAAGAAGTGTTCACAAAAATGATATGTCCGGATGTTGAGGCCGTTGGCCTCCCTTCCTCATGTTTTCAGGATGGGACAAGGCGGTTCACTCGAGCATAGCAGACTCTCATCAACATGATGTTACAGTTACATAACCAGCATTAGGGCATTGTGTGCAGCTCAAGTATCTTTATTTATCAAAGTCTTTTGATTCAGTGGGCCTGATATACCAAAACAAGCACAAAGTTCCTTTCCTCTTACAAGTACTTAATTCAGGTAATTCACTTTTTACCATGGATCCCCCTCAGCCGGGCTCAGATCCCTTTTATACATTGATTGTTACTTGGGATCCCCTTCTTCTGGACTCAGATCCCCTTCTCCAATGTTCAGAGAATATTCTTTCTTGGATGACTCACGGTTCACCACGTATGCCCCTCAGCCGGGCTCAGATCCTTCCTCTTACACAATTAGTCTCCCTCAGCCGGGCTCAGACCAATTTTAGTTCACATTAACTATTGAAGACTTTCGAATGTGCACAGGGTTTAGCTTGACCCGTTGCAGGACCACTTCAATTTCACAATTCCTTTTTACATTTGCCACCTCTCCTTTGGATACCTAACCAAGACCTTCGAATGAGCACCCACGTGGCGCCGGACTACTCTGTATACGGTATCTATCTTGGCTTCAAAAGTTCAGTCACTCCTTTAATGTTCAATTATATTTGCATCGCTCTTCACATACGCTTCACACACTGTTCTATTCAGATTTTGGGTACATGCCTTTATCACAAATCATTTAATAACAAATGAATATATAACGAAAGAAAAGTAACCGCAAAACATAACACAATTCTTTTCTTCTTTTTTGGGCAGGGTCCCCCAAACCCCTGTTTCCCCCAGCTAAAAACCCACCCCAACTGTTTCCCCAAAAGATTTAACCCTTTACCCCACGCCGCACACATTTTTATAATTTTTTCATTATACATTTTTCGTTATATATTCATTTGTTATTTAATTTTTGTTATAAAGACTGTATACCCAGATTTCTTCATACAATGTTGCTGCTTTCAACCTTGGTTCTAACACAGACCGGTCTGCTATCAGTCTCCCCGACTGACCATCTGTGCTGACTTTACTGGCACTGCTTTGTTGTAGGTGCCAAGGACAGTACTACGGCGGCAAATGCTCTTCCCCTCCTTGGCTATCAACGCAGGAGAGCCCCGGGTACCTTCGACACACAGTACAGGTTTCTTCAGCTTTAATTCCAGGTCTTACATTTCTTATTCTCAAAGGCTCTTGAAAGTAAGGTTTTTCTCTGAAAAGGTCAAGGGCACATCCCTCCTTGCAACCCTTTCTGGTCTTGCCGTCTTTCTCCTCGTATTAAACTGCCATCTTGGAACTGCTGCTTCCTTATGTGCTTTGCCTTGCTCAGAGTGGGCTTTCATGCTCCGCCTTTTATCTTTGTGGGGAAGTCTGATGGAAGTCAGGTGTGTGTAATGATCAGTAATTGCCTGACTCTGCCTGACCATTGTGTTGGGACATGTCAGGTACAGGGCTTGGGTGTTAGTCCATTTTCTCTCACATTGAGCTGTCCGTGAGAAAGTGTTCACATTAGGAATGGTGGGGGGGGCTGAGTTGTTAAGTATCCTACCTGGTAGGACGGGCAAAAGCTGTTACAGGGAAGGGGATACCGCATCTCACAATTCAGTGTCCCACTCCCACTCCCCGTAGGCCCCACATCCAGGTGATCCTCCCGCACTGGTCCACCCCCAGGAACTGGATCCAAAACTGGTGGCTGTATCCAGGCCAGCTGGATGACAGATCCCCGGGGACTAGCGGGTGAGACACCTTCAGGCTTCTCACACATTGTTAACATTGCAACCATTGCTGTCCCCACTTCTGCTCCTTCTCCCAAAGACAGTGGTTATTCCAATTGACAATTAACTCCCAGTGTGCATTTGACAGCAGCTCCCAGACTGTGTCTCTGTTCAGGTTTGAAGCAGAGTATGTGATGATGGCAAGCTGAGCTCTGAAACACACAGCTTCTGTTACGTCAAAGGACAAGATGTGCACAGTCGATCCCAAAGTCCGATTTATTGTTGCTGCATAGAGGGATATGTCACTAACCATGGCCAAAACACAGCAACATTCACAGACTGCAAGAGGCTACATGATATTATCAAAAATGTACACTAGCATTTGGAGGGGAATTTCTTGCCATTGCACTAATTTTGGATATAGAACCTTTAGTTCACCGGATGTTTTTGACTACTGCTCTCATCAGCCACAGCCAGAATGGTCAATGGTGGGGTGTCATGGAAATTGTAGTGCAAAACATCCAGATAGGCACATATCACAGACATCTGCTTTTGTTGCTGTGATATTGGCATACTGTACAGTCTGTACATTCCTGTGCATGCATTGCATTATTGGTCTCAGTGCCGGGGGATTTATTTTGGATTTCTTAGATGGATCTTCAAAAAACAATGTTTTGCACACAGTATTTACAGACTAATCAGGGGAAAGGGTGTGGCAGGATATCCAGTTTAACTTCCTGCAAACCAAGCTGCACCAATGTTCTATTACCTACCAAAATGTGCATATTGCAAATAGGTCATGCTTAGGCAAATTGATTTTGTGATCATTAAAATAAATAACCAAGTTTTGTGCATGTTTTCAAGTAAAATTACTGAAACTTGCAATTCCTTGTCAGCTGTTTGCTCATACTGGGGGTAAAGAATGGTTACACAGTTATTCCTCAGTTTGACCCCCACACCTGTGCACACCTCACTTTCAGATGATCCCATCTGTTGGACTTGCGCAGTTAGCATATGAGTCTCTCTGCAGCGTAGACAAAGCACAGAGTGTGTTAAAAAGCCTAGGCAAAGCCCCAATGTACCATCAATGTTCTCAGTATTGGAATAGTCTCCGGCCACTCAAGCAAATTAGTTTTACAAGGGTTGTTACCTGCCACGCAAACTCTTGAACCCGTAGGCCCTTTAAGAGCGGTGTCGCTCTATGAGATGGATGGGGATGCAGATCTTACTCTCGCACCTATAATCAGACCGACTCAGGAAGTTGACATATCTTTAGATGTTTTATTAACAGGTATCTAAAACAGGAAGTACAATGGGCATCAACGGACACTGTACAGGCATTCTCTCTCCCCTCAACTGAACACATTTCATAAAAAACACACTTTTATAATGAAAACTACTCATACTACGTGGCAAATAAGCAAAAACCTACGGAGGTTTATGATAGGCTTAAGGGGAACATCTAAGTAATACTATGGGGTATGGGATCGTGATTGGGTCTCTATGGTCAGGTGGACAGCTATTCCCACCCCTAGTGCAAGTCATCTCCTGTATCATAGAATTACACAACGTTTCATTGGATTTCAAACTATAGGGCTCTCTGCTACGTGGCCCTCTACAATTGGTTGGCACACTTGTACCCTTCTGGAATATTCCACTTGCTAGCAGCACACAAGCTGGTACCCCAGGTGCTGGAGGGCTGGACTTGACCATGCCTCCCAAACGCAATTAGCCCAACATCCATCATCACTCCTACTGCCTGCCATTCAATTAGTCCTTTGAACAAAGCCTTGCAAGTATCACTGCGCCTGAGAATACAGGAGAGTGCGAGAGCATGGCCTTATCTTCTGGTCTCAGTGCAGCTCACCCAAAGTCTATTTTCAACTTGACCATGTGACAGGAGACCGTGTTTTGAGCTCCTTCTTCGCATTTAGCACTATTAAATGAATAAAACCTGGCACTTCTAGTGTTTTTCCATTACACCTCAACAGGAGCTTGTCCCGCTTCTCATGTTCATTTTATCTTCTCGAATAGATAACCAATTTCTTGGCTGCACCAACCCTTGACACCGGGCCAGACAAGCCTTCTCAAATCTTCCTTCGCTGTCAGCTGTTTATTTTAACTGCGCCACACTTTCAGCACTTCTGTTCACAGGGTCGTAGTTTGCTAAAATGCGTTCTGGAACATCCAGATTCTATACACATATATATATATAAAAAAGAAAAACAATTCCCAGATCCTGAATGGAACCGGGAAAAAAGTCAGCGGAATGCACTCCCAAGAACAGTAGAGAAAGCCAAAATAACTCTCTACAAAGAGGTGGAAACACTCCAAAGTTCGTCCAGACTGACAATGCTTTATTTTTTATGTCAGCATGGCAAGGAAAAAAGACCAGAAAACAACGCGTTTCACGGTACACAGACCGCTTGATCACGTTGAAAGTGCAAACATAAACAAGGTGACTTTAAATAGGCTGCTCAGTCTCTCTCATCTCCATGCCGAATAGAGTGTATGCATTCCTAACACAGTGCTTTAGCTAAAATACACCGGCAGACATCTTTACACATGTGAAAGGCTATGTCGTTGCTTCAAAATATGTAAAAAGAATGTGATCCTTAATGTAAAAGTCACATTACTTCACGTTATTTTAGTTGTCATTTGCACGAGCTAAAATAACATTAAAAAGCCCATGTAGCCGGTAATATTACCTGCAAAATAAACGCTTAGTGCATAGCGTTACTCTAAAATAACAACTGTGTATTGAGCATATGTAGCCTCTGGAAACATGCCGCTATTGTCATTATATTGCCGTGACTCTAATTATTGCCTTGGATGTGTAGGCAATAAAACACTGTGTTATACTGTCCAATACCTTCCGATGCTTGTGAAAACAAAGTTGACTGTTGGTTTGCCCACATTTGGAATCTATTGCGGTAATTATTATATTGTTGCTGACTGCAAATTCGCTAATAGTAATTATAATAAAATGAGCAAAAGCTGTTGCTAGCATTCGTAAATGAAATGCTTGCTGTAATGCTGTCCTGAACTTTAGACCATTAACAAGCTGCCTTATACAAATTTAATAAGCAGCATCATCCCGGATATATAGCTCAGAGTAAGCATTTAATAGCCTATAAAGTGCTCAATGCATTTAAACTGTAAAATGCATAGTGCATATTTTGCTATAAAGTGCTTAGTGCATGTAAACATTTGTAAACATTTGACTTGTGCAAAACAGCAAATAGATAATGCTAATCTCCATATTCCACCCAAAGTTCAGTCCTTAAGATTAGCGAAAGCAGCATAAAAAAGAACAGCATAATTACACAACATTAAATACTAGTGAGTATAAAATTCAACAATCATAATGATAGATTCCAAAACTTTTTTTCAAAGGACAGGAAGGAAAGAAAAGGGGGAGAGACAGAGTAAAAATATCGTAGTGTTCATGTAACCTTAGCGCACTTCCATGGAACAAAATTAGAATAAAATCAAACTAAGGACAGTGTGTCACAATTCTAAAAGCTAAACAAAATTATTTCCTCTGATATGACAGGGGTAAGACAATAATGTCCTGGTAAACTTCTCCCTTTAGACTAATCTATATTGTAAGCCATAAAGGATCCCCCTGTCCATAAACAGTGAAAACTCAAACATCTCCACAGGCCAGAAGAGAACCCATGTGGCACTAGGCATCAACATATATATATATATAAATTTTGGCGGCACCGCCTGCAGTCTATTCACTACGTATAGCCAGCCTTCATGATTACTTAGTCTACTTGCATTTCAGCATGTATACAATTATAAAACGACTTTGCATTTTCTTCAGTGCTCTCCACACGTGCAATCTTCATTTCGTACGTGAAATGTGGCTTATTTCTTTACTTCGCCATCAGATTCTATAAGGTCTATATACTCTCTTCATTGACATCTCTTCTGGGTGCATCATTTCTGCTTCAAGTGACGTCACCAGTCTTCTCTTTTACACATCTTCACACTTCTTCCGGAACTTCCTTCATGAAGACTGTAATTTCTTCGCGTCTACACATAATTTAGGGTTTTCTCAATGGATATTGTGTTTCAAGGACTCTTCGCGGTATAGGGATCATCACTGACATGCTGCAATGTCTGGTTTCCAACATATAGGCAATATGGGGGTGGGACTTTCAGTAGAGGCACTTGGTTCCTCCTCTACACTCTGCTTTGATCAGCCAGATCTCCTGCACCTAGACCACAAACAAGCCCTGAAGGCCAAGTGCACTGAAAAGCCATGTATTAAACCTGCTAAGTTGGCACAGAAGAAGAAGGTACTTGCTGTATCATTAAGCACTGTTCAATACAGTATGGTATGTTATTGTACAGTGTTTATCACACACCACTGACAATGCCTTGTGCTACCAATGTCTAGGCCTCATTACGAGTAAGGAGGTAGCCATGGTGCTATTAGCGCCATGGCTGCCTCCATACCGGGCTCCAATACCGGGTTCCTTCAATGAGGAATAATCAGGTCATTCCAACATTGGAGGACCCGGTAATTCCTCCTTGAAGGAACCATTCCCCATTCCCATTGAGCCCCCATGGCTCAATGGGAATGGGGAGGGAGGTAATAACGGGCACGTTACTAATGGCCCGTTATTAGCTCCCTCTTCCCCTCCCGGGACCCGGAAAGAACGTCTGGTTTTACTTCCCCTACACTAATGCAATATTTGAATTCTTAATAATAGTCCTACTCCTTTCCTTTGCCCTTTAGTCTAGTTCAAGTCTGTTGTCCTTATTCTTCATACTTGCCCTGCCTCCTTCATTTTAGTTCATCATGCTAGACCTTCTCCTTTATTCTGGTCCTTCTTTTTCTTCTTTCAACTAGTCATTTCCTTTCACCCTAGACCTTCCTCTCTGCCATTTAGTCTAGTCCGAGCCCTTTGTCTGAGTACCTCTCCTTGATCCTAGTCGGTCTCCTTCATCCTGTCGCTCTCCTTAATCCTATTCCAATTTCATTATATTAGTCCTAGATTGTCCACCTTGTCCTTCAGTCTAGTCCAGGTCCTTCATCCTAGTTCTTCTCCTTCATCCTAGTTCTTCTCCTTCACCACAGTCCTTCTTTTCAGCATTGTCCTTGCTCTCCCATTGTCCTAGTCCATGTTCTTAATCCTAGTCCTTCACCTTCGCCCTTAAGTGTAGTGCAAGTGACTTTATTCCAGTCCTCATCCTCCATCCTAGTCCTTTGTTCTTCATCTTATTCTTTCATCCTCTTACTTTATCCATCATCCCGGCCTTCATTCTAATACTAGTTCATCATCCCAGATCTTCTCATTCATTCTAGTCCTTCATCCTAGTTCTTCAACCATTCCGTCTCCTCATCTCATTTCTCCTTTATCCAAGTTGATCCCAGTCTTTCTCCTTCACCTTTGTCCTCCTTCATCCTAGTCCTAAATCCTAGTCCTCTTTTGACATTCTATTCCTTTGCCTTCATTATAGTCATTCTCCATCATCTTAGTCATTTTCTACTGATCCTTCATCTTGTTCCTAGTCCTTTATCTTAGTCCTCAGTCTTAGTCCTTTGTCTGAGTCTTCTCCATAGTCCGACTCCTTAGTCCTATGTCATCCTAGTCTTCTATCATATTAGTCCCTCTGATTCTTTCTGGTGTTTCTACTTCAGCCTAGTCCTTCATTACTGTTCCTTCTTTTTTATCAATCTCCTTTGGACTAACCTAGTCCTTCAACCTAGTCACACTGTCTCTCAGACACAGCCTTTCAGTTAGTAACTGTCCCGTTCTCTTGCTTCACATGTATTACTCTGTCTAACTTTTCTTCTTTCCTCCTCATATGTCATTCTTACTCCTTCTGTCTCTATTGCTTGCTTTCTCTTTCTCCCTCTTTCTTTCACTGGAGAGTGTGGTGCTTGTCGGGTACAACATGGGGCCAGAGAAGGCCAAGAATGTTTTTTTTGAAAATTTGGTTTTATTGGAGTTTTACAATTATGACATAATTCAAAAAATGATGCATACATTGGTATATATCAAAGTGAGGTCACAACTTTTCACCCCCCACCCCACCTCCCACACCCGCCCCCCCATCCCATGGTTTAATGGTCGATAACAACAACACGGTCCAGCACATCATCTGAAGATGCAATGCGAGTATAGGGTTGCTTCTGAAAGAAAGACGGTGCTCAAAAAACAAGGTCCAACATATAAAAGTCACATTTCCTGTAACAATCAATCTCTTCCCACTCCAAGGGGGTCGCCCTGATAGTATTGTTCCCATCGAGAGGACCGTCTGAGCTGATTACTTATGCCTCAGGCTATTTTCCCATATTTATCAAAAATTGGCAGCCATAGGGCCTTGATGTTAGATTTGGATTCATCGATCAGGTGGGTAAGATACTCCATATCATAGATTGCCCATGTTTTCGCTACCCACTCCCCCTCCCCAGGAGGTCGGGGTGATTTCCATTTTTGGGACCAGCAGCATCTAGCCGCGACTAGCATGACCTGCAACATATGGTCGTGTTTCACCTTGGGGCCCCCCTCAACCTCAATGCCGAACACCAGCCAGGGGGACAGAGTTCTCACCATTCCATCCACTCCTCTTATCCATGACAGGACCTCACTCCAGTAGGTCTGTGCCACAGAAGAGATGTGACCTAGCAGTTCGGGTTGGACTGCCCCTTTTGGGGTGGGGCCAAGCCTGATTTGCATATGGTCTTTCCCCTTCTGTAATGGCTTGGCAGGTGAAGAACGGTGGTCTGGAGGGTTGCCCAGAGCAACGCCAGTGGTTAAGATTAATTCTAAACCTTCCAGCCATCACCTCTTTGTTTTTGCTTTGTCACCCCGAGTGGGACGGGTATGCCCAGACGTGGGTCCCATGCCTGCTGGGCCTAGAGACCCAAGCTACTCCTCACTGATGAGCTCCAACAAGGGCGAAACATGTTTGGGGATGCTTGTGGTCTCGTGCAGAAGAGATGTGACCTAGCAGTTTGGGCTGGACTGCCCCTTTTGGGGTGGGGCCAAGCCTGATTTGCATATGGTCTTTCCCCTTCTGTAATGGCTTGGCAGGTGAAGAACGGTGGTCTGGAGGGTTGCCCAGAGCAACGCCAGTGGTTAAGATTAATTCTAAACCTTCCAGCCATCACCTCTTTGTTTTTGCTTTGTCACCCCGAGTGGGACGGGTATGCCCAGATGTGGGTCCCGTGCCTGCTGGGCCTAGAGACCCAAGCTACTCCTCACTGATGAGCCCCAACAAGGGCGAAACATGTTTGGGGATGCTTGTGGTCTCGTGCAGAAGAGATGTGACCTAGCAGTTCAGGCTGGACTGCCCCTTTTGGGGTGGGGCCAAGCCTGATTTGCATATGGTCTTTCCCCTTCTGTAATGGCTTGGCAGGTGAAGAACGGTGGTCTGGAGGGTTGCCCAGAGCAACGCCAGTGGTTAAGATTAATTCTAAACCTTCCAGCCATCACCTCTTTGTTTTTGCTTTGCCACCCGGCACTTCCACCACATATGGACATAATCCCCCTTTTCAACGTGGCATTTCCAGCATTGGGGGTCATAACCTTTTCTCATTCTGGCTATCCTCTGTGGGGGGTAGTGCCATCTGTGTATCAACTTCATGGCCTGGTGGCGGTATTGGGGTGCAGTTGTGGAACGGTGTGCCGGCCTACAAATCTTGGTCCATCTTTTTTCCGTTATGGGAGTGCCTAAGTCCTTCCCCCATTGTACTTGGGAAGATGGGGGGTCCCATGGTGTAGAAAACAGCAAAAAGCTATAAAGCCGCAATATCACCCCCTTGGTACCTTTGTGTGTTATGAGGAATTTCTCAAAATCGGTTAGGTCCCGCCTGAGTGTGTCACCCCATTTGCTCTCGGTAAGGGCACCCTTAAGCTGTAGGTATCGAAAGGGGGAGAAGTTAGGGAGGCCCAGGGCATCCTTCAGGTCACCTAGAGATATAAACACTCCATCCACCCAAAGCTGTCCGGCCCTACAAAGACCCACCTCGTACCATTGCTGGAAGGCTAGTGGTTTGTTGATCCCTTCCCAAAGTGGCGGAGCCCAGATGCAGCTCAAAGGTGAGGGCCACGTCGTGAGCCATTTTAGGTAACCCCCTTCCTTCCAAATAGACCACAGCACTCCCAACACTGGATGTTTTAGAACCCTTCTCGGAATAGATGTCTTGGGGACCCATAGCCACTCGTTCAATGTGACCGCCGAGAAGAGTGTGTTATCCAGTGTTACCCATTGTTTCTTTGGGCCAGTCGTCAGATGATCAACAAGGACGCGCAATTGTGACGCCTTGTAGTAAGTGTTCAGATCTGGGAAATTAACTCCACCCTCATCCTTGGGTCTAGTGAGAGTGTCATAAGCAATCCTGTGGGATTTACCGGCCCATAGATAGTGGAGAAGGGCCCGCTTGATCTCTAGGAGAAATTAGTTCGGTATCTGGGTTAGCAGCATTTAAAACAGATATAAAAATTTGTGGAGGATTACCATTTTGATGGAGTTGAGGCGAGCCATCCATGAGAGGTCGGATTTTGACCAGCGTCCCAGGTCGTGTTTGATTGACCTCCATAGGTGCGGGTAGTTTACCTTAGAGAGATCTTCTAGGTGTGATGGAATTCGGATCCCCAGGTGAGAGAGTCCCTCTGTTTGTTTACAAAACGGGAGGTTATCGATGTATTGTCCCTCGGTCTCGTTGAGCTGGCCTGCCGGGAAAGCCACTGATTTATCTACGTTGACCTTATAGCCTGCCAGGGAACCATATCGCTCCAGACTATTCAACACCTCTGGGACTGATTGGGATGGTTTAGAAAGGTACAGGAGGACATGGTCGGCAAACAGGGTTATTTTGTAGTCAGTTCCCCCTATTTTAACACCCTGGATCTGATCATTAGTCCTGATTGCTATGGCCCAGGGTTCCATCACCAGGGCGTATATGAGGGGAGACAGCGGGCATCCCTGTCTTGTGCCTCTCTCTAAAGGAAAGGACTCCGACTCTCCTCCATTGACCACCACATTGGCGGAAGGGCGGGAGTAAAGGGCCGTCATCCATCCCCGCCACCTTGGTCCCATCCCCAAGGACGACAGAACCCCCTCCATGAAGGCCCAGCTCTTCCTGTCAAACGCCTTCTCCACGTCTAGAGACAAGAGAAGAGCACCACCGGATTTCACTCCATTTGAGCTCAGTATGTGCACGGTTTTGCGCATGCTGTCTGCTCCTTGTCTATTTACTACAAAGCCTACCTGATCGGGATGGATCAGTCAGGGGAGACACCTTCCTAGACGTGTCACCAGGATCCTGGTGAAGATCTTGGCATCTGTGTTCAGAAGTGAGATGGGCCTGTATGAGCCACACTCCGCTGGGTCTCTGCCCGGCTTAGGGATAACTGTGATTATGGCCTGCAGGAATGTTGGTGGAATGGTTTCTAAGGTTTTGATTTGGTTAAATAATTTGGTCAGTGGTTGGGTTAGTTCAGACTGAAATTGTTTGTAGAAATCCGCTGTGTACCCATCTTCTCCCCAGGTCTTGCCTATTTTAAGCTTTTTGATGGCCTCTTCCACCTCCTCCTCCTCTGTTATCTCCTTGTCTAGTGTCTCCCTCTCTAGGTCTGTGAGCTTGGGTAGGGGGTAGTTTTCAAGATATTTTCGAATTTCATCTAGTGATTCACCCTCTTGTTTAGTGTAAAGGGCCTTATAGAAGGCCGCAAATGATTCGGCTATGTGTTCAGTTTTTATCTGGGCGTTGCCCGCACCGTCCTTGACCTTTTCTATGTGTCTGCCCGCCCTGTTTCCCCTCAGCCTATGTGCCGGAAGAGTTCCAACCCTGTCGCCCCTCTCATAGTATCTCTGCTTCGTGTATCTCATTTTTTTAACTACCTCTCCAATCAGGATTGTATGCAGAGCTTGTCTCTTCTCTCTCATTTCACGCAGGAGGTTTTCGCGGTCTATGTTTTCCTTGGTGAGCTGTGCCCTCATGGCTCGCAGGTCTTCCCGGATTCTGGATTCTATCAGGGCCCTCTCTCGCTTCTTGCTCGAACCCTCTGCGATGAGGAGACCCCTGAAGGTGGCATTCGGTGCCTCCCAAACTGTAACCATTGGGACTTCCCCTGTATCGTTTGATAAGAAGAAGGCTTCTATTTCGTTCTTAAGGAATTCCCTAAACACCTGTTCCCTCATGAGGGTGTCGTTACAGCGCCACCTACATGATTTCACGGTGGCTTGCAGCCGCCATTCCATATCGAGGAGTTCATGATCCGACCAGGTCACCGATTCAACCGTGGGGTTTCCAACCTCTCCCCCTCCCTCCTCAGACACCAGCAGCAAATCAATTCTGGTATATGTTTGGTGGGGAGGGGAGAAGAATGTGTAACCCCCAGGGGTTTGCCAGCATTTGCGCCATACGTCAACCCAGTAGTACTCTTGTAGGAGGTCCCTCAGGGCGGGATTATCTTTTGTGGGGGCTTTTGGTCCCGTCCCTTTGGCCGACCACCAGTCAAGATGGGGGTCTGTAATGAGATTGAAGTCACCGCCCAGGATTGTGGCTCCCTCGGCCCACCCGTCCATAACCCCAAGAACCTTGTGGATAAACTTGACTTGGCCGGCTAGTGTGACTCGTGTGCCCTGGGCTGACCCCTTGATCGCAAGAAATCTTCCTCCAAAGTCCCTTTTCGTCTCTACATCAGTGAGATGTAGCGATTTACCCAAGGGGATACCCACTCCCTCCTTCTTTGAGGATTTGTGCGAGGCCCAGAAGTTTCTACCTATCTCCTTTCCTTTGATTGTTGACTCGGCCCCCCTTCTATAGTGGGTTTCTTGTAGGAAGAGGGCCAGTAATTTCTGTTTGCGGAATAAGTTACTTGTGAGAGACCGCTTGTTTTGCGAGTTGAGATCTTTCACGTTGAGCGTACCGATCCGACCTTCAACTATGGTCGTCGCTATCCTTGCCCTGTAAAGCCTCAGTGAGTGCCCCCGTTATCATCCTTATACTTGAACCCCAGAACCATGGCATGGCGTTCCCTATTTCGTTCCCCTCCCCTCTCCCCGGTTCCCCATTTCCCTTACCCATTTTGGTAGGCGTGCGTCTCCATCGCCCGACATACATCGGGTTTAGTCAACGAACCACCAGGGCCGCTGCCTGGGCCCCGAGAGAGAAATAGTGTGGATCGTACCCTCCAGGTTATACCTATAGGAACATTTTACAGGTTTAGTCGGAGTCCAATCCTTCTACAAGACCTCCCCCGCCCCAGCCCACTATACTCCCGCTGCGTGTCTTGTGTCTCATAGGGGCTGGGTCCCACCGTGAACTAGCTTCCAGTGTGAATCGGGGGGGTTTTCGAAGGTCTCGGGGGACGCACCTGGCCACCTTCTGACAACCGAGAACACCACCACTCTGTGTTTCAGACAGGTGGGACCCGAAACCTTCAACCATCAATTTCGGCATAAGCCTCGCCAACCGTGGCAACATCACAATACAACATAACACGCCCCCAAACATGGAGGGGCCCTTGAGGGCCCTGCGGGCAAATGCAATACAATATAATACCATCACATTTCTTAACTTTCTCCCCTTCCCTCTTAATCATTCGGATCCATCGCGCGGGCCTTGGCGTCAACAAAAGTGGAACGAATGTTTCTCCCCAATTCGCAAACGGCCACGGAGGGCGAGTGAGCGAGTGAACCACAACAGATCGGCACTGCATTCCTTTTAACTTCTCCTCTATCCGATAATCATGCGGGTCCTCCATGTCCCTCCGAGGGGTGCCTGGTTTTTCTGAATTTCCGGGTGCCCTTCACGTTGTGTTTCCCCTGGCCGAGGTCAGATCCCCGTGGGGCACGGCTCAGGCCTCCGTCGGATCTGCCGTTCTCCCCCGAGGGCCCGGGGGTGCCCCGATCAGTTCGTTGATGCCTCTCTGGATGTCCTCTTCTGTAACAAGCTGAACGTTTTCCCCTTGCCATTCAAAGGATAGGTAGAATGGGTGTCCCCAGCGGTACCGGACCCCATTCTCCTGCAGCCACCTAGTGATCGGACCGCATTTTTTCCTCATTTGTAGCGTGAGGGCGGATAGGTCCTGGTAGATTGCCACCCTACAGTTGTCGTATTGTATCTCTCTCAGAGTTCTCGCTCTTTCAAGTATTCTTGCTTTGTCTCTGTAATAGTGGAACTTCGCAAGCACGGAGCGTGGGCCCCTACCACCTCCGCCAGCTCGATGAACCCTATCAATCAGGATGGTTTCCCCGGAGTCAATTCCCAAGACAATCCTAATGATCTGCTGCACTTTGCCCTCCAGGCCGGTCTGGGTCTCCCCCTCCACCTCCGTCAGGCCGAAAAATCGCAGGTTACATCTCCGTTCACGATTTTCCATGTCATCCACTTTGAGGCAGAGTTCCCCTTCGCGCCGCTGCATCTCTTTAAACCTTGCCTCCATCTGGGTCTCCAAGAAGACGGTGGACGCATGGTTTTTCTCTACCCCCTCCATTCTGTCCTCCAACATGGAGACCTTGGTGGTGAGGTCAGCTAGCTTGGCTCCCATGTCCGTTCTCATCCCCCTGATTTCGTCTAAGATTGTCTGGATATTGTTCTGCATGGTGTTCATGTCGGGGGTTGGCGTAGGTGGGGAGTTGATCTCCATCTCTTGTTTTCGGGGAGTGAATTGGTATCCTGCCAGAGTTTCTTTCCAACTCATGGGGGTGTCTCCACCTCTAGATCTTTGTGGTTTCCCAATGTTCCTCGAGATCTCCCCCCGGTTCCGTACCAACTCCGATGAGGTGTGGTGGTTAGGACCGGCGGGTCGGGCCCCAACCCCCCCCGACAGCCGGTACTCACGGTTACTCCGACGTGGGGCCGGTGGGTGCGTTCAAAGGTCGCCGGGGTGGTAGTCGCTGTGGATGGCAAGTAGTAGGCCCCTAAATAGGATGGTGAACCCCACGATGGGCCCTACACTCCGCAGAAGGGCCCAGGCACGCTCCTGCGTCGGCCCGGGCCTATTAGGTGTAGGCCTCTGAGGGTTGTGTCGCAGCCGCGGCCGGGGGTAGTCCTTATGGTAGTTGTTGCAAAGACGTTCCCCACCGCCGGGGGGGGCGAGAAGAGGAAGGGGTCCGGGCGAGCTCCTGCGACGGGTCGAGATACACAGACCCGTGTGCGGCAGGCCGGGGTCCGGGCGCGGCGGCCCGGAGTGTACTGTCGTCCAAAACTGCCGCAGCGGGAGCCGAGGGTGGGCTCGTCAGTCGAGGGCTCCGGTCTGCGAGGGGCTCCCATGAGCTTTCAGCGATGCCGGCAGAGGCGCAGAGTCTCGATTCCTCAGGTTTATCCCGGCGCAGCGCCCATCTGCGGGGAGTAGGGGCCCGGCAACTGGGCTTCACCATGTGCACTGCACGGGTCTGGAGGAGGAAGGGGGAGCGCGGAAGCTCCAAGCCAAATATCTCGGGTACCCGGGCACCCCCAGAGCTCGGGAAGGTATCGCCGGAATCCCCAGGAGTTCCCCCACCTGGATTCAGCCTTTGTAGAAGGATAATGTTCCTTTTGTCGCAGTTTAGTCCACAAATCTCTCTGGGCTTTAGGGGAGCCGAACGATCAGGCAGCCATCACGCTTGCGCCCCCTGGTGGCCTCCCAGGCCAAGAATGTTTTAAAGCCTGTATGCAAAGTTTGTATGGGGCTAAATGCTGAAAGCATAAAATGTGAGGTTATCTACAGGTATTACACTATTTTATGCTAAATCAACCACCCCCTAATCCTGCATATAGTTCTGCTTGTAGCATCTCCACATTTTGCAACTGGGGACCTTGCTTAGTGGGAGGATTTGACGAATGATGAAACTTATGCTCTGTATGAAATGTACAGGCAATACATGAGTAGAGCAGCTCCTTCAGTTGTCTGAGAGGTTAATGTAAGGTATGAATGCTGCTCAAATGTTTATCAGCAAGAAATGTACATATGGCCTCCAGGCCATCAGATTGTCTCGGAAGGATAGCTCAGGGGCAACGTGCTCACCTTGGAAGCAAGATGACACAGAGCAACGCAGGTTCGATCCCCGGGTCTGCACTTAGAAACCTCTGGGTATTAAGGGTGTTATAAATAACCTATCATGTCATACTCACATGAGTTATAATATTCCTGTTAGCTCTTTACATCAGCATGGCTTGTAAACTGGTGCCAGGTCTTGGTGTAACAAAACAATGTCATCTTGCTGTACATAATAGTTATTAAGAGGTTGTGCCCCCTACACATTGTCTCCCCCATCATGTATATATTTCATGTGGTACAGTTCTATTCTTTGCCCCCGAAGTAAATGGATTGTTAGGGGTTACACTGTTCTATTGGCCACCATTTATGGACCTAGACAATCGGGGTTTGAATGTGTTTTTTTAAAATTGTAATCTTTTTTTAATTGGCTTTTTACACGATAGAACACAAACAAACTGCCAATCAAAGAGGATTCAGCAAGTGATTAAAAAGTGAATGGAACTGATGATAAAAGAATCATCATACCGGTAGTCCCTTGACCCTCTTACCGCCCAAAATTCCCCTCCCCCACAAGTGCCACCATTGCATCTATATGTTCAATACTTTCCGTTACATGACATCATGAGCTCACACGTTAAATAACGATCTGTAGCTTTGAACACTGTCCGCATGATCTTCGTAATAAACCATAATAACATCCTTATCGTCCCATCCAAGATGAAGAAAAACATCCAGATATCTGTGGTTATGCCCATGGAACTTGACCTGTACACATGCACAACCCCAGGCCAACCTAATATGGTGATATTGTTTAATCCTCACCTTTTTCTCTGCATTTCCTAAGATCCCGCCTGTTCCTGTATCTCCTGTGTCGCTGGCTGGCACGCTTTAATGGTAAGGATCCTCCAATGCCTGGAATCTATCCGCCGGTGCCGATTTAGCGATTTGCCGGAAGCTGCCTCTTCCTAAAGCACAGGTTCGCGATAGCAGGTCCAGCCACACCCTCTCACCTGGAAGGGGGACCACCTTCCAGTTGATCAATATAATCCTGTGGGCCGTGAGCAACATAATATGGAGGAGCTTTGACACAGGTGATTCCGGAAGTGAAGGGCCCTGTATGTGGGATGTATGCCTGAAAACCATGTTCTAATATGATGTGATTTTGATATGTCCGCATGGCCTCCAGCAAAGTGTTGACTGTGCCATCCCCATGACATACAATTTGGATGGCGCGAAATATGCCCGTTGTAGAATTTTATATTGCATTTCCCTGTTTTTAATATTATACGAAACAGCTTTGACCCCCCAAAAAAAGTCATACATGTCGCCCACATCTATCAGGACATCTAAGTCTTTCACACACTTTTCAGCTACTACTGTGGTACTGGTAAGATTATTTGGGCTACATAGGGCATACAACATTTTAATTTTCAGAAATTCAGATAGATCCCTGGCAATCTCCGATTCACATGCTGACGGTTCCCCACACCGTGGGCCTCATTATATGTATGGCGGTCTGGAAATAAGGGTGCCGGTAACAACGTACCAGCACCTTTTCCGGACCGCCATACTACAATGATGCCGGTAGGGGCCACAGATCCCCTGGCAGGCCTGACTTGCCGGGGATCAGGCCCCTCCAGGCATGGTTGTCAGGGAAGCACCAGAAGCATTAGGACAGGTGCCGGTGCTTCCGTGTGCCTATTCCTATGGAGTCCTATGTGAGTCCGTGGCAATAGGGAGTAACCATTACCGCCGACGTTGTGATATTACGGTGGCACCGGGATATTAGGCGGTGGTATGGCTGTTACGGGGTTGACGGAAACCTGCCGCCTACCAGCGGTTTTTCCGACAACCCCGTAATGAGGACACGTGACTCATTGGTGATGTGTAGGTTAACTATAGACTGTATAGCTGCATATTGAAGCCAATCTTTGTCTTGGCGTCCCAGGATTGGATTGGCCTCTCAAAATGGTATCAGCTTAGACTCGACATGACACACACATGTTGCCAATCTGTGCTTTGCCTAGTGTGGAGTTTAATTTGTGAGCCATATGAGAGAAGCACTCTGATGCTAATCCAGGATGGGGCAGTATTTATATTAGTCTCAGTCAATTGACCCATTTTGTGCCATCGGGTAAGTGTGGGGTGATTCTTACGGTGCTTAGACAGCTTTGTAGTTGGAATCATGAACACTTCTTGCGGTGTGAGAGGGTGCATTAAATCTAATTCTAAGGTCTGCCAGCTGAGATGTCTCCATCATTAAGCCACCTCTTGACCCAGAAGACTTGCAGCACAAGATACTATAGCTTCCATGATGGCAAGGCCACACCGCCATCATCTTTAGATGCTTGGAGGATGGACATATTTAAACATGCCTTTTTATTATGCCAAATACATTTTAACACTTGTCTATCAAATTCCTTAAACACTGCCATTGTCGTGACCACTGGGATGATGTAAGAAAGGTATATTAATTACAGCATAGATTTGATTCCGCATCAATCCACCCTTTGAGTGAAAGAAGCAGCACACTCCATCTAGCTAAGTCTTGTGTTATTTTCCGTAGTATAGGGGGAAAATTCAAAGTGTTTAAATTACTCCCAGATAGTTGATGTGTTGAATTTGGAGTTTCAATCGGCTACCTTACCCGGGGCCAACGGGATGTCCCGTCACAGGGACAGAACCTCTGATTTTTCCCACTTTACACTAGATCCAGCAATTGGACAATATTCTCGCAGGATGTTCCAAATACGTGGAAGACAATGGAAGCGCTTACTGATGTGTAGCAATAAATCATAGGCATACATGGAGACCCGATTTCCTCAGTGCTCCTATTGAGCCCAGTCCACTTGTCATCTGCGTAGCTTCTCAGCCAACGGTTCAATCACCAACGCGTATAATGGGTGCGATAGTGGGCACCCCTGTCTCGTTCTAGTATGTAGCGGGAACGGTGCAGATGTACAACCATTTGTAACAACAGTGGCCATTGGATGATCATATAGAAGTGCTCTCATGCGTGCAAATTGGCCTCTGATACCGAATGTATATAACACTGCGGATATGTACTCCCATCTCACTTTATCAAAAGCCTTTTCGCTGTCAAGAGAAAGAACCACATCTTCAGCATCTGCCTCTCCTGTGATAACATGCAAAAGTTGTCTTAGGTTGTCAGAGGAGTGTGGATTCACAATAGATACCATTTCAATCTTGAGAAATAAGAAGAGACAAAAGCCTCTATGCAATGGGCTAATCATTTGGCTAATATTTTGCCATCAGAATGAATCAGCGATATCCGCTTATGTGAGCTACATTCGGTTGGATCGCGTCCCAGTTTATAAAGAATTACAATGTTACATGGAACAGGTGTCCCGCTTTCAGTGCTTCTGAAAATACTGATTCCAATTTAGGTCCAAGCGACTTTGATAGGAGCTTATGCAGATCTATTGGTAATCCATTGGGTCCACCGGCTTTGCCAGCAGCGAGCCCTGCTATGGCTTTGATTACTTCTTCTTCGGTAATTGGCACGTTTAGTGCCTCCAGGTCACTTCGCGAGAGGGGTAGACGTACAGACTGGAAAAAGGTGTCTAATTGATCCTGATTTTTATGAGGGGCTGCATAAAGCTCCCTATAGTAGTAATTGAATGTTTGATTAATGTGTTTATCCCCTGTCACCAGGTCTACACTACGATCACAAATCAAATCAATCATTTGAGCTCACTGCCTCCCTTTTAGGGCCAATGCCAGCAATCATAGGGTTCTATCGCCCTGCGCAAAGAAGGTTTGAGCCCATTTAGAAAATGTCTGTGCCCATAGTGTGGAACTATGTGCACATTTCCAACCATAATTTACTCGTCCGTATGCAAATCTTAGAGTCCCTGGTCCTTTTATGCATACGTTCGGCTGTATGACGCTCAGCTGTCAGTTGAGATTCATGAGTAGTTAACGTTTTGAGTTTATGCGCCCATAGTGATATGCATTGACCTTGCCAGAAGGCTTTGTAACCGTCCCAACATCGGGGAGTGTTCAAGTCATCCCTCAGATTGTCCCACCAGAAGTCCTCTGTGTCTTGCACGATGCGCTCTACAAAATCTGGACATGAGAGCGTGTCTCCATGAAGGAGCCTGTCTGGGTTCGTTCAGGAATATAAATTGAAAAACGGACATTTGCTTACTCGGAACATAGCATGGGAGGGAATAACCAATAGTTCAGCCTAAAGTAACTATCATGATGGTTCGAGCAGAATGTGCAAACCCACTTATTATGATGAAATGTCCTCCATACATCCACCATTCAGTGATCGTTCATCAAACTAAAGAGGGTAGTTTTTTTTGCATTGTGTCGCAGGTGCGCCAGGCTGTCTATCCCACTCGCGCGAGAAAGCAATATTAAGATCAACCCCAATCAGCATTAAACGTCCCATATATGCAGCACATGTTGCGAAGGTATGAGTAAAGAAGCCTGGGTGATCTGTCGTTGGTCCATATATATTTAAAAAGGTGATACATGGTTGATAAAGTACCCCATATAATAGAACACATCATCCTTCTTTGTCAATTGTGTTTAGCATAACACGGGGACCCTCATATGGACCAGAATCGATACACCCCACTTCCCATGATAAGGTGAATAAACCACTAATCCTGCCCACCCTTTTCAGAGCTTAGCAGATTCAACCTCGTCCAAATGTTTTTTGTTGCAGCAAGATAACATCTCCCTGTAAGTCCCTTACGTGATTAAGTAATCTCTACCTTTTAATGGGATGGCCTAGACCTTGTAAATTCAATCTAGTACAAGTAAGTGATGTCATTAGGAGCCTAGTGTTATTATCCTATCCGACCACTACATTGCATTACCCGGTTCCCCACCGAATATACACATATGTCATCCTTCTAGGTGTGTAGTAGGCGGGCCAAGGGAACATTGCTCGCCTATCGCCAGTTGCCACCACGTTGGGCCGGCTCATGCTCCCTCGAAGTACTAGACACTCCAGCATTGATAGTGCCTCATTCAGACTTTTCCCGTCACAATGTCCATGCTGTTGCTGAACTGTCTGTCGAAAAGCAGTCCTTTATTGATCACTCATTTAACGAACACTCAGGTATTGATAACATGCTTATTGAAAAGGATATCGGAAAATTGCACCCTAGGCATACCATTAAAGGACTGTCAAATGCTAGGTACGGACACTCGCATCCTTAGCTATATTTCACTAATGTTCAGAATGATAGCTTTACTGGTGCTAGCATGGTACAAGAAGAAATAGTACCACACAACGGAAGTAGAAGAAGGAGGAGGGAGCACAATTATATAGCCCAGAAATCATCCGAATTGTTGCATGAGATACCATCATGACAGTATTAGCAAATACAGACTGTATCCTATTTTTCAACCTCTTGTCCTTCCTCCGTTCTAGGCCCCTAGGTTGCCCTCTAGCTTTTCCCCATCGGCTGTAGGTGGTGGCGTTGCGCTGAGGTAACAGAGATTGAGGGCACCTCTCTGGCTTCTTTGTTGGTTCTGGAATTTGGTCCGACATTACTGTATCTCGTTGCTTCAGAAAACCCCACGTTTTCTTCCAGGTCCTCAAAGGAGTGCCATTGTCGATCCAACTGTGTACACCAGACTGCCGGGAATTTAAAGTAATGCCAGTGCTTTTTAGTGCTTCAAAGATCTGATTAAACCCTTGCCTGCCTTTGGAAACTTACATAGAGAAACCATTGAATATACATACTGATGACCCCTCCATCTGTTTTGGGCCCGCAGCGTGATATGCTTTCAGAAGGGTGAGTTTGTGCTGAAAGTCAAGCAGCCACAGGCTGATCATTTGTGGTTGTTTCCATTTGGCCAGTTCAGGATAGGAGTTCTGTAGGCTCTTTCTAAGATATACCCTCTTGGATCTGTGACCTTCAGATTATCTAGAAGAATCTATAGACAAACCCCTCCATATCCATGCCTTCCATGTTTTCTGGGGTGCCAACCAGGCCCAGATTCTTGCAATGTGACCGTTTTTCTTGATCATTGATCTTTGCTCCCAGCCTTTGCACCTCCTTTATCATTGCATTCAAAAAGTGGGGAGGGTTTCCTGATTGTCCTCCAATGCACTCATTCTGTGCTCGATTTCTGTAGTGTGTTCCGCTTGTGTGTTAAGATGGCTGTTGACATCTGTAAATGCTTTCGAAACGTCTTGTACCATATTGTTGGTTTCCTGTGTGTGTTGACCAATGGTTTTCATTTCTAGCGCAATCACCTGTAACTGTGCAGGGATATCCACCATGGTAGAACGTCTGGTAGGTCTGCACACACCCAAATGTGCTCTAGCACCTTGATGGAATTACCAATAATGATCTCGGATCCAAATAACCAGACAGACTCAAAGAATATCACAACGTACTACTTTATTATTAGCAAACAATAAAGTAAGGCAATCTAGGGAATAACAGTTAGTAATTCCCACACTCACAACCAAATGCGATTATGCAAAGCTTTTATACCGCAATGTGCATAATTTATGATGCCATCATAAGTGCCAAACCAAAACCTATTGAAGGGAGGGATTGGTTAGGGGAACATATGTACCTATAGTATACATAAGTGTTAATAACTTCATTGGCGGCTCCTTATCTGGTGGGCACACCCCAGGCCCGGCTCTAGGTATTTTCATCTGGGTGGGCCAGGGTTGTGATCAGGGGGGGCCCACATTCCATTGGGTGTGGGTCTAGGAGAACCCTCAACAAAGTGCTGCTGTTGATACAAATTTCCCAGATCCGTGATCCAGGAAATAATGTCTTCCCAGATAAACTGTACATAGCAAAAGAGAAGCAAGAAAAATAGTGTTGCAACCTCAATCTACCTATGTTCCCTTCCCATCTGCTCTCCCCTTTCTGTTATATCTGATCCTCCTTCACCTTTCACCGTCCAGTCACCTTCCTTCAGCTGCCCTAACCACGTTCTCATTTACCTCCCCTCCCACCCATTTACACCAGCACCCAGTATGCCATTCGTGGACTGGCTTAGGAGAATTGAGGGTGATGCCGTCTCCTCCTCCTCCTCTTCGTCCTCCTCCTCCTCCTCCTCTGAGAGGGCTGAGCAGTGAGGTCCCCAGTCTTTGTACCATCTCAGATGGTGTCCGCCCAACAATATCTCCCAGAGCACTGTGGCTACTCCCAGCAGGCCCTGGAGGAGATGCTTGTGCTCCCTCCCTCTTGTGAAAGATAAACCGCCCACCCAGAACACTGAAGCAAGGAATGGGAGATTTTGTTTCCTACAAAATTAATTTTTTTTCAAACGTCTATCAATACAGGTAGTCTTGTTGATCTTAACAATATTTCAAGCACAATAACATACACATGTTTACAATCCTCCCTTCACCCACCCATTCCACAACCCTCCTCCTTTCCAGTTGAACCCCACAGTAGTCCCATTCTGAATGTCTCCCATCAATGGTTCATGTCCAAAATTACATTTTAAACACAAAATATTATTTTTTGTTGCATTTTTGCAGCACATTTTAATTGAGTTGAGAGTGCAAGGGAGTGCTAGGGCTGTAAGGGCTTCATCAGGAGGCACACAGTGCTGGTTGAGGGGTTCGTGGCCTCCTGGTATCGCTCCTGGTGGGGTGTGCCCCTGTACATCATTGTTTGGTACATACTGTTTACATATTGGTTATATAATATGTGATTGTCAATGATGACTATTTGTTTGATGTGTTTACTTTGATTTCCTATTGAATGACACAATTGTATTCAATAAATGTGGCCCAGCGATTTTCAAAGTTAGATGTGTGTGTGTCCTAATCCCTGTGCTGCCCATCTATTAAACCATGAGTGAGGCTTTTTGGAATAGCTTATAATGCGAACTGAATCACTTCTAGGGGCACCTCATTTTAACAGATAAGGCATAGTGAAATAAAAGAATATGCCCAGGATCACACACTTTGGTTAAGTGTTAAAGACATAATTTGAGCCTAGCTGGAAATGTAGCTACTTGACCACACATCTTCCGAAGTCAATTTGGTACAAATATGTGTTGAAATTTGGCTTTGAATATCTAAAATAATACTACATTTTATACAGATTACTTAAAAAATGCACACGTCACATGATACACCAGCCTGACAATGTATTCATCACTGTAGAAACATGTTGATGGAAAGATTAGGGGGCGTGGGGGGCATTTTGTTTTGAATCCTAAATTGCACAGATCAGAATTCTCTTGTGTACACTTTTTTGCAAAAGGGGCCATTCAGTAATTTTAATTGTTTCCACCAAGTGCTGGACGAGTTAAGAGTAAAACACAGGTGAAAATCGCCTTTGCTCTTTACTTTACCACTAAGTGTCTGGAAAAGTGCAAATCACTTCCTCAATTAACGATTGTGGGAGCCATCCACAATGGATTCCTTTGGACTCTGCCCGCTTTTATTCCAGGTGTAAAAGTTAGGCAGGTCCCATAGGAATCAATTGGTTTTCTACCAATGTAAAAATACATGCTGGTGGAATACCAATCCGATTTGCTAGGGGGACCTTGTTAAGTCCGATCTGCTCTCCAACGTCACCTGTCAAATCATGCAAAATCCTGCAGCTCATAAAAAGTAGAGTTACATGCATTTAGTGCCACTTCTTCCACTCCGCTTGACCTGGAAAAAGATCCCCTATGACTGTAACTTTATTTTCCCCATCCTGAATAGAAGCCTACAAGCTCCAGCATAGCAATTAATGAGAATTTACAAAAAATCTTATACATACACAAAGTGAAATAAAATGCATGACAAGGTTATTGTTTCGCAGAGCTGTTCTGTATCCCCTTACTTACTAATCACCCAACAATCACACTTAAAAAAATATATATAGGTTTTTAAGAAGCTATTTAAGTGCCACAGCAATGATCACTGCCTTTTTACCTTTTCCCATCTCTAATCACTGCCTGTTGTAAATAATCTGTCTCTGAGACACGTCAAAAAGATAAGATCTCACTGGGTGGGCCTGATCAGCCCTGGCTGTTTGTATTTGAGGGGAGAGAGTAAAACAGGGGGACAAAGGGGGAGGGGCATTGGCATGTGTCCCTTGTCCAAATGTTAAATCCAACTCTGATTGCACTCTTTAGAAAATAGTTAAATACTGCTTTTAGTTATAAAAGATGTACACCTTTTATACTTTGCCCACAGCATTATAGAAAACACTCTTCTTTTTTGTTATTTTACGGGTGTTCATGTTTCATTTCCGGCACTGCCTAAACACCCAGCACCCAGGATTTACGTCATACTTTCCAAACAAACCCCCCAACACACATTCTGTTTGCATGCAAACTCTGTAAAGTTACTCAAACAGAATGAGGTTATCAAGTCAGTACTTATCAGCTTGAATCATGAAATGTTCAGTCAGAGTAGACTTGGCTTCCAAACAAAGCTACATTCTATTTAGGTCAGTACCCCACTGGTAAGTATGCATGAGAAGATCTGAAACTGGTCAATACTTACCAACCTAGCCTTATCATTCTCAGGTAGGGCCTTGTTGTACCAGCTCAGTGAGGTGCAGCTTGATTCCCTAGGCGTAGCAAGCAAGACACCCACATCTGGGTATATACACATTCACTTAGGGAGACAAATGGAAGCCAACATGCATTGGCAAATCCCACAGCTTGGGCTTTTGATTAGGCATGGATAGGCATTTGCAAAGCACTGCCATAAAGGTACCACCTGGCCATAAGATGGGAACAGCTGGAAAATGGTGCCATTAACTGGGAATATGATGGCATTGCCTGGCAAATGTCTGCTAATACCTATACGCAAGCCAAAACCACTGGGTTTGTGATTGCTTGTTTAAGACAGGACTTCAGTGCATGTCACAGAGGCATTGACAAATATATTGCTTATAAAATTAACTGGCTGAAAACAAAGAGATTTGTACTACACCAGGAGATCATTTACAGAGGCAATTAAGTAATTAAAGACTCAAAAGAATGCTTAGATATAACACTGGCAGGCCCTATACAGCAACACATTTTGTGTTACATTGTGATAGAGCTTGCTCAAAGAGTTCTATAAAGGTTAGGTTTTGGTGGTGAGGCATTGACATAGCCATGGCTAGACGTTAGGTGGGTAAATGACCAGACACACCCATAGGATGTGTGTTTCTCCTCACATTTTATTGCCATCCTATCTGCGTTCCACATAATGCATTCTGGTTGTATCTAATAGGTAAAAAGTCTCTGAATAAATTGGAACACCATCATTGCTCTGGCCAGCCTCTCATACCATTGTTTGCATATCAGTCTTAGCACTGTCACTAATGTCAGAAGCCATTCCAAACTGCTAGACCACAGGGCCTAAAAATGTGTGTGGTTGCTTGTGTTTCAGTGGAGAGGGAACATGGCCTGGCAATTCAGATTGAACTGCACCTTTTGGTAGCAGCACCGAAAGCCATTTTCTAATGGCTTGTCTCCTTCTCTAATCGCACAGACATACTACAGAATTATGGCATGCAATGTTGCGAAGAGCAACGGTAGTGGAAATCTTTAATTCAAAGACTTGCATCTATCACTTTTTGATTTTACTGCACTGTCCCCTATAGAATTACATTTTTGTTACTACCAACCTTATCTTTTCACTTATACTCAAGTAGTTAATGCAGCAGAATATATATTTTGAATGGAATTTGTCAAGGCCCCCAGTCAGTTGACGCACCTTCTACAGAAATCTGTGTTCAAGCAACATAACCTGTCATTTATTGTTTGATATAATTAACCATTTTATTAAGCATGATGTGAAATAACACTATATTCTCACCAAAAATAAACAGACTTTAAATTACAGAAACAAACATTGTGATTTTAGGTTTGAGAAAATAGTTGTAGCAGCCTGCTTGAACAATTGTGCTACCTCACTTAGAGGTGTGACTGGCCCTCCATCTCCCTGGTCAGTTGTACTTTTATGGCTGTGGGTCATAAATCATTGTCTAGGGCAAGAAAACAAATCCTGGCTGTGCCTCCTGAAATTCAGCCTCTCAGAATGATTTCGCTCCGGTTACTGCTGAATGTTTAGAGTGACATCCACCCCCACCCCTCCCTCGGTTACCAGTGGTGTATAACACCACTGACATGGCCTCCTTTCTAGGGGGGCCAGAGGCTGGCTCTGGGGGGGCCTGGCCCCCCTGACCCCCCTGCTGGAGCCGGGCCTGGCACACCCCAAACTACCTCTAAATACGTATAATGCTGATTATAGTGGAAGAAATGGCAGCTGGTTGGTCTCTGCAACATTGTATATCATGTTGCTAAATAGACCCTCTGATTGATTGACATGCTTCCCAACCTTGGACTTTCGGCTTGTTAGCAGCACGTAAGCAAAACAAAACCCAGGTGCCACAAGCAACGTCAGACTACTCCCCACTTTCCCAATTAGTCCATTGTCTCTCATCAATCAGGCCCCAAAAAGGCTTCTCCTTTGCAGTTGACCTCAGAGCCTGCTCCCTGTTCTGGGACATTTGAAGGAGTGTAGGCACACTATTATCTTTACTTGGGCTTGGTGAATAGCCCCTGTTTTCAATTTCTGAATCATGATTCATGAGACCACAAATGTGTCCATCTCAACCTTCTATTTACTGCTATTTGATTCAATTATGCTAGGTGTCATTATACTTCTGGAACTCTGGAGACTTGCTCACTGCATCTTGCATAGGCTTTCTGCATCTTTAATAGTCTAATACTTGGCTTTTGCAGATGTTATCTCCTTCGCTTAATCTGAGAGAAAATGTCATACGTACATTGCTTATCCTTTTGACTCCCCTTTTGCCTTGCAATTATTCCTTGACATAGCATCCTTGATGCCAAGGCAATAAACTCTTCTTTATTCCTCACACAAAGCTGTTTTTCCAGCGTCTCCTGACCCTGCAGCCCTGGTCTGTCTCTGCGGTTGCTTGAATGGTTTTAATACGAGTCCGACGTCCATCTTTCCATCATGGCTGCTCTAGCCATTTTATGGCTTCCTCTGCAGCACGCTTCTATGTGTCGCATCTACCTTGTGTTTCTGCGTATATACTGTACAGGGACGAGCCGCCCCTTACCCCTCAAACCAAATGTAGATACCTTGTTGGGTTGATCAATGACTCTAATACTGCAAAAATCAGAAATGTAGTGCCTTTTAGAAAAGCCCTTTAAAGGCGATCTATTTTGTGGGGTCAGAATGTCATGCACAGTAGAGAATATGTTAAGTAGTACATGTTTACCATAATTATCAAACAATCCAGATTCAAAATTGAGCAGGGACCAAGTTGTGGATAAAAATAAGTTGGTCAGGCATTTCGTAATTGGGTCAGCCATTTTTGATAAGACAAGTCAGGCAACTGTAAGATGGATGCTTGAGCATCCAAAATGGTCGATTTTTGCTACTCATGATGAGGTCGGTGGAGAACTATTTTCATAGAAGTTCATGAAGAGGCCACTGGTGTAGAATGAGTTAGATGAAACGTGTTCAGACTGGGCCTGAGTGACAGCTAAGGCAACCAACCAGGGATTGGAAAAGGGGCTGTCTTCAAATACCAAACCCAAACAAGATATCTTATGATGATCATTGTCTTACCTCACTTTTTAAAAGAGTATATAAGGAGCTGAAAACTGAGGGGATTTGGGAGTTCCAGATTTTTCTTCAGTATCCTGTATGCTGTCTCCTGCTCTGCTGCAAATAATAAACAGATGACTTTGAAACTCCAGTCTGAATGTCTTGATGTGCTTCAGCCTCCCTTTCCTGATCCCAGGCTGCCAAGCCCCAGAGAAGGTGTTGGGACCTTCTGTACAATACATTTATCAATCAGCAGGTTACTTTGCATATACATTTTTTTCATATTCAATTACATGTTTCTCTTGTTACTATAGTTCCATCTTTATTCCTTGAGTATTTGCATATCGTTTCAATGAGTCTCAGTATCTCTTCTCTATGACCTCACTCTGCTCTTGTCAGATTTCAGTTATAGCTCTATGATGTCCATTGGTGTGTGCAGACATCCTTGCACCCTCTCAGTGGGGGGGGGGGGGGACATTCAATACGGTTGTCTGAGTGCATATCATCTCTCATACACTTGATGCACTATTGGGATGATACTTAGTGTCCAGTATGATGGAGGTGAAAGGGTGGCAGCTAGGCATAGCATGTCCACCTGCTTCTCTACAGTCAAGTATATGGACATTGCCTTCACTGTGCTCCATGTATGTGTCCGTTGAGAATTGGAGCATAGCCTGACCATCAATGTGGAGCCTTATGCGACCAGCCATTGGGCAGTACCCTCAGTGGCAAATCACTACCCAGACACAAGCACCCTGTGATGTAACAATTCTATTTAAAAAAAATAAAGTGCAGGCTGGCAGTCAGATCCAGCATCAGGGTTTGTGTGCGGGCAGATGGCGTGGCATTTGTCTATCCGCTATAAGCAGATAACGGGAAAGTGTTTTATGCTGACATTGCAGGATAGGCATTCATATTCCCAATTAATCCTTTGGCGAGGTGCATCATTATGGTGCCCCTGCCTTCAAACAGTGACGTATGGCGAAAATGTTCAAAGTGACGCTATTTCAACGTTTTGCCACCACGATTGAGCGGTATTATCTGGAGTAGTGGGCTGAATATGTATTTGTGCGACCCCACCCACTAATCCTACCTGGTCTGCACCTTTTTCAGCTCCCATCCACCACCACCGTCCGGTAGATCTGAAGACAGCCACCATTGTTTAAGCATCTGGAACAGCGGCAGGTGATGTCCATCGGGGACGGAGGTAGCCGACTCTCTCCGATGCAATATTTAAGTGCGAGTACACCCGCCGAGGGCGCTGTCTGCTGCCGTCCTGAGGCCCAAAAGCAAAAGCCAGCATCATGGCAGCAGCGTGAACATCCGAACTGCGCAGTCCTTCCAGTCTCTGTTATGGACAGTCCTAGCCAGCTCAAAAATGGATCTCCTCGACACCGCCGCAGCCCCCAGTGGAGCCATGATCAAAGTCTTTCAGGGGTGAGATTAGGTGGCCATTTAATGAATTGGCCCGCTCCTTATTATGAGAGCTTCATCACCCAGCAGCCATCTTTCTCTGGCTCTCTTGAATGTGTTTTTAAACATCATTGACGATACCTTGCTGGATGGTGAAGTGATCAAAAGCTTTTACTGGTTCTCCTCAGGAAGATCCATAAACTGTAGACTTTATTTCTCACATGTCAATTTAAAATTCTAGAAGTATTTATTCTGCCATCAAAGGCTTACAGCTCACATAATAACATTCATATGATGCCAGCCCCTTAGCTAGCATGTTCTTTGTCCTGGGCCCATTCTTCAGGGGGCCTACACAAATT
Organism: Ambystoma mexicanum; assembly: GCF_040938575.1. NCBI lineage: Eukaryota > Metazoa > Chordata > Amphibia > Caudata > Ambystomatidae > Ambystoma > Ambystoma mexicanum. The sequence goes on from NC_090925.1 coordinate 397,813,782, forward strand.
TATACAGATAAGTGCAAATTTGAATGACCAACTGAAAAATCTCAAACTATTTACTTTGCCCATTTTTGTTTGCACTTGCAACATGAAACAAACCATTTTATTTTTTGAAGTGTCACAAATAGTTCAGAAGTGACACTGCAGATGCACAACATTTAGAATTGTTCTGATCTGGTACATATTTCAACCAAAAAAAGGACACATCAGTGCCAAGTTAGGATGCCCTAATGACACCCTCAAAATGTAAAGGAAGCAACTCATTCTGTTATCATTCGGTTATGATTTGTTGTCATTCTGCAGAGATCAATAAACATATTAGCCCAGGAAGTGTTTAGGATTGGTAGCTAAGCACCAATATTTTAATGATGCACTATTGCTACAAAATGTACAGTTATAATCACAATATTTTCTGTTGCTTGCTGTAAAACTTTGAAATCAATGCCAACATTTCCGGTGAAGAATTGTTTCAAGCACATAGCTTAGGTACAGGGGAGTTTCACACAAGGCTGAAGTAAATTGGCATCAGTTAGGGCATCCACAGACTAACTTTCACAGAGAGGATTTTTTAAAATACATATCAACGTTTCAGGTGTAGTGAACAAAAGTTAATCAGATCATGATACAATTGTCCCCTGAAGCACCTATTACTACAACCCACTGCCCCCTTACAATTAAGTCCCCCCAAGCTCCCTTCCACTGTTCTCCCAGTTATTCTCACCCCTTCATGCTCAATAGAACAATTAATAGTAATGCATGTTTATGGAAAAACCTAGTCGCCATTTGGCAGCATACTCCTATGACAAAATGCCATTTCTGACGGTGTACGCTTCTTAGTTTTTTCATCTTTGTAACATAAAGCTCATGTGTTTTTCTGCAAGAAAGATTGTCCAGCCAAAATGATGCCAGAACAGACCCACTCTTTCCCAATGACCTGTGTTTAAGAAGTGGTCTCACTGGTTGCATCTGAGCTGATGTCTGGTTCAGGGAATCAACAACCTAATCTCTGACATCCATCTATACGATATCTGTTTACTTCTGCTGTGCACAGTCCAAAGACACACCAGCAGTTTACAGTTGAAAGGGCCTGTACTGATGTTCTCTGCCTGACCCTTGGGATGTGTGTGGGAAAATGCACGAAGAGGTTGGGTGCCTCCACCCTCTCTGTGATACCGAGTTCGGGGAGGCATGCGGAGGATTTCCTATTTTCTCCCCCCACAGTTTGAGTCAAGATGAAGGGGCTCGCCACATGGGGCACTGTAGTAATTGCCCCTTTACGAAATGTCGTTGAATTGAGGATAAGCGATACTAATCATGACATCAACCCTGGAATAGCAACCCAAATCCCCAGTAAAACCGTTGGTTATTGAGAAGAAAATGCTCGATTTCCAGGATGAAATCGTCATCCTTACCATGACTCGTAGTGTTAGCTTTCACTGGGGAAAGTGATGCCAGAATGCATTAGACTTCTGCTTGCAGAGCTTTGGAGTCGCTGGGCATGAACAAGCCCTAAACCGAATCCAAGATGGCCGACAGTATTATTGACTCTTTGGGCAACAGGATGTAAGTATTTCACACCCACCAAAACTAGAATCACCTGAACAGCAATGGATAGTCAAAACTAGCCAATCCCACTTAAAGACTGCGTAGGTGCATATCCTTAAAGAAGGACCTATTCCGGGGAGGGAACATGGGTCTATAAAAGGCTTGAATAAGTGAGGTAGGACGAGGAATGAGCATGTGGCAAAGCACTGAGGTGTAACCCCATGAGATGGAGGAAAGCCAGGTTCCAGTCATGGGATTAGGCCACTCAGGAACACGCATCCAAATGGGCAGCAGAGTGGTAATTGGGATTGGGCTGTGGGCGATGGTTCAGAACCCCTTCACAGAAATAATTTGTATGTTTAGAAATAATATATCTACATGTTTTATGAAATTTCAATAGAATAAAATTATATATTTTTTAACACGAATTTTCTCAGCCAAATCCAATTTAGTGAGAAAAGATTTATGGTAGTCAGGTTCCTACTTTGTAAGTCCACCATTATACCATATGGAGAAAATAAATGGTTGTGCTGTGTGTTTGTATATATATTTATGCGAGAGATGTTTACATAAAAATGCAGTTTGCACAAAAACCTTTTTCAAAAATATAATTGTTGAAAATGAACTGGTGTTTTGTTCACAATATGCAGAAATAATTTGTATGTTTAGAAATAATGTATCTACATGTTTTATGAAATTTCAATAGAATAAAATTATATATTTTTTAACACAAACACAGTCTCTGGTCCTCGGCATGCAATCTCTGAAATACATTTATTGAGGTTTCAGGACATAGGGCATCACACCTGTTTAGCATATATTGATTTCACCCCAGATGCCCATGTAGGGGTTCCCCACCTTAGTTTTTGGACTTGGGATTTATCAGCAACATCTGGCCAAAATATGTTAGGACTTGCCTGAACTAACGGTCCAAGAGATCAGGACACTTGTTTACCCTAGTGAAAGTTGCAGAAAACAACTCCAGACCTGTGGTTCTTTGGAAGTGATAGCCAACCGTAAAGTCCAGAATTATTACCTATGTCACTAGATGTTCCTTAATAAACAAAGATAGGACTTTGCCTGTTTCGAGCTACTACGTGAACCCTGAATCAGCCTGCAGGACGGCTTCATGCACCAAACTGCTGCGTGAGCTACTAACTACAGGTTAGACTTCAATGATGACTGAGACCATTTCAGTTGAGTCTACCTGCTAGATCTGTGTAGAGAGTCAGGCAGTTTAGTTAAGGACTCATGCAAGCCTGGAGACCTTCAAGCAAGTTATTGGAGTCAGTATCCAATATACTGGCTGAGACATTAATGTGAGTCCCAACCATGTTCAGCATGGAGGAGCAGACTTTAGCATGACAAGTTGGGGGTATTGAGGTGAATGTCAGGCACATTGACGCAGGTGAATACTCCCAATTGAAAATGGATATCAGCTTCACTGGACTCACTCTCTTTCACATTGTTCCAGCCCTGGATGGCTCGTTTTCTAATCTGTTCTGAAACTGCCTATACTGCATGCTGTTCCACATCAGGGGTTTCCTGTGGGACTAATTGTTCATTGGCGGCTTTCCCAATACCCCAGATACATTCTGGTGGACATAAGATAGCTGGATATCCTCTCCTAAGGAAAGTAGATCGTTGTGATGTAGTGTGTTCAAATACATTTTAGATTTTGTTTCCTTATCTGGTAGAGAGGAACTTTAAGTATTTACTGGTCAATACTATAGGGTTCTGACTTCCTTCTGTCCGACCAAGGTGTTGCAACATTTTGACCTAAACTGGGGAACAGCATTCAGTTTGGAGATATTAATATTTCATCCTTTGGCCTCATCTTTGTCCACGTGGCTGTTTGAGTTACTGGACCTATCTGAGGTGGGTCTCATGGAGACTCCCATCTGAAGTAATGTCAGAATGCAGATCCACAGATAGACTAGCATAAGCTAGTATAGGGATTATCCAGCATTTGGACAGATCAAGCCGCGCCAAGTGTGCTAAAGGCAGTCAGGTTGAACCTCTCTGCTTGTGCATCACCCTGGAAATGGTGCAGTGATGTCCTGGATTTCTTGATTTCCACTAGCTTCACATTTGGTGGATGAGCTTGGACTCAAAGTCAGAAACTTGATTTCAGTGGATGCAGGCTTGTCTTCATAGACCATAGAGTATTTTTCCAACACCAGACCACGAGGGGCCTGATTCATGGAATTTTATGTGTGGTAAATAGAGACTTTGTGTGCCAAATTGTGCATGAAGTCCCGCTTGTCAATTCATGGAATGGACTGCTTGGGACTTTTTTGTACTTTGTGGGGACTTTGCGCAGGCTCAGCACGTCTCTGTGTGTAGTTGATCACCCTGCACGAGACACCTCGCAGAGCATGAGTGTGTCCTGCACAGAGGCCAGAGTAGGGGGCAGAACATGTAAAATTGGGAAGAACTGGGGAAAATGTGGGCGTTGCGAAGGATGGGCCACAGGCAGTCCAAAGCATGGCCACAAATGCGCGGATCTCTGCACACTTTTCCATGAATTGGGCCCCAAGTCTTAAGTGTACCTGAATAAGTGAAGGGTTACTAACAGGATGATCTGAATGCCTTTACTACCCATCTTAAGCAAAGTTAGACAATGCTGATCAGTAGTTCTATTGCTAAGATACAGTACCTTCAAGATGACACATGAAGCCTGGGATTTCCACAGAAGTTTTGCGAGCCATGGAAGCTCTGCAGTGCTGACAATATTCTTAAACCTATTGGAGTGGTGTGGCCAATAGAGTCTCCTTTCCATATCCAAGGTCTTATCCAACCCTAGATGCCTATTCTGGTCATGCAGAGTGGGATGCACTTGCTTCCTGTGGCCTTGTGATAGCACCAATCTGTTGAGGGAATGCTAGTCATGGTTCTTATCTCTTTATACAGAATACAATTTCCTACTGCGAGGACTTACCATTCCTTTAAGAAACTACCTAAGGCACTTTCAGACATTCCTCCAGTGCCGGTCCACTCAAAGTCTCTTTCCCTACACAGTAGGATTAGCCCAGGTTATGGGAAAACCAACACAAAATGAACTTTACCGAAGAAAATGGGTATGGTGTGTCAGTTATACATCTTACTATCTATCATACATTGGGTTCAGCATTCAGCACATCAGTGGGTTTTGCTCCTGTGTCTTTGGCTTTCAGTACTTCCGACTTTCTGCAATTAGTAAGTCTGATCAGCCAGACATTGGAGCACTTTTTGCGGTTACTGCAAGTAGTATTTGTTGTCCACCTGCCGCCCACTGCAAAACAATGGGCGGCATGTGGCACATGGTTTGTAGATGCGGCACCATGCGATGGAAGCAGCAGGATGATTAAGGGGTACCATTGAGCCGGGCTACGATATATGTATGTTACACCCTATCTGCATAATGTATTCCAAGCTACACCCTACCGGCACAGGGAAGCCTAAGTTACACTCTGTTTGCCTAATATATGCAAGACGTTGCCAGTGGCAGAGCAGCTTACATTCATTAGGAGAAGGTAAACCAAGAATAGAACTCTTTTTGTTTGCAGAGTAGAAAGAAGCCTACTGTGATTTCGGCCCAGGACCTTATGTCAGAACTCTAACATGCTGCAGTTCAGTATCGGTTGGTGCCTGTGTGATCATGGTCTCAGTTTTTCTTGCCTTAAGTTTGACCTTTTAGGAATTTCTACATGAAATACAGTTCTTTAACCACTAAATACTTCCTCATACATGTGGATACATCGTATTCAGGTCAGACTATCTTCCTTCAGTTTATTATGAATTGCAAATCCAGAAATCTGTTAGGCTGAGAAAGACATTCCCTATCGAGTTACGAATCAAATCGAATCAGCACCAAATGGTTCAAGCACTACTGCAAGATAGTTGCCCATAGGGAAAGAGTTACATTTCCCAAAAAACACCATAGTAAACCCAAATAAAAGGGACAGAGTGATGGGCAGATACCACATTTTATTACATACTTTTAACTACAAAAAAGCGATCCCTTTCTATATGTTGGCAGGATGTCACCGAAAGTCGTCTCCATATCATTACATTGCAGTACCAGAGGGGGCCGTGTCTGCGTGCATGTTATGTGGAGCGTGTGCAAGGATGGTGTGGGAGTGTGTGCAAGCAAGAGAGGCTGAGGGATTTGGAGACAGTTTTTGGCAGCATCTCGCAGTGAGATAATGAGACTTGTTAGGTTAAAAATTAAATTGGTAAAGAACGCAGACAAGATTGTGATAAGGCCAGGCAATTAATAGAAGCTTAGATACATTTATCTATGTTCTTTTGGAAGAGGGTACAACGTGTGTCATACATACTATTTTGAGAGACCAGCTGTATTATTTTGGCACCATAATATACAAGTATATATTTTCTAACGGTGTAAAGCACTAAACTAACTTGGCATAACCTCAGCAACCAGATAAGGACCAGACATTGATGAGTGGAGATGTTCTTGGCAGAAGTTGAGCACTGTCATAGTTGTGTCCAGCCAAGTCTAAAATAGGCATATCAGTTTCGTGCATCAGAGATAATTGTGGATACCAGATATGCTAATGTAAAATTGTTCTACATGTGATAACATTTATCCAATGATAATGTTAAATTGGCCTATCAGAGTATGCCATTTTACAAGGTGTTAATTAGCATTCAAGTGTTACGTAATCTCAGAAAGGCTATACAAACGGGTAGGAAGCAAAAATGTCTTTGAGTGTGTACTGTCATTAAAGACACGTTGAAACTCCCAGACGTCTGATTTTTCATGTCTCTGCCTGAAGGATCAGAATTCATGCATGTCTGATGGAATGGGAAGCAGGAGGACTCCCTGTTCATAGTGGTGTGTTTTACCTGTTTCTTTAGGCTTTCCACCAGACATCACCCAAGCCTGACTGGGTGCCCGATTCAGAGGTCTGTGGACAAATAGAAATGTGTTGTTCCAAGCTAGAAGAACACATTTCTAAATGCACCATATTCTGACAGCAAATGAATGTGGTCGAGGGACTTGAAAGCCTTGGCTTCTGCATGAGCCTGATTTACGGCTTGACAACAGCCGTAGCAACCATCAGGAATGCAGACCAGCCACAATGAAGGGATTCTCCTCCGAGCAGCACTGCTTTAGCACAACAAGAAAATGGGCCTCATTCCGAGTATGGCGGTAAGGGATAGCGGCCACCGGTAACGAGACCGGTGGCGGTATTCCCTTACCGCCATACGCCGAGTTCCCTCTGCGCCCTCGCCTTTAACGCCTGCTTTGAGCAGGTGTTAAAGTCGAGGGCGCAAAGGGGCCCCCAAGCCAATAACGGTGACCGTAATGAACGGTCACCGTTATTTGCATCTTCCCCATTCCCATTGAGCCCTATGGGGGCTCATTTGGGAATGGGGAAGAGCCTTGGTGAATGGGGAATCACCGCCCCGCCAACCTTGGAATGGGGCGGTGATTCCGCCATCCACCAAGGCGCTGCCGTTCCGGGTACGGCGCCAACCAAGGCGTTAATAGCGCCATTGGTTAGCGCCGTACTCGGAATGAGGCCCAATGAGTTAAACTCCACTGCACACCTTTTTCCTTTATAAGCATAGCATTTCGTAGACTTCAGCACCACTTTTCTAGTTTAATGTAAGTTGAAGGAAACTTTCTTAAATTAGAAAAGTGGCAGTCTTTAAAGAAATACTTGCAATGTCACTGCAGCACATGTTTTCCCTACAACATGTAATTTTAGCAGATATTGCTGCTGGGACGCACTCATCTCCCCTCCAATATTTACACCCGCCTCAGAATGATGGTGCTGGAAACTAAAGGTGAGAATATCGTATTTCCACACACATTTATAGCACAAGCTTTGAATCAAGCCCTTTGTCTTAGTGCTGACTCCCCAAAATGCTGAATTGCTCACCGTGTCCACCCCAATCGTTCCAAAGGAGACGTGAGACGAAGTTGGACTTGAAGGAGGCTTGTGGTCTAGGCAGGAGGCACATAGCAATTTGCTGAGTGGCGGCTCTGTGGCCTGCTCCTCGTGTGGGTAGGTGCTGAGATTGCCTGCTGTGGGAAATTTGCCTTGTTTCATTTGGGCCTTTCAGCTCATTTGTGTAGCTTAGTTGCAAGCTGTTTTAGGTGTTAATTGACTCTATGTTTCTTTTTGTGCAACCACCTAGTCTATTTATTAACTGCAGCTACAATTGTGCAATGCTGCTTTGTCTTTGGGCTATCGTAGTAGAGAGCGCCTACTTAATGTATAAAGCGTTCTCCCTGTGGAATCATGCAAATAACATAGGGTGACCAGATTTTCAAGATACAAAACCGGGCCTGCCAACATAAAGGAAAGACTATCCCTCGCCCACCTCTCCACTCCCTGCCTTAACCTGATGACCTTCTGTCCACCTCTCCTCCGACTGCATGTGCATAAAAATTGTGCATTCGCTCATCTCATTGGTTCCCCGGGTGTGACGGGCCTCCTCGTCACACCGAGTTAACTGTCTGCATGTGGGTCATGCAGGACACAACATCTCCCCCTCTAGGGCAAACAGAAAAACGCTTTACTCACAGGTGGCTTCAGATCTCTTCTATGAGTATTACAGGTCTTGTGATGCAATGCTTGGGCCTCATTGACACCTCCACAAGCTGCCCCATCTCTGGTGAGGCAATGTTCTCCTTCCTCGACCCTGCTGGAGAACTTTCCACAGCATTCTCCACGTCCTCGCACTCTTTCTCCCCTTCTCGGTAGAGTCTGAATTGTGACACGTTTCATGTAATCACTCGTCCCGGGTACTGGGCAGTCACCATAGACCCTTTGATCTGTGTGATGATGCAGGGATCAGGATCAAACCTAGACTCTGACTTCCGCTCTTGCTTCCGACTCACGAGAACCTTGTCTCCCGTGTGCAGCGTCAGCTACTTGGCTCCCCTTTTTTCATCTGCATACCTCTTCATCTGGTCATTTAGCTGGTCAAGTGGCACAGCGAGTAGAGCGTTCGCTTTGACATCCGTGCAGAGCCTGCTAACACAGGTTCGAATCCTGGCGGGGCCAAACTCAGCCTTTCATCCTTCCGATGCTGATAAATGAACACCACACATTGTGGGTAATAATAAGCAGCGCTCAGATACCTAAGGGTTTGTAGCACTATATAAATGCCAAAATATTATTATCTCCTGTTTCTTTGCTACGTCCTCATTCTGAAGTATCTTCAGTTTTGTTTCTTGGAAATCCCTGCTCTGGGGCAATCTCATCATCACCTTTCTCTGAAACACCAGCTCCGATGGGCACTTTACCGTTGTTCAATGTGGTGAGTTTTGATAATCTCAGAGCATGCTACACAGTGCTTGGTTCAGCAACCTCAAACTCAATGCATTTTGTTGCAGCACCTTTTTCAAACTTCCCATTAACTTTTCTATCATCCCGTTGGTTTATGACCACAGGGGTGCAATTTTTCTGTGACGTATGCCCATGTGACTCATGAATCGGGAAAATTCTCCACCATTGAACGCAGGTCCGTTGTCTGACTTGAGCACCTTGGGAATGCCCCACACTGAGAGTGTGATGTCCAGGTCAGGGCTGACGGTGCTGGCTGCTGTGGATGATATCAATTGTACCAGCGGGAATCAAGAGAATTCGGCCATGACCACCATCCAGTATTTCCCTTCACTGAACGGCCCAAAGAAGTCGGTCGCGACATGTGTCCATGGCGCCTCATGCAGCTCAGACATCCTGAGTGGCTCGGGATTGCTGGGCTTCAACGTGCACTGGCATAGATGGCACCCTTTCACGGTTTCCTCCACCAAGGATTCAATCCTTGGGAACCGCATTGTGGCTCTTATTTGTCAATGGTGGCCACTATGCCATGATGCCCTTCATGGGCCAGGTACACCACTTGCTGTCAGAGGTCCATGGGTTTAACAATCCTCCTTCCACGCATCACAAGACCCTCCGCAGTGATTGATAACTCATCTTTCAGTTGCTTAAAGGCCAGCATTTCTTGCTGCACACCCTCTTGGTCTCTTTGTGTGTGTTCTAACTCACAGTCTCTCCACCTTCGCGACATAAGGAGTTCTTTCACTTTCTGCAACATCCAATCATTCATTGTATGGTCTCTCACCTCGCTCATTGTGAGTGGCTTCAGTGGTCCCCGCTGAGTGAGGAAGTTTATGTATTCCTCTGCCATGGACGACTCACGATCATGTTTTACAAGTGGGTGCCTTGACATGAAATCTGCTGGATTGAATTCCTTGCCCGGCTTGTGCATGATCGTGAATTGAAGTATTGTAGTATTAGTCCCCACCTTTCAATCCTCGGGGGCATTTTGCACTGCTGATGGCCGGTCACCACCGTGACTGGTTTTCCCAGGAGGAACATCTGGAAGTGCTCACATGCCCAAACAACTGCCAGCCCCTCCATTTCCGGGTGAGAATATTTATTTTTGGTGTCTGTCAGACTCTTAGATGCATAAGAGACAATAGCCCCGGGACTGTCTCTGCCAGGCCTATGCTGTGCTAGGATGGCACCCAGGCTTCTATCTACCGTCAGTTCAGTGCACTTTGCCAGGTTGAAGTAGGCCATACACTCAGCTGACCCAAAGTCTCTCTTGATTTGGCTTAAGGCCCTCTCGCAGGCTTGGTCCCACTGAAAGATGTTCCCTTACTTGGTGAGTTCTCTCAGCGGTGCACTAGTGGTGGAAAATTCTCTCAAGTACCTGCTGCAGTAGCTCACCATCCCTAGAAATTATCTTATGTCACTCACATCTTGCGGGGGCGAAGTGTTTTCGAGAACTGCAACTTTCCCCCGCGTCAGGGCTCATTCCCTCTTGCGAGAACATGTGTCCAAAGAACTTGAGGTTTCTTTTGTGGAATGCACACTTCTCTCCATTCGGCGTAAACCCCACCTGGGAGAGAGCTAGGCATACCTGGTGTAGCGCCTTGCCATGTTGTTTGAGGTCTGCTCCGAAAACTAGGATGTCGTTGCTATAGTTGAAGCAGTTCTTTATGTGCTGAACGAACTTCCGGATCCTCTTTTAGAAGATCTCAGCAGCTGATGATATCCCAAATCTCAACCTCTTATACCTAAGCAGGTCCTCATGTGTTGCAAATGTGGCTATGTACCGTGACTGCTCATCTAGCTGGATTTGATGATACCCCTTTTAGAGGTTGAGTTTTGTGAATATCTTGGCACCGTTTAGCATGCCAATCATGTCATCCAGATGCATGCCGGGGTGCCTTTCTAATTGAATTGCCTTGTTAGCATGGCACATGTCCACGCAGAGCCTGATATTATCAAAAGATCCTTGCTTGTGTACCGCCACCACATGCGAGACCCATGGGGTAGGGCCCCAAGCTTGTTCTATGATGCCTTCCTTCAACAAACTCTGGATCTCTTTCTCTACTTGTGGATGCAGGTGGATGGGTATCCACTGGGGGTGTTGTGCCATGGTAGTTATCGACTCGTCTATGTGTAGGATGACCGGATCTTCTTTCAAACTCCCTATTCGTTTGAATAGCTCTGGGAATTGTTGCACTACGGACACTTTGTGCTGCATGGAGTATGCCACGGCTGCAATATTCATTTCAAGGGCCATTGGTCGACCAAATAGATTACTTCCCGGCACTTCCCCTTGAAGAACGTGCAATTCTTCCATGGCTCTTCTCCCTTTGTTGTTCAGGAGCATCGAGAACTTCCCGTGATTCTGAACTGGACCTCGATCGGCCCACTGGTATATCTTCAGCTCGGATGGTTCTAACTCTGGTGGGTGTGTCATCTTGCGAAACTCAGAGAGGCACATGATGTTTAGCATGGCCCCCGTATCGATGACAAACTTGGTGGGGTGCTGACCCACTTGGATGTTGACATCTCCGTCTGGGACAGTCACTGCATCACTCATCATGTTTGCATATTCATGTGGGTCTCTCTCTCGCTCTGGCGGAGGAGATGGCGACTGTCCAGTAATTTGTCGAATGTAACTGACCAGGTCTCTTTTTGTGTTGGTGTCTGCTCTGGGGCCTGGGGTGCACGACTGAGGCTCCTGTCTTGCCCTGCCAAGACCACTTCCTTGCACCCTGTCAGGCGGGGCATTGTAAACCCTTGCCGTGTGGTTTTCACGTCCACAATTGGTACACCTCTGTCCAAACGCAGGGTACTGTGTTCCTTCTTCCTGGGGAAAAGGCAGACCACACCTGTAACACTTTCCAGCAATGCCATATCTTCTAATCGAGGCATGACTACTGCTGCCACTTCTCCCACCTTGACTGACGTAGTACAAGTGCTCTTTCAACTGTCCTTTTCCAGTCTCCATTTGCGTGGCCTGTGAGTATGCTCTCACTTCATTCTGTGCCATCTGGAGAATGGTGGTCAGAGGGAGGGGTTTCCGACATTGCTTTTTTCTGAGGGTAGATGAAAAATACCCTCTGATGATCCTTAGTCGAATGACCTCCTCATTCGAGAATTTATGAAAGTCACTGTGGGCCACCAACTTGTGCAGTTGAGTTGCGAAGGCATCCATGTACTCACCCATGACTTGACATGCTGTGCTGAACGCTGAACTTGTGTCTCTCATGGTCCATGTTGCAATGGGGGCCAAAGCACGTGCACAATGCTTCTTTAAGTCCTTCATACGCCTTGCCCTCTTCAGGTGGCAATGTGGGAATTAGATCTTTGACTTCGTCCCTAACCAGATTAATGAGTAATCTTCTGGCAAACCTGTCGGGGGACCTTTTTCATCATACGCAGCCATGTAGTTTTCAGACCTTCGTAGCCATCCCTCCCATCTTTGTCCAAGGGTTTATTGATTGTCCATGTCAAATGGGCCTGGTCACCGGAAGGCAGCGGCACTGGGCCCTTCGTCCTTGATGTGTCACTTGCCTGCCTCTGACTGTCTCTCTCTCCATCCCAAGACATCATGCTGTAAGCAGGCGCTACTGTGCTTCTCACTATTGCTGAAGTGGGCAAGGTGTTCACCCAGGTTTAGGCCTTCTTGTACCTTTACGCTTGATTGTTCTCTCTTCTCCCTTTTTTCAAATGGGTTGCAGGGATCCCACCTTCATCGCCATTTATATTTTTCTGCTGTGCATTATATCTCAAAATGGGCCTCTAGGCCCCTGCGCACTGCCGCGCTGGAAATGAGGGACACAGAGCCTCTGTCAACAGGTTGTAACTCTTCTTTATTCTCTTTCACACTGCCGCGAAATCACGGCAAATTCTTTGTGCGCATGCGCAAGCATGCCCACATCTCATTGGTTCCCCCGGGTAGGACAAGCCTCCTTGTCACACTGAGTTGCATGCGGGTCATGCAGGACACAACACCTTCCTCCCAGGGAATTTGTTTTCAGTCTCTATTAGTTTCTCACCTTGGTTGCTTAACCCCCTCCTTTCTAGCCTTTTCCCTTCTTATTTTACTCGGTTTCCTGCTGGATATCTTGTCCTGTGGATTGGGACAAGTCTTTCCCTTTTATAATAACGCTCCTCCTTGGCCGCTTATTCGTTACTTACTTCCAACTCCACTCATACAGTCTTACCTCTATGGTCTCGTCCTTAGGGTTGGGATGAGTTTCTCTCCTCATCTCATGCACTAACCCGCTTCACTTTCTGGGCCATTCGTTATTCTTTAACAACTCCAATTACACAAGTTTAGTTCTACTTTCCCATTCTTATGGCTGGGATGAGTTTCTTCCGATCTATAATGCTGTTTTCCTGCAGCCTATCACTTCTGCTGGTTCCGCTCTTGCTCGGGATTGCTCTTCTCGCTTCTCACGTTCCCGTTCTGGGATACTCGTGGGGTTCCTGCTCCACATGGGTGCTGGCGATTGACAGTGGCACACGCTTCCCGTCCCAGTGATCTTGGCGTCATTCTTCAGGTGTCCTGCCCACCACGCTACTTTTGTGGTCACACCAGCACCGCGTAGTTCGTTCCTCCATCTTTCCCTCCCAATGCTCTCCTCGCATCTGCATATGCCGGGCCTCCGACGTCTCGTACTGGCATTCTCTGCTTCGTTGAAAGTAGCAGGCTCTGCAGCTTACTCTCGCTCTGCCTCCGCAAGACGTAATGGTATCAGGTGGCTTCCACTGCACACAAGGCTCTCCTCTTCCTCTCCTACTCGTCACAGTTAAATATCTGTTTCTTTTTAAAGAGACATCTTCCTTTTCTTTGGGTTGGGTTTCTTTTCGCATTGCCTTCATCCAAACATAAAGATGCAACTTTATTTACTTTCACAGGCAGTCCCCTGTATGCGGCTAAGATAGTTGCCCTAGGGAGTTCCTCATAGGAATGGGAGTCCTTGTCACCAAAGTGGGAGTCTCTCCCAGTGAGGTCCCACTTGTCTCGACATCTAGGGAGAGTTTTAAAAAGCGGGCTCAGCTCCGTAGTCTCACGGGGAGGGCTCTCACTTGGGAAGAAGGGACGAAATCCTGAGATTCCTCACATATGTCAATTCAGCACTATTATCATATCCCAAGAGTGATGCAAAGGGAAATGCCATTTTGTCGGTAATCAAGCATGTTGCAATGTATCAACATAGTGTTCATGCAAGGGACATGCCATGGAACAAAACATGCACAAGAAATGTACATGCGTTACTTATGTGAGAAAATGGCGAATGCCAAGAAAAGCATAAATGAAACCACCACCAAAAACGATTCCATTGCTTCCCTGATGACGCAAACCGAAAAGTACCTCGAGGACTCACTTCTAATAACCTCTATTCTCTTCAGGAATGAGAAATGGTATTTTGTAGGAGAATTGAACCTTATAATAGTCAAATGTTCGAGGTAATTTGCCATAAAGAGTCATTGAAAGTTTGACAATTTGTAAGGAGCATTGCAGGAAGCCTTGTGGTGCCTGCCAAAGTGACTGGCGTCTGCAAGCACAGATAGAGGAAAGTTTGCAATAATGGCTAGATTCAGCAGGCACCCTGAGTGCTTATAAATCGAGTGGTTGAAGGCAGGCCTGGTTAAGACATGTTTTTTTTATTACAACAGTGGCTGGTTTACAACTCCAATTAAGTCACTAACTCTCAGAAGACTGCTTTAAAATACCCCGGCAGGCACTTCCAGTGCAAGTTAGATGCTATGGCTTGTTAAAGTGAGCTCAAAGAGTTCCCATGGGGAGGTGTTTGGGGGGCAAGGGCAGGAACTGGGTGGGAATGGCCATAGCGTTTAGCATGGCCATGGGCAGTCAATGGCTCGTGGAGGAGGTGTATCTATTATATTCAAATCCTCACTCAACATTAGATCTCTTACCTCCCCTCCACTAAAATCATGTGAGCACCTCACCATTAAAATACAAACCACCCCAAAGAGTGCTATCACTTTGGAACTCATATATAGACCCTGAGGTCCTACAGCTACATTTGAGGAAGACATCACTTCTCTCATAACCGAAAACTCTAAGCCTCTTTCACAAAACATCATCCTAGGTGATTTCAACCTGGGGTACAACGACCCCAACGACACCCATGCGTCCTCCCTTACCAATGACCTCTCTGAACACGACTTTACACAACTCATTACTTCACCTACCCATCAGAAAGGCAGAACCATCGATTGGCTCGCCGCCCACAATTGCAACATCCCCTGCAATGGCCCCCAACCTCTCCTTTGGACTGACTATTTCCTCATATCATTTGACATTAGCATTAATAACCAGAACCGTAAACAGTGCCTCCTCGCACCTGCCTGTCTGACCAGAAACAAGCGCAATATCACTGCAGAAACCCTTACACCTTTGGTTCTTCCTTTCCTCAACACAATCCCTGCCACTACGGACCTCAACCTCTTAGTCAGCACCTACAATGACGCCATGACCAATGCCATTGACACTGTTGCCCCACTAAAATTACGCAAAGCCAAACCTAGACCTCATCTGAATTCTTGGTACACACCTGAACTCAAATTACTTAGAAAAAAGAAAGCCAAATTGGAAACCTTATGGAAAACAACCCCATCAGCTGAAAACAAATCCAACCTCATTACCATGTCATCCCTCTACAAAAAAGAGAAAATCCGTACCAAGAAGGAAGCCTATAACGTCAGAATAAACAATGCAGGATCCTGTACCAAAGAACTCTTTACCATCCTAAAGGAGTTAGAAAATCCCAACCCTCCAACAGATACGTCGGTGAAAGACAAACCCTGGCGCATCAGTATCCAAAATGCCCTTGCTAACAAAATTACTGGCCTCCAATCTAAAATTAAGGCCAAGCGTCTTCAACTCTCCAACAGTAACCCCTCCACCTCGAACATTCCTACCGCCACTAATACCACCAGAGGCTTCACATTAAAAAAGGTAACCATACTAGAAGTCCAGAAAATTATAACTTCCCTCAAACCGTCTAATTGCAAAGGGGACAGCTGCCCCGCCCAGATAATCAAAGATGCGGCAAGAGACCTATCCCCTTTCATATCTAAGCTAATAAACCTATCCTTCTCCACAAGCTCAGTACCCAATAACCTGAAACAATCATGGGTTCTCTCTCTTCTAAAAAAAACAATTGTTAGACACAGCTATTCCCACTAATTACAGGCCTATCACTACGGTTCCATTCTTGCTAGAAATCCTCGACAGAGTTGCCTACTTGCAAATTCAGGATTACTCAGAGACCAACCAACTGTTAGGACTGCGTCAATCCGGCTTTCGACCTCAACATGGAACAGAAACCGCCCTTGTTGACCTCAAAAGTCAGATTGATGACATTAAAGACAAAGGCAAGGCTGCCATACTTCTCCTCTTAGACCTCCCTCTCAGCAGCCTTCTGACCATGAAATACTCTGTAACCACCTCTCTTTTGCTGCCCATTTCTCCTCCTCTGCTGTCATGTTGATACAATCCTTTTTGGCCAACAGAACCATGAGGGTTTTCTCATCCATGGCAGTAGCAGACCCTATCCCAATCACTTGTGGCGTCCCACAAGGATCCTGTGTTTCCCCCAACTTATATAACATCTTTACAAAGCCTCTCTTTGACAAATATAACATCTTTACAAAGCCTCTCTTTGACAAACTGGACCATCTGGGTGTCACCTACACCAACTACGCAGATGACACCCAGATACTCCTCACCATCTCTGGTAGCTACAGTACTGACATCACTAGGATTAACAAAATCTTCTCCATTATTTAGGCATGGATGGCTACACATGGCCTATGCTTGAATGATGAGAAGACTGAACTTCCCCTTGTCGGATCACCTAATAACCTACAGAAACTTAGCCCGGACTACACCAACATCATTATCGATGGCAACACTATACCCATCGCTAAAAATGTGAAAACCCTTGGCTTTTATCTTGACGCCAATACCAACCTCACTAAACAAGTAAACACTACCGCTTCAGCCACTGCCTACACCGGGAAACTAATTAGAGCCTGCAGACCTTTTTTATCGACCAGCAGCTGCTTCACACTGGCTAGGGCGCTCATACAATCCAAGTTAGACTATTGCAACACCCTCTACCTAGGCGCCAACCAATCTATCCTCAATAAACTCTAGTTTCTCCAAAATAATGCGCTACGAGCCGCACTAAACATTTCTAGACGTGAGCACATCTCGGCCACTAGAATTTCATGCAAATGGCTCTCCATTCAACAAAAAATTTACTTAAAAACCCTCTGCCTTACCTACAAAGCCCTCAACCACCTAGCACCTCCCTACCTCACTAGCAAATTCATCATGAAGCCAGCCACCAGAGTTACCAGATCCTCCAACACGCTATGCCTTACAGTGCTCAGATTCACCTCTAAAAGAGCCGGCGGCTCGAGCTTCATGGTCCTCGCCGCTCAACTTTGGAACACCCTGCCCCTGAACATCAAACTGACCAAATCCTTCCAACCATTCAGGAAACTTGCCATTGGATGGTTACTGAACAAAAAACCAACCCTAGCTTTAGCCCATGTCTAACTGTATATATTATACATGCATAAAGGTCGCAACTGTATGTTCCAATTACCTCTGACTGTATATACTGTACATAACTTTACAAAGTATCATTGTAACTTTTCTTTTGCCTTGTAACCTTTCCTTAAGCGCCCTCCTACCCCCGGGTCTGGAGCGCTATATAAATAAAATAAACAAACAAACAAACAAATGGGTGGGAAAATAACCAAACAACACCAATAGTTTGTGCGTCCCTCACTTGCCATTCCTCCCTATCTGTACTCTAGTGCAATATAGTTGCGGCTCATACATGCCGCAAGAGACACCTAATAGCCCAAACTAAAAAAAAGTGGGGCCATTTACGAATTTGGTGTATTTCTGCAGAATTTTGGTTGGTGGAACTATTGTTGAAGTACACCAAAGTCTAGAATGACCATACTTTTTTACTAATCTGTCGCAGAACTACACGCCAAACGTAAGACAATGAATTACTCACTGTTGAACAGGAATAGGTGATAAGATCCACAATGCATTCTTCATAGTAGACACAGAAGAAGTACTACTGAAAAAGAACACGTGTTCTGCTCACTCTCATATATTTACTATGCTCTATTGCCCATGAAATGTGTTGCATTTATTTTATTGTTGACATGTAAATCCTCTTAACAAGGTTGCGGTTTGTGGCTACTGGAATGTTATTGTTGCCATTGATTTTGCTAGTGCTGTGAGCTGCCGGGAACCTGCACAGAAGCACGTTCTGTGTGGTGAAAATAGTGAACAAAGCCTTCCTTGCACCGGTTGTCCGCCATGCTGTAACCTGGATCCACGTGCTGTGGTGAGCACTGCTCTCTCTACAGCACTACCAAGAGTCTGTCTCCGTGATGCCCGCACTGCACAGGCACCATGTGGCACTGCATAGGTGGCCGTGCACAGCTTCCCCTTCTTGTGGATGTCACACTGATGCTCTACCAGGAGAGCTGCACAGGGCCATCTTAAGGACTTTTGGGGCCCTGGGCATGGACATCTTTGTGGCCCCCCTCCACCAAACCAAAGGAATTAAGTGATCAAGCAATCACAACGCATAGGTTGATAAACTGCCTCGCAGCATTAAAAATAAGGATGTTTACTTCCTTTAAGTCCCCTTACCCTCTTCATTCTTGCAATAATCAGAATGATAAACAATTATCATTTCAAGGTCAACATTATCAGTCTACAAAGAGGTTACTTCTGTTCTAGCATAGATTCTGGAGACTTTTTTATCAATAGGAAGGTATGCAGCCTGTAGTATTAATGCAGGACTGTATGTAAATATAACCCAGAATAGACAGAGAAATCACATTTGCTGCTTCACAGAATGCAGAAATGCTCAAGCATGGATAGAGCAGACCAGGATAGGAAGGAGAAAGCTACACATACCATAGCATGGATAGTGGATGTAGATTAGAAGCTACCAGGAAGGTGTCTGTATCCAGACAGACTGAGATTATAAATGGGACGTGGTTTTCAAATAGTGTTGCCATTAGAGATCAAAAGAAGAAAGTGCCTGTGGTGTGCAGTATATCAATGCTCACTATTATAGTGGAAGCAACACTATAGCCAGTGAAACCACAAGTGAGGCTGTTTTGAAGATCATACCCTGAGAAGGAAATCTCTCTGAAGGGCTGACAATTTTGAAAGGCCTAGGGACTGTCAATTTCGAGAGGCTAGGCAATACAAGATTAAATTAGATGCCCAGCATTACACACACCGGTTAAGGGATGAATCTCGGATGTGTGACAACTCTGCAATTTCTGCATTTTAACACTTTCATTACCATTTCTTACCATGAACTAAAATAATCTATTTTTTTAAAGCTGACTTGGAAAGTACACCAATCACATTACCAAACATGACCATTTTTAAAGACCAAATATTATAGAAGAGTGTAAAACAGAATGATTCTAGTTTCATTCTCTCCATCATCGAGAGAAGTACATATTGTTATTGTTATTGTTATTTTGCATTTATATAGCGCCTTATATACCATTGGTATGGTCTGAAGGCGCTGGTAGGTTGAACGCCCTTGGGAACCGAGGTTCGGGTCAGTGGAGCGATTCGAGAGAGTCAAAGGTGCGTGTGCGCACCAGGTATGTGTGCAGCTGGTGCGGAATTTCTGTGGTAGCTGCTTCCTAGCGATAGGTGTGGTGGTTGAGGAATCAGGGGTATGTGTTCGGTCTGGCAGGAGTTATCCAGTCCGGGTGAGGCAGCGTTAGGCCTGACGAGAACGCCTGGCTGGGGGTGAGAAACCAGCAATGTTTACTTAGAGTGATGGGGAGTGAGCAGCGGATGTTGATATGAGAACAGTTATACCGAATGGTGTCATAGTATCTCTGTGTTCTACTTGAGTGGTGGTGTAAGGAGAGAGTAAGCGTGAAGTGTGAAGTGAAGTATGCTCTTACCACAGTTCCTTGTGTTCCACATCAAAGTCTGCACATCACGCAATTCAGAGGGGTCCGGCCCGTGCGATGTGTTTTGTTTCTCATCTGCTCTTATGCACTTTTCATCGGCTCTGCGAATTCATCCGTATAGCATACTCTTCCATCTAGCATAGTCATGCGCTCTGGTCCATTCATTCATTTGTTTCGTGCGTTCACCCGCTCCCCAGGCTCATCTGTTACGCCCTCATTCGTTTCAGAGGCTCATCTGCCAATCACTCGTCAGTTCTGCATTCATCAGGTCCATTCACTCTTCGTACAATGTACTTATCTGTTTTGAGTACACTCGTTCTCTCGCTCTTATTCTCGTTCGTTCGACGCATACCCGTTCTCTCGCCCTACTCAGCTGCTTACCACACTCGGTCACTTGACATACTCAGCCACTCGCTACACACCGTCGCTCGCCAGATTCAGCTGATAGCCACACTCAGCCGTTCCCTAACCTAAGCCCTCCGCGGTCCATGTTCTTCCCGCAGTTCACTCAACATATGTATCAGCATACCAATCAGTGTGATTTAACAGATTTAATCTGGGTTGTTTCTTTTGTATTTTAAAGCTTTACATAGTTCCAAAACACTGGCTTGAGAAATTGTCATTTATAAATGTGCAGAAAAACCTTTGACTTTTAGAAAAATGTGAAGCGTTTTTTGTGTCAAACGAGCAGACTTTAAAATATGCGTGCCCGAGTCCTGCACTATCTGGTCCGCTCCCTTCTGTCTACCACTCCTTTCACTCAAATGGCCTACATAAGAAGAAAGATCAAGTAATGGGCTAAACAATTCCACCAGCATGTAAGGAGGCAAACTTCACAGAAGACTGTAATGTACGAGATGTTAGATGATTTGACCAGGATCACTGTATTGTCTGCTGGCAAAGCCAGGATACAAGCATGAATGCTTTGGTTCCAAATGTAGATACATATTGATCTCTTGGACTAACAGTTTATGCTCATCATTGGAGGTGATTGCTAAGGTTTTACAACACCCCATCGGAACAAACCAATTTCTAGACCTTCACCATAAGGATGACATGTTCATTTTTATAGCAACCCCTATCTGGTGCAGGTGCATTGCTCATAATAGCACCTGTTGTGCTGAAAGACCCAGTACATACACAGGCAGGTTTATCACCTTCAGGCATAGGAAAGGCTCAGCCAGCCTTACAGGAATGTGCTATTCTAATCTTGCATAGGAACACATATCACTGCAATGAGTGCTTAACACACCGAGATAACCTCTGAACCACTGTGGCTCTTAATATACCAATATGCCTTTCAAAGTTGGATATTGTACATGATCAACATAATTCCCACAAGAAGGAAATAATGCTCCAGGAGTTGTGCCGCAAGGAAGACACAAACTATATATACCACAGTGAACACAGAAAGCATTAAATGATGAATTGATTGAGGCAGAATGTACTTGCCAAAACAGACAGGCAATAGGTTTAGAGCCTCAGGGCCATGGCATACAATATCCTGATGTGTGCTATTTAAGCCTGGTGAACAAAGGAATCTTACTTCTTTAGATCAGGCAAGTGCCCCTTTTGCCCTCCCATAAAAACGTGCCTGGAGCTGCAGCAATAGCGGAGGAACTGCTCAAGCTAATGTAATTTCTTCCCGCAAAGTGAATAGGAGTCTGTCAGAGGGGCAGGTCGGAGTTGTGAGCAAGTGTTATTGCGTCTAATGTGATCTGTACTGTGCGGCCCTCTTCATTCTAATGCACTTCACTCCTTCCTGGGGGAGGCGTTCGCTCCTGGAGGTTGACACTCGCTGGCAACCCCATTAAATAGGTTGTTTGACACCCCTCTCTAGAGAGCCAGAAGAAGGCCCTTGAGCCAGTTCTCAAGGGTTACAAGGACCGCTTATTAAAAAATGATACCATTTGACTTAGAAAAGAGAGAGAGAAAAGGGCTGACTGGTGAGAGCAAGAAGATTATTCAAATGCAAATTAAACACAATTTTCTTCTTTTCACACCCAATTAGCAGAAGTTCTTACAAAGAAAATAAGTTTTATAATTTGTTCAGGATTTTAAAAAAGGTGCTGCGCAAAGAACACACAATTCTACCCAGCCTGCAGGCAGAGAAGCAGTTCCATGACCAGGCCTGAATTTAAGGCATTAAGCTGAACTGCCTTGAATACAATTATAGTCGTTGGTGGGGTTCTGAAAATGTAGCGGCCATTTTGTGCAAAACACTGCTAAAAGACTAGCTAAAGGCCTGAGATGTTGGAACCACACCACGCCACACCCATACTTCCCAGACTATATTGTCTTCCTATGATCTCCCCGATACATGGACTTTGTTGTGTCATGTTATTTGGAATTAGACCGCACAGTGCTGCAAATTTCATGGTCTCGTGCATCTGAAAGGCAAAGTTGGTGGGTCTGTTAGTTAGGAGACAAAGGCGCAATAGACAAGGGGTTGCACTTACACTAGGTTCACACCCTCCACTCCCCTCCCTATCTGAGACTGGGTGATCTGCTCCCCACTGTTTTCTCCCCTGATTGCTTTTTGACCCCTTGCTACCAAACTGCCCACCCACTCTCACCCCGTAAGCTCCCTGCTCCCTTGTTTATCTGCTTCCCTGACCATGTTCACCCCATTATGATTGTAAAGTGCTCCGTAGCTTCCCGAAGCGAGGTCTGTGATCAATAAATACTCTAATAATAATGAGCTGTTGCTGTGTGTAGAACCAGGAGCAACTAGCCTCTGTACGAGTGCGCTTTCTAGGTAGGCTTTGGCATGTGCACCAGATATGATATGATATGATATAATATGGGGTTTATAACGTGCCTATACACAAGTGTTTCAAGGCGTGACGAGGCAAGGGAGGGGGAACGGAGGGAAGACAGACATGCGATCCTACTAGGCCAGGTGTCATTCAGATCATGCAAGTGCATGGAAAGGGGGAGGAGGTAAGTGCAGACGGGGTGGGGAGAGGGGACAGTGCAGGACATGGGATAATTAGATAAATAAGAAAGTAAAAGTACAGCCAGCAGGTGTCAAGTGCAAGGGTATGTGCAGACAACGGGTGTCAAGTGCTGGTAAAGGGACTGTGGAGATACAGAAACCGTCCCCAAGTGCAGAGGCATGTTGTTTTCAGTTGGAGGGCTCTAGTGCATCTCTTGTCAGAGTGGTTAGGTCACTTGGTAAGTTTGCAAGGGGATTTGAGAGGTGCAGACTAAGGAGCATTTCTCCTATTTGTGTTGGGGAGGTTGGTCTGCATGTGGTGAGAGAAGGTGCTTGAGTGTCAAGTTGTTAGTGGGTTTTTCAGGATACTTAGATGAAAAACCGAGCAGGGCAAAACACACAGTGAAGAAAAACAAAATGTGCGACACCCATATGTGAAAACCACAGCATATAGTACAGCATAACGTTGTAAGGTTTTTTAGGGATGCCTAGGTTTGAGACAGTGGCCCTCATTACGACCCCGGCGGTAAGCGAAAAACGATGCCGGCAAATGATTACCGGCATCGTTTTCCGCTAGGTCCGATCATGACCCGTGAAAGTGCTATTAGCGGCATTGTAGTTAACGGTGCCGCTAACAGCACCAAGTTCGCGCGCACGCGACCTTCCACGCCGTAAATACCGGCATCGCGCAAAGGTAGGCAAATCACGAACCAAGCGGACATGCTCTTAACGCCATTGCAAAGGCCGTTAAGTACCTTACCGCCATGGTGCTAATTCCGCCATCGCGAACCAACCGTAAATGGCCATGTGCAGTGTTCCCAGCTGCCACAGGTGCACAGAATTAGCACAGGTGGAGGCAATACAGACTCACCAAGTACAAAAAGAGCACACCCCACCCCTTCCCACACCCAGTCACACTCCACAATGATTCCAATACGACTAGCAATGTTGGGGCTGGAGGACCTGATTGCAATGCAAGTGCTACAACTACAACAACAACAACAACAACAGGCAGCACAGAGGAGACGCAGGAGGAGAAGGAGGGCAAGGCAGGGCCAGCAAGCCCCACCAGCACAGCCAGTGCCACCACGCAGGCAGCCCCCAATCCCACGCATCCGAGCCAGTCCATTCAACCTCACCGCTGAGCAGATCCATACCTTGTAACGTTTGGACCGGGACACCATCACCACCATCGTTCACATGATACACAACAACATCGTCAGCATGATAGAAACACCCACCGCCATCCCCCCCTACTGAAGGTAGTGTCCCTGCTCCACTTCCTGGCCACAGGCACCTACCAGCACACAGTGGGGCACTTGCATGGCATTTCACAACCATTATTCTCACGTACACTGATCCAAGTGCTCGATGCCCTCCTCAAGCTCACAGACGACCACATTTCCTTACCATGGTCTGCCCAGGAGATTGCAAACACCGAAGTGGGTTTCCATGCACTAGCTGGCATACCTGGTTGCATTGGTGCCATCGACTGCACCCATGTGGAATTGGTGGTCCCACATGCCATGGAGGTACCGTACCGCAACCGTAAACTATTTCACTCAATAAACGTGCAAATGGTCTGTGACTCCAACAGGATCATCACACATTGTTGTGCTCGATTCCCCGGATCAACCCATGATTCAATGGTCCTGAGGAACTCCACAATACCATGCTACATGGAACGACATGCAGGGTCAAGATCCTGGCTACTCAGTGAGTCTCATGTCATGGCCATGGAAATGTGAAGTGGGTAGGTGATTGACGTACCAATGCATACTTTACCTGGCTGAAAGGGGGGGGGATGATGCATACTTTACCTGGCTAAAAGGGGGGGGAATGATGCATACTTTACCTGGCTGAAAGGGGGGGGGGGAATGATGCATACTTTACCTGGCTGCGAGTAGCAGAGGCAATGGAGACAGCTCATACCCTAAAGCAGCACAAATGTCAGCTGGCACCTGTACACATAATGCCCGATGTAATCAGCCCTACCAAGTGAATGAAGGTGTGTCCCAACCATGACACAACCATCTGCAAGTGCATTGTACCGATTCGGACCACATTGACGCCAACGAAATGCACCTACATGCAATGGCTTTAGCCAAAACACGGCACCAAACACCATCAACTGAAAGGCTTGTCCCCCATAACTGCACACAAAGGAGGCACATGACAGACAAAAACATCAATACACCACTACACAGACACCGAGACCCAAAAAAATACCTATCAACATTAGTAGTGCTCAGTGGGGTCATCATGAGGCTGACAGCAATGTTGCCATGATGAGAGCGTTGATATCACAGGACACCTGCCAGGTCACAAAAACAAACGCCATGAACGAACACAGTGGATGGGCACTCACAAGGCACTTGACCCCCCCTGCATACATTGTTTGATGGCATGCAAAACAGTCCATGAGAGGAATACACATATACCGGTCACATAGTGTGAATCCATTTGTGCATGTAAAATTGGTACAAAGTAACAGTTGAATGCATGCCATGGTGGCACGTCATGTTTGGAATTTGATGTCATGACTGGCACATACATTGTTGCCCACATACAGGTGTTGCAGCTATCCCCTGAAGAGGTGGCTCCTTACATCAGTCCGGAACCCACAGAACCAGCACGAGGAGGACTTCAACTGTGCACATACACGTACCCGTGTGGTGATTGAGCAGGCATTCGGCCTACTGAAGGCACGGTTTCGCTGCCGCAGCAGGTCTGGTGGGGCACTCCTGTACCGCCATGAGAAGGTGGCAAAGATCGTCATGGCATGTGTCATGCTACACAATATGTGCATCAGATGAAATGTGCCCCTGCCCCCTGACGCAGAACTGCAACCACCTGACGATGAGGATGAGGAGGGTGGGGATGGGGCAGCACCTCAGGGAGGCAGCGATGCACAGGAGGGGCATGAAATGCGTCGGACTCTGATCAACCAATGTTTCTAGCACACTCGGATGGGGGGTGTCACATGTAGATGGCAATTGGGGCACTGTGTGTGTCTGGGATATGGACACTATGGACACTTCACCAATAAATCACACATACGCAATGAGCAATGTCCACACATGTGACTTGTGATCAAAAATATTTTTTATTATAAATGTGATTTCAATTAACACACCCACTCTCCCTTCCCCCCTCAACTCCCCAACACACCCACTCCCCCCTCCCTCCTCAACTCCCTAACACACCCACTCCCCCCTCCCCCCTCAACTCCCCAACACACCCACTCCTGCCTCCCCCCTCAACTCCCCGCAAAAGTGCGTGGATCCCTGTGTCGAAGGGCCTAATGTGGAATTGATCCACTGGGTGGCCTCTACTGGCAGCCCCCTCTGCCGGCCCCCGGGGCACCCCTGCCTGTACTCTGCAGGTGCCTGGCCGACCTGCGGACGGGGCTGCTTGGGGCAGAACTGGCAGCGGAGGAGGTACTCGGCTGCTCGTTAGGACGCATGTCCCTCATTGTCTGTACGAGCTCAGTGAGCACGTGCCGCACTGCGGCAAGTTCAGCACAGATGTCCTTGCTGGAGGATTGGATGGCTGCCTTCACAGTCTCGGCACATCTTTGCATTTCAGCACTGGCACCTCCACAATCGGCCACATGCTGCGTGAGGAGTGAGGACAGTTGGTGTTGCCTTATCAATATTTGGTCCAGCGACTGTTGGTATTTTGAGGCATTGAATTATGCAATTGGTGTGGTCATTGGGCTACTCCCCTCCTCCACACATCCCACTGGGCAGGCAGTGGCTGGCAAGGAGTTATCAGGGGATAGCCCCTGTGTGTTATCCGCGTGCAGGATACATGGGGACAGGTGGGGGGAATGAAGGTGGGCAGTGGGGGGACATTCTGTGTCACCCTCATCATTCCCCACATCACTATCAGAGCGTGGCCTAACTGAAGATAAGAACATCATTATAAAAGGGGCAGATAAGGGTACTAATATAGTCTCCCCAATTGTACTGCTTCCTGCAGACACATTCCCTTCAGTGGGCACCAGTTGTTGCATGTCTTTTGCTGGTGGCACCATGCTGCTTGCCTTGGGGATCAGCGCTGCCCTGGGCTGTGTTGTGGCAGTCAATTTTGGCTGCTGTGGTTTTTTTTTGGGTACAGCAGAGGTGGAGGGTTGGTGTGGTGTTGCCTCTGGCCTAGCCTTCTTGGCAGGTGTGGTGCCAATCTCGTCCTCGCCGGGGTCCGAATGGGAGCCTGTGGTGGAGCAAAAGAGGGAAAGTGTTATTGATGGGTCAGCGGACATTGAGCAGGCATTGTGATGACTGCCATGAATTTGATGAATAGATGGTGCACTTTGGAGGCTGTGACATACAGGTTGTCTCCCTTTTGGGTGGGTTGAGCATGCAGGAATGTGGGTGCCTACTGTGGAGTGTGCATACTGCATGTGTACAGGGTGTAGGTCAATGATGCCTGTTGGCAGTCTTCTGCAGATGAGTTGCGTTAACACTATTGGGCAACATTGTGATTCCCATGTAAGTCGACTTCAGGGAGTTTAGCATCGCTTAATTTGAGGCACCTACCTGTGTCACCTGATGTCGGGGCTCCTCTCTCCATTCCACCGACCCCCTCGATGCTCTCGATGCCGATCGTTGTGGCACATATCTCCTCCCACAGCTCCATTTTAATTGGAGAGTGTGCTCCTCCGCCAGTTGCCATGTCCATGTTGCGGTTGGCCGACAGTATGCTCCTTACACGGAGCCAGAGGTTGTCCCACCTTTTACGGCACTGTTTGGTGGTGCGGGGTGTTGTTCCTATGGCACTGACCCGTTGTGCAACTAGTTCCCATATGGCCTTTTTCCGTCCTATTGCCGGTCTGGTTATTTCGGTGGAGAATACGATGTCTGCGTTTTCCTGGAGCGTTTCCGCCAACATTGTAAGCTCTTCCCTACTGAAGCGCTCCTGCCGATCACAAGATTTTTTTACAACTTTCGGCATTGCAGGGATGCGTGGATGTGGGTCAAGTTTTGTGCCAGGTCTCGGGGTCAGATGTGCACTGGTTGTGGAGGATTGCAATGGATTGTGTTTTTAAAGATGGCTGCCGTGCTCTTTCCCGTTCCGGTGCGATGGCGTAAGTTAAGGATCCGCTTCTTTACGGTCACCGCTAATGGCGATCACCGCTAATAGCGGTCACCGCTATTTGCGGTGCTCACTAATATCGGTGGGTAGGGTGGCGGTGGTGCAGTTTGCACGGCATACGATGCCAGTAGCTGATGTTTTTGGGACGTTACCGGCATGGCGCAAATTACATTACCGGCATGGCGCAATGCTCGTGCCTGAGAGGTCATAATTTACCGCTTTTAACGGTTCAAGACCAGCACGGACACGTTACTTGCGCCATGCCGGTAATGTCCATTCCTTACCACCTGGGTCGTAATGAGGGCCAGTGTTTATGAACAATGCAAGGCGTTCTTCTAGGGATACTAAAATGTGAGCATCATACAGCACTTTCTGGGATACCCAGGTATGGACACCTAATGAAGCACAACATGGAAACAAATGAATGCATCATCTTGAAGGTGCCTACATTTAAGATGCAGTAGTCCAGGAAACAATTGGGATACAATAATACTTTCACACACACTCGACACGGGATACACTAGAAAGTGAGACTGGTCGCAGGGCTGAAGAAGTTGATATGCAAAAAAAAATCCATGTAACTTTTTTGGATACAATAATTAGATCAGAGATTCAATGGGCACAATGTACTGTACTTTAGGGCACCTAGATGTGAAACACAGTTTTACGTGCAAGTTCTAGATAATGCATTTTTCCTAGTTATCCCGAGATAGGATATTCGGAATACTATACTACATAGGTCATTGGAAGAAGATTCGGAATACTCAGAAACTAGGATACTGGAAGAGCTGAAAAACAGCTCAAATGCACTACTGTAAATATTCAAGATAACCTAATTCATAACTTTCACAAAGCTGTCATGTTGGACTTACATAAACAAGTGGACAAGATAATACACAAAAATAAACATGGAGCTAGTAACATAACGACAAAGCAGAGACAGGCTTTGCGTGGCCTAACTGAAGATAAGAACATCATTATAAAAGGGGCAGATAAGGGTACTAATATTGTCATTATAAATTGACAAAGCTACATAAATATGGTGAACCTACACTTACAAACACCAGGTTGATAAGTAGAACTAAAGGGTAATCCAGTGAAAGAGATAATAACTCAAACTAAGACACATGTCACTAGATGGTATCTGAACAGAATGTTAACAGACGATGAGCAGTCTTATCTGATTAAGCTACTCCTACAATTTATTTTCTACCAAAAATCTATAAGGTTTTTGATACTCTCCCCGAAGTAACACCTATTGGGAGTGGAATAGGATGGCTCACTGAAAATACATCCGAATGGAAAGATATGGCTATCAGACCAAAGGTTCATGAACTGCCATTGCATGCTAGGGAGTCTATGCATATCCTACACATCCTTTAAAAATCTAGTACTAAGAAACTGGACTATGAATGGATCCTAAGGCCATATAAAACCATAGATTCATTAATATCAAAACTAATATCCAAACACGAGCATGCCTTCTATGCTACATTAGTATAGGAAAGGAAAAGGCACAAAGCAGAATTGAGAGCAGTGAAATCTATGCCACTGGCTGACCGCATCAGCCAAGTCAAACGAATTAAGCAAAAATATAAGAATTGGCTTCTCAATTCTAAAGCCCAACAAATACAATGGGATGCAGAATCCATGCTGAACTCACTAGCACAAAGAAATACTAGAACACTTTGGTCACTTCTGAATGAACAGAACCAAAATGACGACCTATTAATTGCAGATGTCACATAGGCAGCATGGTAAGCCACCATACTGAGCTATATTTAAAGAACCTAGAATGGAAAGAACCCTCTAAAAACATAAATACAATTAACTGGGAGATCAAATGGGATCAAGAAGAGATAGTGAATAGAATTCGACATCTAAATAATTCTCGAGCACCAGTTGCGACGATAATCTTAAAAGCCAATCCAGAGGCGTGGGCAGACCTTTGCCATGCTATCTTCCAAGTCATCATGGAAACCAAGCGAATCCCTAAAACCTGGAAAACTGCAATCCTGATCCGCATATACAAACAAGGGGACAAAGCGGTCACAACAAACTACCACCCAATAGCATTATTCAAATTATTTGCTGCTATTCTCCTACACAGGCTAACAACCTGGCTGTGTGACACCAATAGAACAGATACCCGCCAGACTGGTTTTGTAAAGGGGGCTGGAACCAATATAAACCGAATGATCTTGAATTTATTGAAGTTGGAGGCATTAAGATCTAAAACCAAAATCTATGCCATTTTTGTTGACTTAAAACAGGTTTTGACAGTGTAAACCACAAAAAGCTTTGGAGGAAATTGCAAGCGTGGACTGCCATTCAAAGCCTGTATTCTATTACTGGGATACGAGTAAAGTTATTGGCTTGGGGGGGCTACCACAAAAGAAATACCTACGTGGAACAGCCTAAGACAAGGATGCCCTTTGGCGGCTACACTATTCAATCTGTATATATCGGATATAGTGGCTAATCAAGAAGAAATAAGAGCAAATCCTCCAATTCTGAATCGGACAGTGGTTCCATGGATGGCCTATGCAGATGACCTGGTCTTTCTTGATAAAATCCACATAGGCCTCCAAAGAAGACTGAATGCACTGGTCAAATATGTTGACAGAAATGTGTTTTTGCTAACCAACAAGGAAACAGAAAGAGAGACCGCCTCCTTTTCTTGAACTCTAACAAACTAGTTGAAGGGAAAACAATTCAATACCTAGGGGTACAACTCAACTCAAGTATAAATGAGCACGAGTGGGAAGCTATCCTTAGATCAAAAGCATAATCCCTAGCATGCCACAGGTTAGTTCTGCACAAAAATATGGAAAATTCTCACTACGTCCAATTCTTGCTTTCTACTGCCAAAAAGTAGTACCAATCTTGACTTATGGAGGAGAAGCAACATTGAACTTGTCTTGGAAAATTTGGGATGTATTGGAAGGTATATTCTGGAGGAAAATACTCTCACTTCCACAATCGTATCCAGTCGTATGGAGAAGATTCGAGTTGGCTCTCTAATCAATCCATTCTTTAAACTATGGAAGTCTTTGGATTTCTTCCGGAAAACAGTAGTAAGCGACAAGCTACCGGCTATAGACATCCTGAGAACAAGATCGACAGCTTACCAGAATGAGATACTAAATAATTGGAAAACAATTTTCACACAGTGGGTCGGAAGCCTAGATTGCACCATTGAAACACTGAAGTGTCATCTGTTATCAGTCAAGCGGAAAATCTAATGGAAAGATTGGATCGAGACCCAAGAGAAGAAATGTGAATATAAACTTGCCAGAAATTGTTTTGCAGAAAGTCGGGCTCTAAATCAACTTCCTTCATTCCTACTGTTGTTTCCATGTCCTAGATTTCGTGACCTGTTCCTTAGAATGAGATTAAAGTTGCTACTGACGAGAGAGGTCCTAGCCCAGACAAGAAAATTACCAGATTTAAATAGCAATTGCCGGTTCTGTAAAGTTGCGAACCAAAAGGAATCCATCTTTCACCTGATAATGATCTGTGAGGGACTTACGGATATAAGAAGAAGATAAATGAGATATGCTTCCGCAAACTGCATTGGACCAAACGACTAAAGAAAGATGGGTGATTTTGTTCATCGGGAACCAAAAAACCTGATGTTCAGAGTTCTGCAATTCTGGATAGAAGCAATGAACTCGATAAATGCTTAGGAAATTGAGTCATATCTCTCTTCTCTTGCTAGTGAAATTTGTCTTCTACATTTTAACTTTTTTTATATGATGGAAATGATGATGACTTAATAATGAAAAGTTTGTAACAAACGAAACCGTTAAAAAAAGAAATCTAGCATGGGAGGAAGAGTATACAATGGTAACTTTGGATGTTAACGTTCTTTATACCCCCATACCGCATGGATTGGCAATCATGGCTTTGGATTTCACCTATGCCACCAATGCATAATTTTAAATACAACGGGAAATTATCAAAGAATTTCTGCAATTCAAAGTAGAAAACAACCATTTTTTCCAATGAAGTATTGTATAAAAAAACAAAAGGCATAGTTATGAGGGCAAACTATGCCCTAGCACACGCTAATTTATGGGCATTTTCGAGAAAACGCATGCTCTTAACAACAACCAATATGTATCTAAAATTATGCCTTGGCATAGATACATAAATGATGTTTGCATGATTTGGCAAGCCACGGAAACAGAACTTCTATTTTAAATAATAACAAATTTGACATGCCATTGAGTAGTACAGGCAGTAGATCAGAAGTAAACTTCTTAGACCTACATATAATTGTCAAAGACAAGATAATTGAAAGTAAAGGACATATTGAAAAGAAGCAGAAGGAAACTCTTTACGACATGCTACCAGTTGTCATAGAAAAACTACCATAGGAAACATTCCTACTGGGGAATGTATTAGAGCAAGAAGAAATTGTAATCTATTTACCTCATTTAATGAAGAATGTGATACACTAGTAGAGAAATTACGGGAAAGGGGATATATGAAAGCTGATCTAGATTCAGCCAGACACAAAACAACTGCAAAAAACAGGAAGGAACTACTATGTCCCAAAGAACAGACAATTAAGTAGAAATAAGAATTGGCATTAGATATAGTACATTCATCAATATTCTGTTTAAGATTCTAAGGAAACGTTGGCATATTTTGAGTTTGATCAAAGCCCTCATACAATTTATTGGAACTGTACCACAAATGACATGAACAAAAGCACATACACTATGCACAACACTGTGCCCATCATTCATGAAATGCCCTCTTAACAATCAGGAACAGGAATACATATGGTGGAAATCAGAGTTTAGAGGTTTGTTTTACTAATGTGGGGTTTGCTCTATGTGTGCCTATGCGATGAATGACACCAAGATACTAAAAGGCAGTGATGGGACAATGACAGAAATGAAACAATTTATCAATTGCAAGAGCATATGTTGTATATGGGATAATCTGTGTATGTCACAAAAACTATATTGGAAGTATAATCAGGGAACTCAGAATAAAGACCCCGGAACATCTCAAGATGATTGCAAGCTGAGATCCAAAATTGCTTATAGCATCATACTGACAAAATGTTCATCAAAATGTGAATAAGAAGCAAATAAGATTTGTTGATTTGCACACTAACAAGTGTGATATGAGAGGCCATGACAGTGAGCTTAAATTAAGGCAAACGGAGGCAAGACTTATTTATTTATTTTATTTATTCGCATTTGTTGAGCGCACATCAGACCGAAGGCATCGTGGCACTAGTTACAGTGTTGCTCATACTTAGTTACATATAGTGCATGTCCGTACAGTTACATTGGACAATCTATACTTTTTTTTTCATATATGCGTTGAGCAGCAGGAGAACACGAGAACAAAGTTAGTTGAATAGGGTGGTTTTGTGTTTTTTACGAAAGGAGAAGAGAGATGTTTCAGCTCTGAGGTCAGTGGGCAGAGAGTTCCAGAGCTTAGGTGCGAGGAAGGGGAAGCCTTTACCTCCTGCCTTGGTTCTGTTGATGCGAGGTATCGTTAGTTAATTGGTGTATTGTGCTCTTCTCGGTCTCGTGGATTGAGATCTACCTATCTTGTTTGATAGGTAAGAGGGAGCTGAGAGGTTGATGCATTTGTGCGTGGTTGTGAGTATTTTGAAGGAGATACGGTCCTTGACTGGGAGCCAACGTGCTGCTTTTCTGGCTTGTGTGATCTGTTCTCTTTTCGGTATGCTGAGGGATGCTCTGAGAGTGTTGTTTTGGGTAGTTTGGAGCCTAAATAGGTTTTGTTTTGGAGGTGCCGGCTAGGAGTGCATTACAGTAGTCTAGTTTGGCTCCTATAGTTGCTCGGGCGATGGAGAAGAAGTTATCCTTAGTTAGGAATGGTTTTATTGCGATAATGAGTTTAGTACTCAGTGCTGAGGCCGAGACTATGGCGCTGACTTGTTTGTCCATAGATAGGGTTGCATCTATGTGAACCCCCAGTGTTTTGACTGAGGATAGGACTGGGATGATGCAATTATCTATGTTGAAGTTGATGTACAGAGGGTTGAGGTTGGAGAGGGTGGATTTCTGGCCTAAAATGAGGATTTCGGTCTTGTCCCCGTTCAAGCAGAGGCCGTTAGTAGCCATCCATGCTTGTATGGTAGAGTAAATTTGCTGCAAGGTAGTGGCGTCTTGGTGATAATTCCCTCTCAGGGGGAGGAGAACCTGTGTGTCGTCGGCGTAATTTGTGTAGGTGATCCCCAGCGCATCTAATTTGTCAAAGAGAGGCTTGGTAAAAAGATTATAGAGCGTGGGGGCAGTACAGGAACCTTGTGGGACACCACAGTGGATGATGGAGGGTGCTGCATGTGCTGTGTAGGAGAACACTTTCATAGCTCTACCCTGTAGGAATGATGTTACCCAGGATGCTGCGTCCTTAGAGAAGTGTGCAGCGTGCGTTAGGTGACTGGTAAGTGTAGTGTGATCTACCAAATCAAACGCAGCTGAAAGGTCAAGGAGAAGGAGGAGAGCAGGCTTGCCTTTGTCTAAGATGTTGGTAATTTCATTTTTTAGGACTGGAAGGGCGGTTTCCGTTCCGTGTCCCTTGCGGAACCCAGATTGTCTTTTTCCTAGGATTGCGTTTGATTCAAGGTATAGTTGAATCTGTTTGTGGGCGGCCTTACCAAGTATTTTCAGGAGGAATGGGACTGTAGTTATGGGTCGGTAGTTGTCAGGGTTAGCAGGGTCTAGCGTCGGTTTTTTTAAGAGAGGGCGTACCCCGGCCTCTTTAAGGCTGTCTGGGACTATGCCGTTTTGAAGAATGCATTGATGAAAGCTGTGAGAAGAGGGGCGAGTGGTTCTGAGCAGTCTTTGATGATTTTAGGGGGGCAGACATCACCCTTACATAGTGAAGGTTTGAGGTGTCTGAGGATGTCAGTGACCTCGGCCTCGGTGATTTCGGTAAATGCAAATTTGGGCATGTTTCTTACTTTTAGATTTAGTTTCGTCTGTGCATGTGTGCTTTGCTTAGGTAAAGTATTGAAGTGGTGGGATATCTTATTTTGGAGGAGGTTTATTTTTGCAAGCATGGCTGATTGAATGCCTGTACACCATGCCTCGTCTTTGACGATCTCATCAGGGCATGTCGGCGGTACGGTTAGTTCTTTGAAGATATTGAAGAGTTCTTTAGAGTGGGAGTTGGCAGTGGAGATGCGGTGGTTGTAGGCTTCATATTGAGCAAGGAAGATGGCGTCTTTGTATTTTTTTGCAATGGATTTGAAGTTGGCTTTTGTGGTATCACAGGAGTTACCCTGCCAACTTTTAAGCGCCATGCGTTTGTCTTTGCGCAGAGCCTGGAGTTCCTCTGTGAACCAGGAATTGGAGTGGAAGGATTTTTTCTCTTTTTTGATTTCAAGTAATGCAACGGTGTTGACAGCCATTGTGATGGTGTCTTTGAATATTTCTGCAAGGATGTTAGGGTCTGCTGAGAACGGGGGCGCTAGGCATGGCAGATTGAGGAGTGCCCTGACGTTGTCAGCTGTGAGTTTTTTGGCACTTCTGGCTAGGGTCGCCAGTGCTTTGGTAGACACTTTTGTGCTTTGTGGGACAGGGATGTCAAATAGGAGAAGGTTGTGGTCTGTCCATGGGAGGCTAGTATTGGAAGTGATGGCTGTGTTACAGTTATGGTCTATAATCCAATCTAGGATGCGTCCTTTTGCGTGAGTAGGCGATGTGATCTTTTGAGAGAAGCCTAGGTCGTGGAGGTCTTTGGCTAGAGAGATGGCAGTTTGATCCTTAGGGTCGTTGAATCCCAGGTTAAAATCACCTATAAGTAGCGATTTTGTGGATTTTTGTATGTTGTTTCCTAGGAGGTGGTTGACTTGACCTATGAAGTTAGTGGTTGGGCCGGGTGGACGGTATATGGTGTGAATATTTATTGTGCTATTTGGAGAGAGTGCTAACTTAACTGATAGGATGTCAGTATTTCCTTCCTCTTGGTGGGGTAAGGTTCTGATAGATAGTGTTTCTTTGTGAATAATGGCTACACCCTCTCCTGTTTTGGCTATCCTCTCTTGTCTAAGGATGGCATACCCTTGTGGTAGGGCTAGTGTGATGGCTGGGCCGGAAGCTTCGTTGAGCCAGGTCTCTGTGATAGCGAGTATGTCTAGGTTTTGAGTAGTTACTAGGTCGTTTACTTCTAATGCGTGGGCATTGAGTGATCGTACATTGATTAAGGCGCATTTGTATAGTGTTGAGCAAGAGATTTTTGTGGGTATGGTGTGGGTGTTTGCTTTGGGTACAACGGTGCATTGAGAGTAGGAGTTACCGCTAGGTGTGGTAAGCGTAGGTTTGGAGCTGTGGCCACGGTGTGTAGAGGTGTTGTCACGGTGGTGGAGTGTGTGCACTTTGGAGGTGTGTGATCTTAGTCGGTAGTTTCTGTGAGGTATGCGTGTAGGGGTGGCCTGGTGGTGAATAGGGGGGGTGCGGGCTCTGAGTCTGTCTGGTCTGAGGCTGAGGTTAGGTATCAGTGCAGTGTTGTTTGGAGTGTGTGAAGGCATGGACGGGAGGTCCATCGTGTGTGGACGACTAGAGGTGGTTTGGTGGTGGTGGTTGATATTTAGAGTATGAGGGTGAGGTGTGGTCATTAGGGTGAGTAGCGTGCTTACTAGGCAAGCGAGGAAAGGCAGAGAGTACATACTGTTGAGCGAGATACAGATTGCACACTAAGGCAGATGCCCAATACACACTATTGGCCTGGAGGGCAGATGCACAAAACACACTATTGTTGCAAGGGTAAAACATGGGTTGCAAGGGTGTTGCAAGGTGAAACAATAGGCAGGGAGGTACTAGCCACAGTCAAACATGCAGCAAGGTGAGGTTCAATCTCAATACTAGTATGGCATAAGAGAGTAACAGCGTTATAGCCCTCAGGTTTACACAACTTAAGCTGAAGTGCAATCGGGTAGCACCTAGATTCGAAATTCCACAATTTAGCTAAAATGCAATGGGGTAACTCCTAAGTTTGAAGTAACACAAATAGGTCAAGTGTGATGGGTGGCACCTAGATGCGAAGTTACACATTTGGGTAGAATGCAGTGAAGCAGCAACTGGGTATAGTAGGACACATTAGGTGGAATGCATTTCTTAGGCACTCTATGTACGATATTGCTATAGTAGCCAGTCAATGAGCAAGGTTACCAGTAGTCTAGTTACAGTTTACTAAGACCGTCCGGCCATCTGGGTACCCTTTACTAAAACAGTCCAAGGTGGAAAAGAGTACAGTAAAGTACAGTGTATAGGTGGGCAGAGGCTCTATAACAAAGGCATTCACAATAGGCAGATATGACTTTAATCTAAGTCGGCCTAAGGTATAGTATGCAGGTGGGTAGAGGCTCTAAAACAAAGGCAATCATTATGTGCAGAAGCATTTTGAGTAGAGATAATCTATGTAGTCCCTTGAGCATAACTATGCATGTTAGCCTGTATAACCATAAGGGTGCTGTATAATTCAGACAGTATTTCCACACTAACAGGTAGCAATGTACATGGAGCAGTGAAATACAGGTTCAGTAGTAGTGCATGCTAGCAGGGTCTGTACCTCAGATGTATTATGCTCACGATGGGACATAGCCGGACGCCTCAGGACGCAAACAGGGGCCTTTGTATGGCCCTTCGTATGGAGGTCGCCGGCGTTTCCGCCTGCTGGCGGATGAGGCCTGATCAAATGCGCTAGTATCCTGATATGTAAACATAGAATGGTGCAAAAAAACAATCACTGAATAGTAACAAAAATAATTTTATTTGTCTTCATAAAGAAGCTAATCTAAAATTTCACTTAGAAAAGTGGAGAACATTGTTCACAATGCATCTAGACATGAACACAGCAAATGCTGAATTATTTGCACAACTAGAAATTGTTTGGTGGGGTTAGTATGTGACAAGTGGTACTATATAGGCACTGAATGTGCACCATAAAACATTTTTTAAGGTAGAGTACTGTTTGATTTAACAAGCTCTATCGAAAGAAAAACCTGTTAGATGTTTTAGGGTTCTATTTGTGAAAGGCGACATATGTTTTGGCTAAAAGCATCCAAAAAATCAGGCAATGCACAAAACAGTTGTCTGTTGATGCAGGTGTAGCCATCTTCAGGACACAAGAAAACAAGATGATAGAACAACTTGATGGTGTTGAGTACTTCTTAGTAAACGTATTTATTTGACAACAAAACCCACTGTAAATAAAAAAACAAGTATAAAAATGAATAAAAAGTGTTTGAAAGGAAACATTTAAAAACATTAGATATGTAGCAGGAGCGAAGTCTTCCATAACAGTGTACATCATCAATATTAACACTGATAGTGGCCGAGAGATATGCATGTAATGTTATTATTTACATGCAGAAAGAGAGGAAGAATTTTCATTAGTAATTTAGAACAGAGTGCCCCAAAAATGGAGCCATGTGACCACAAAGAGAGATCATATATGTCTCAAGGAAAATAGTCTTTAAGTGGTAATTGGGTTTTGTGGTACACTCACCTTTATATTAGATCAAGGAATGGCCAGGAAGAGGATAACCTTTTTTGTCCTAGTAAGCCAAGAGGAATCTATTAATCAAAATAGGCCTATAGTTAGTTTTATCTATTTTGTCACTTATTAATTCAGTGTTCACCTCCAAAACTAGATATAATAGCAGCTCGAAATACACTCACCTATAATGATGAAGTCATGGCTTTTATTTATAAAGAATTGACCATGATGTTCATTACTGAACTGCGCTGCGTCCGTGCGAACGATATGGCTCAAGTTTTTCATGGTAGAAAAAACTACAAGATGAAAGTAGTAGGAGGAGAAACAAAAAAGACTCTTAATCATGCGGGACAGAGTGAGTTTGTGGTTTGTATGCGAAAAATAAATGCAGTGAGCTTGTTACCTTTTATTGGCTACAGCAGTAGATACACTTGGTAACACTTATGTTTACAGAGGGAAACGGCTCGTTAATGAAAGGTGCTTGTCGCTGAAATTACGTTCGAACGGGCACAACCTACGAGAAAAGTGGATGACAGCACATTAAAAATAGCGTGAGCTGCTGTTTTTGTTTTGCCATTTAGTACCGGACAAAACCCTTGATTCTTACCTAATTACGGCCTGTTGTGGGCAGTGCGAGCAAAGTCGCTGATTCCCGTGAACTGCAGGTCCGTGTCAAGGAGCAGGGGCGTGGTGCTCTGCGTGTTTCCGGACCAGGAGGCGGATCGGGCGCATCAGCTGTTGTGGTCAGCTGAGCGCAGGGATGCCAGGTCTTTTTATGCTGACGCGGTGTATGACGTAGCTAAAGGAAAAGGCACGGCCTCTTTTGTGCTTTTCAATACAAAGCACAGAGAGGAACGGTATGAAATACACTTAAAGGTTGTCCCTTTGTGATTTTTCTTTTTTTATTAAATACACCAGGGAAACTCGAAATGCTCTCTTGTTCGCCCATATCAACTGGTGGGAAAATACGGTCTGCAATCTCATTGAGGTGCTCAGGCGAACAAGAGAGCATTTTGAGTTTCCCTGGTGTATTTAATAAAAAAAAATTGATGGATCTCCATTGGGACCTATTAAGGAACAGACTTACAACCTCTTAATGCATCTTTCTTCTCATAATGAGACCATACGCTTTGACCTGATAAGAGCAGCCCATTATCCGATCATCTTGGGGCTTCCATGGCTTCGGCTGCACAACCCCTTCGTGAACTGGACAGCTGGAACAATGTTCTTAGGTTTGGAATACTGCTTGTCTCATTGTCTATACAAAGGAGCTATAGGTTTTCACACACAACATGAAAAGCAAGAGAACAAATCAGTGTGTCAACTACAAAGGCTTCCCAAGGAATACCAAGCCTATCATCAAGTCTTTTTGGAAGAAGAATTTAAGTTTTTACATCCCTATAGGAATGAGGAATGCTCTATAGATCTTATTCCCAGGATGCCAGTACCGTTAGGGCACATGTATATGTTATCTGAATCTGAGAAGCAAGCCTTAAGGTCCTACCTAGAGTCCAATCTCCAAAACGGTTTTATTACTGTTCCATGCAGGAGCTTCAATGTTTTTTATCCCAAAGAAAGGCACGGCTGAACTACGACCGTGTATCGATTACAGAGGACTAAACAAGATTTTCATGAAAGATAAGTATCCACTTCCCTTGATCCCTGACGTTTAGAAGCTGTCTAAGGGGCCTCCATCTTTACAAAACTGGACCTTACAGGTGCTTACCATCTCCTCTAGATTTGTAGTGGCGATGAGTGAAAAACTGCATTCTGCACTCCCTTCGGCCACTACGAATACGGTGTAATGCCTCTTGGACTGGCAAATGCTCCTGCCATTTGTCAATGGTTTATGGATCGTCTCTTCTCTGACCTCATCATACACTCCATGGTCGTGTACTTTGACGACATCCTGGTTTTTTCCAACAACTCACAAGAAAATTGCATCCATGTGTCTGAAGTTCTGTCCTGTCTTCTTAGAAATCAGCTTTACACCAAATTGGAAAAATGTATTTTCCACCAACCGTCAGTGACCTATATAGGGTTTGTATAGTCTGCAGAAGGAACATCCATGGATCCGGCCAAGGTTCAAGCCATTCTACACTGGAAATTACCCAGTTCAGTAAAAGAAATACAAAGATTTCTGGGCTTCTCAAATTTGTATAGGACATGTATCCCAAACATTTCCCTGAAGATCCAACCCCTGACTGCTCTTCTCAAGAAAAGAGCAATCTTTCTGTGGAACGACACAGCTGAAGAGGCCTTTCAAGATATTAAGGAACATTTCAAAAAGGCTCCCATACTGCGTGTTCCGGAGCAAAGTCAACTGTTCTTCTTGGAGACAGATACGTCTAATGCCGCTGTTGGAGCAGTTCTTAAACAACTTTGGAACGGTTACGAGTATCCCATTGCGTATATGTCCAAGACCCTGTCCACTTCCGAACAGAACTACACCATCTTGGAAAATGAATTCTTGGCTATAAAAAAGGCCCGTACAGAGTGGCAACATCTTCTTCTTGGATCAAAACATCAGGTGACTGTTAGAACGGATCATCGTAGCCTGAAGGTGCTACAACAGCAAGAATGTCATAACAGCAGACAAGCCCACTGGCCTTATTTCTTTTCCCAAAATGATCTGTTATTTACTTTCCTTCCAGCGTTGAAAACCATATGGCAGATGAGCTATCCCATATAAATGATGGTGCTGAGCTCGTTTTCCAACAGGAAAAGATGTTACCTGAAGCATAATTTCTTTTTTTTTTTACTCCATTCAAACAGCGGTACGGAAGGCTACCAAACTACAAGATCCAACCATATCTCTCAACATAAAAAAGTATGGTTTGACTGAAGATCAGGGACTCTTATTCCAAGAAAGAAACCTTTTTATACCCACCTCGGCATTGCTACGCAAGGTCTTACACATGTGACATGATGCCAAGACAGCAGGTCATCGTGGACGTGGAATCCGCTTGACTTTGGAGAACATCAAAAGTCACTCTGGTGGCCCAACCTTCTAGAAGAAGTAAGGAACTATGTGTCTGCATGCCTTTTTTGTCAACAGGTGAAGACACCTTGCAGGCGGCCGATAGGGAAATTAACACAGCCTTCCCTACCGTTACGCCCCTGGCAACACATTAGTACTGACTTTATAGTCGACCTACCCCTTTCGAACAACCAGACTGCAATCATGGTGACTATAAATTCGCTCACTAAATTGGCTCACTTTTCTCGCTCTCCCTCGAATACCCTCCGCTCAACAGATGGCTGAGGTTTTACTACAAACCATCTTTCACCTCCACGGATTACCAAGCACTATCCTATCAGATTGAGGACCCCAATACACCTTCACCTTTTGGAAGTTATTGGGCCTCATTACAACCCTGGCGTTTGGACCATGGTGCTATTAGCACCATGGTCCATGGCGGATTCCGCCATGGTGGATGGCGGATTTACCGCCCCATTCCAAGGTTGGCGGGGCGGTAAATCCCCATTCACCATGGCCCCTTCCCCATTCCCATGTTTGGCCCATAGGGCTCAATGGGAATGGGGAAGGCGCTAATTACGGCACCGTAAATTTTGGAAGTTATTGGGCCTCATTACAACCCTGGCGTTTGGACCATGGTGCTATTAGCACCATGGTCCATGGCGGATTCCGCCATGGTGGATGGCGGATTTACCGCCCCATTCCAAGGTTGGCGGGGCGGTAAATCCCCATTCACCATGGCCCCTTCCCCATTCCCATGTTTGGCCCATAGGGCTCAATGGGAATGGGGAAGGCGCTAATTATGGCACCGTAAGTTACGGTGCCGTAATTAGCACCAAGGTCCCTTAGCGGGTTGGACTTTAATGCCTGCAAAAAGCAGGCATTGAAGTGTGAATCTGGCGTTAAGGGTTTAACAGCGCTGCAGCCTTTTACGGCGCCGTTAACCCCTTAACACCAGGGTTGTAATGAGGCCCATTGTGTCAAAGGCTTGGTATTCAGAGGGCTCTAACTTCAGGATACCATCCACAATCCAACAATCAGGCGGAGAGGCTAAACCAGTCCTTGGAATAGTACCTCTAATGTTTCACTGCAGCTTCTTATGACAATTGGGCTGCTTTTTACTCCATTTCGTGGAATTCGTATATAACAATTCAATCCACACCTCCATTGGAGTCAGTCCGTTCTTATGTACCTATGGTTTTCATCCCACTTGTATAACTGCCATTGATTTTGTTGATACCAAAGCTCCATCAGTAAACCAACCCATTGACAAGATTCAAACAGGCTATACTACAGCCCTAAAAACTTTAAGGGATGCTAGAGTTGCCAGCAAGAAGCAAGCTGATCGAAGACGACTGCAAACAATCGCCTTAGCCATTGGTGACCTTGTCTAGCTGTCGTCTCGTTACCTTCTAAGACATTTAGTTCCATCTAAATTGGCTGAATGCTTTTTTGGTCCTTTTAAGATCTGTTAACTGGTGGGTCCCGTTGCTTCAATCTTAAGTTACCTGAGTCTGGGTCGGGAATTCATCCAGTCTTTCACATTTCTCAGCTGGAGCTGCATATTCCTGATCCATTTCATAGGAAAGACCTTAGACCTCCAGCTCCGATTGATACAACCGCTGGAATGGAGTACGAAGTCAGAACTGTATGTGATTCCAGATACCAACAGGGTCAACTGCAATATCTCTTGGACTGCAAGGTTACGTTCCTTCAGACCATACCTGGGAATCTGCTTCTGCAGTGCATGCACCCAGTCTTCTTTGAATGTTTCACAGGTTACATCCGTGGAAGCTGGTGCCCTTGACCCCTGTGAGGGGGCATCCTGTCAGGACCTCTGCCAGCACCTGGTCTATCTGGCATTAGTGGAGAAGGCGGCATCCTCACGGAATTCAGTACCCTCCAAGATGGTGGTGGAATGGGACGATCAACAGGAACTCTGGCAACGTTCTAGTGCTTTCCAAGATGGTGCCCTGGAGTAGCGTGATCTCTTCACAGGACCGAAACATAAGGCTGCGGTGCAGATGAGCGCTTCTTTCTGGAACACCAACGCTGTTTGCCTTCCTACTAGCCTGCCTTGTTACTTCTCTTACCTTGGCTTTCTTTACCATTCTGTGTCATGGCGTGCGTACTC
This sequence comes from Ambystoma mexicanum, assembly GCF_040938575.1. Lineage (NCBI taxonomy): Eukaryota > Metazoa > Chordata > Amphibia > Caudata > Ambystomatidae > Ambystoma > Ambystoma mexicanum. The sequence continues at coordinate 397,857,263 of NC_090925.1, forward strand.
TGGCGCAGACTTGTCTACCTTCTCTGAGTCATTCCTTCTACCTGTTTCCTACGCTCTGCCTTGGATTCTCCTTTGCTTCCTTTTTGGACACTTTTGCCATCCCGATACTTCCACTGTGTCTGGCACTACCCTTTGGAGAGACATCCTTCTCTTCAATATGCCTGGAGGCTGGGTTTTCCTGCGAACCATTTCTCTATTTCACAAAGGATCCTGCCTACATCCTCTTCTTTCCATCATCGTGGACAAGGGTTTTTCATCCCTTGACTGGGTTTTTTCTCTTTGGGGCTTGGCCCACGGAGCATCCCTTGCTGCCCTGTTCCCATAGGGCTCATAGGAGACTGTGTGGACTTAGGTCCTCATATAATTGTGCTGGTCCGGAAACAATGGTGCTGGTAAGCTTACTGGCACTGTTGTTTCCGGACTGGCACACTACAACTCTATGGGCGGGTGCCGTCCAGACCGCTAGGGTCAGATCTCCCGGGCGGTACAGCACCCGCCTGCAGAATTTTCACGGGAGCACCGGCACCGTTGTTAACGGTGCTGATGTTCCTGTGTCCCCATTCCCATGGAGTCCTATGGGAGTCCATGGGAATGGGGACTAACACAATTACCGGTGCCTGACTTCCTGGCCACTGGACTTTGAATAGCCTGGTGGCAACGGGTAGTCTGGAGCCAGTAATGATTTTACGGGTCTGGCTGCAACACGCCGGTAGCACTGGCAGGGTTACTGCAGGACCCGTAATGAGGCCCTTTGTCTTATTGCTGCTAATATCCGATGAAATAGTGAGGAGTCATCACTGCATGATCAGGTCAATCCCAGATAGTGAATACTTATAGGGTGAAACCCCAAGTTTTACAAAGTTACAAGGGAGTGTGGGTGTCCCTCTATTGAGAACGTACATAGGTCAAATACACTGTTCTATGGAATTTCCTCTACTCAGGATGGTCTACAACTACGTTTTAGCTCACTGTACCCTTCACAGAGGAGAAATAGCCATTTGCATATCAGTCTTTGTCCCACCCACAAGGGCAATCCAGCACCGAAATTGTAGGCAATTCTCCTCTGAACAATAATACCATCAGCAACCCCAAACACATTTTTCTGCCTAGCCGGGCCTCATCAGTGAGGTGAAGCTGAGCATCTCTAAGATGCAGTGAGCATGGGGTCCACGTCTGGATTACCATGAGTTACTTAGGGTGTAACCCTAAGTTTTACAAAGTTACAACAGAGTGTGGGAGCCCCTCTACTCAGAACGAACATGGGGCAAATGGTATTAGCGTACTTGGTTGAAAAACATTTGATCTATTACTTTTGATCAAATTGTTTTGATCTTTTTTGGTCTACATTTGGTCACATTTAATTAAATATATGTATGGTGTGGGGTAAGGGAATAGGTAAGGTTGTGGGGGTCTCCCCCTGCATTTTCAACCAAAAAAAGAACACCCCACTTGGGCAGTCCTGCACCGAAATGCTAGGCAATTCTCCTCCGAACAAGAAAACCAGCAGCAACCCCAGACACGTGTTTCGGCCTAGTAGGGCCTCATCAGTGAGTTGAAGCTGTGCCGCTCTAAGTACAGTAAGCAAGGAGTTCACGTCTGGATATCCCTGGGTAAATTAGGGTGAAATACAAAAAAGAAATCTGTCTCCTTTATTTTCAAGTTCATTTTTTTGTGGCACTTCACATCTCGTTAATTTCATATATGTGGCATGCACGTGTTGAACAATGACTACAACCAGTTAACTTTATAATACAGTGGGCCACATTATTAGTTGCTTAACACTATGTGGTAAAACAGTGTTAATCCACATTCATGGAGTAGATAGGGGATTTGGAGCATTTATCATAGGTTCAATTCCACAAATGGGAATTACTCCATTTCATTTTTTGGCAGTAACTTCTGTTACTCCATTTTGTTTCCTGCACCGCTAAACTCAGAATGAGGCCCAGTATATTTTGTTGTCTGCCCTTAAGTCTTGAAAGTCGATTTACAAAACCCAGAGGCCATTTTCTAGCCAGACACAGCTTTTCATATAGTAGTTTTCAATTCAAGATGGCAAAAATAAAGTAACCATCATACACTTTTCGCCAAACACATTTCTCACAGATTTTATATATTTGCCAGAGTGTTTAATTGCGTATTTTAGAGTCATCACTAAAAAAGAGAAACATTCTTGAATGCCAAACAAGTAATATTTCTATTATCTAGAACTGGGAAGTTATTTGGTCAAGTGCCTAAGTTGCAGACTGGTCTCAAATCCTTAACTGAAGGGAATGACAGTTTGTTGTTTTTTCAGATAATAGATTTTCCATGCTGTTTTGCGTTTGGTGATAAGTGCAGGATTTTATTCATAACATTAGTTGTGGTGTGGGCTCATGGTCCCAGTTAAGGTCAGCCAACACGTGATTCGACCCCTGGGTCTTTATCAAGATTAGTGGTGGTTGGTTTCTTGCCCCATGTGGGATTGTGCATTGTGATTTTCGGTCTGTCCTGTATTTGTCTGTCCTGATTTTCGGTCTTTCCTGCCACTGGACCGAGGACGTATCAACACCACAAGACACTGAATATACGGGCCTATGAGGAGCCCAGCTGTCACATACAGGACAGATCGAAAATCACAACGCACAATTCCAGATGGGGCAAGAAACCAACCACCACTAGCCTTGATAAAGGCCCACGGGTTGAAACACGTGTCGGCTGACCTTAACTGGGACCATGAGCCCACACCACAACTAATCGTATGAATAAAATCCTGCACTTATTACCAAACACAAAACAGTGCGGAAAATCTATTTTCGGAAAAAAAAACAAACTGCAAGGTATCCAGGAAAACCCCCTATCAGATAACAAACGAGGTGTGGGCTTCGCTCAAAATACACCCTGTGACCTTGCATTAACAATAAGGGCATCACAAAAATAAACAGAGCTCAGCAAGGTCGTTTCCAACCCTAGGGCCCTAGTTCAATTTGCTCCTATGTAAGTACATACTCCTGTTGGTTTGGCCATTAAAAGTGACATGTCACAATAGGAAAACCTGTCCAAACTGGTTCTAATGTAAGCCAGTCTAGACCCATAAGAACACTTACCTTGCTTGATTCATCATAAATGTTCATTTAATAAAAAGTCACGCTACAGTGAAGAATATACAGGCCGCTACACCAAAACATCAGCCTAGTGAGGTAACACTACTTATCATGCTTGCTTTTTTAAAGATGCTGAGTAATAAATGTCATGCAACAGTAAGCAATGGCTAGACTGACTGCACCAAAATGCCAGTCTAGCCAGCGAATGGCACACATGAACTTGCCTTTGCCGAAAAATACCAGTAAAACATGTAAAGTCGATAAAGGATGTGACAAAAATGCTCCAGTGATCCCCAGTCTCCCATGGCCTTACACAAACACATGCATCCCCTTTCACCCACCGGTCTCTCAACCATACATCTCCTCTTGCATTCACTCACACTGGATTCATCACACAGACACACACCAAACCCTACCCAGAACATTCAAACACACACTGACACATATATGCTCATTCACCCACAAGTCACCCACTCACACCTTTTCTTACATGCACTCATTGCATTCTCTACACAGACACACACCCACCCACCCAAAACATTCAAAAACACACCATCACATTCATACTCATTCACCAACCAAACACTCACACACACATTCTCTAACATTCACTCATTCCATTTTCTACACAGGGACACACCCATCCACTCATTGCATTCTCTTCACAGGTACACATCCACCCACCCAGAACATTCAAGGACACACATCACATCACTTCTCATTCACCCACCAGTCACGCACACCTTCTATTACATCCACTCACTGAATTCTCTACACAGGCACACACCCACCCACCCAGAACATTAACATTCAAAAACACACATCACATCACATCACTTCTCATCAACCCACCAGTTACTCACAACTTTTCTTACATCCACTCTTTTCATTCCCTACACAGGCACACAACCACCCACCCAGAACATTCAAAAACACACAACACATCACTTCCCATTCACCGACCAGTCACTCACACTTTCTCCAGCATCCACTCATTGCATTCTATACACAGGCACACACTCACCCACCCAGAACATTCAAAAATGCACATCACACCACTTCTCATTTCACCCACCCACCAGTCACTCACACCTTCTCTTATATCCTCTCATTTCATTCTCAACAAAGGCACACACCCATCTACCCAGAAAATTTTAAAACACACATCACACCACTTCTCATTCACTCACCAGTCACTCACACCTCCTCTTACATCCACAAATTGGGCCTAATTAGGAGGCTGGTGGCTGGGGAATGAACGGTGCCGGTAAGGTACCGGCACCGTTCATTTTCCTTGCTGGTGGTGGAATGCACGTCTGATCCAGACCAGACGTGCATACCGCCACCCGCGAGCAAACCAGGATGCTAACAACAGATCCGTCATTAACGGGTCAGTTGTTATCATCCTCCCCATTCCCATTGAGCCATATGGGGGCTCAAATGGGTATGGGGATGTACCGGGTCCGGGTCCCGCGAATGGGAATTACCGGGCCCGCTAAAGTCGGCATGGCCTGGTATTTTGGGACCGGACCCGGCACCCGGTAAGAACAGCATGGCTACCTCCAAACCCCTAATGAGGCCCATTGCATTCTCTACACAGGCACACACCCACCCACCCAGAACATTCAAAATCACACATCACACCACTTCTCATTCACCCACCAGTCACTCACACCTTCTCTTACATCCACTCATTGCATTCTCTACACAGGCACCCACCCAGAACATTCAAAATCACACATCACACCACTTCTCATTCACCCACCAGTCACTCACACCTTCTCTTACATCCACTCATTGCATTCTCTACACAGGCACCCACCCAGAACATTCAAAATCACACATCACACCACTTCTCATTCGCCCACCAGTTACTCACACCTTCTCTTGCATCCACTCATTGCATTCTCTACACAGGCACACACCCACCCTGAACACTCCAAAACACACATCACATGACTTCTCATTCACCCACTAGTCACTCACACCTTCTCTTACATCCACTCATTGCATTCTCTACACAGGGACACACCCACCCAGAACATTCAAAAACACATATCACATCACATCACTTTTCATTCACACACCATTCACGTACATACATCTGACATGCACTTCACACATGCAAAACACACATCATATTACAAAAAAAGCCTTTGCACCTTTTTCTTGCAGCTTCGGTCCGTCCTTCCAGGCCCCCTTGGCTCATCCAAGCTGCTGACAAACAGGAACCAGGAAGCTGCAAGAGTTTCCAGGTTCTTGTTTGTGAGCTGCAAGGAAGCCGAGGGAGAAGGGGTTGGAGCTGAACGTGGAGTGTGACATGTGCCACATGTCACGGTCAGCTCCAACCTCCACTGAGTTCCTTCCAGGCCCAGCCTTCACCCTGAAGGGTGAGGACTGGGCCGGGGACCACCTGCTACACCAGGCAGTCCCTAGGGATTGCAACTGTGGCCCCCAGGGGTCACAGTTTTGTCCCCCAAATGACATCCCTGAAATCACTGAGGAGCAGGGTTCTTGCAGCAAGCACTGCCCCCTCTCTGCCTGTGCTGTGCATATGTTTCATACCTCGATCATGCTCTGTTCCAACAAGGCACTGTGGGGCTGCGAAACAAAAGCCCTGATGAATACTCTATATCAGCCCCACATAAGTGCTGAGCACTGCTGGAAATTAACAACATTTACTGTGGGAACCCTCTACTTGGAGGAGTGGCTGTGGATGGGACTGGGTGGGGCTGAGGGATGTAGTCCCAGGCCAGGTCACAGGTCAATAAAGCAACACAGTGGGCCACATTCCGAGTTTGGAGGTAGCCATGCCGTTTTAGTGGCATGGCTACCCCCAAACCGGGTACCGGGTCCGGGTGCCGCAAAAGGGGACTTACTGGGCCATTACGACCTTGGAGGGCCCGGTAATTCCCTTTCGCTGGACCCAGACCCGGTACATCCCCGTTCCCATTCGAGCACCCGTAGGGCTCAATGGGAATGGGGAGAATGCTAACAATGGGCCCGTTAATGATGGGACCGTGTTTAGCATCCTGGTCTGCTAGCGGGTACCGCTCTGCACGTCTGGTCTGACCAGGCATGTAGAGCGGGGCCCGCTTCAGACTTTGTAATGTGGCGGCCCGGAATGAACGGTGCCGGTCCCTTACCGGCACCGTTCATTCCATGGCCACCTTCTTCGTAATGAGGCCCAGTATCTCTTCACGAAACCCAATCCTGGTGATTTGCATAAAAGCAAAGAGCATTATGGGAACATAAGAATGCCCACAATTTTTTCTTTGAAACATGTTTCATAGTGTTTTAGCAACAAAAACTTTTGAGGTCGCAATGAAAGTTGCACTTGTCTGTTTTCATTGATCACAATACTTACCCTTGAATATGCACTGTTTAGACAAAAGATTAACTATTTTGAGAATGGTGAGAAAGCGGGGAAGTTACTGGCACATCGGCTGAAGGTGGCTGACAGCGATCGCTTCATTGCCGCAATCAGAGGTCTTGATAACTCATTGGAGACACAGCAAAAGTCTATTAACAATTCATTCCGTGGCTTCTATGAAAAACTTTACACCTCTGAACTATCCTGTGCAGATGGAGATATTGACAGCTTCCTTGATTCTCATGTTCTCTCTCGTCTGACGGCGGATGAGGCGGCAGGTTTGGAAGGGAAAGTGGAAATGGATGATGTTCAACATGCAATTTCAAGAATGTCAGTGGGTAAATCACCTGGCACTGATGGTCTCCCTAATGAATTTTATAAAGCCCTCCCTGATTCCACACTACAGCTTCTGTGTGATGTTCTTAATGATGCCTTTGAGTCTGGTTCCCTACCAGATACAATGAGACATGCATTGATTACGGTGCTGAGAAAGAAAGACAGATCTGCTACAAGGTGCGAGAATTATCGGCCGATCAGTCTGATCAACTGTGACTGCAAAATATTGGCCAAAATCCTGGCTGTTCGCCTGAATAAGGTCATTTCGACTCTGGTGCATGAGAACCAGGTAGGTTTTGTCTCTGGTAGGGCAGTGGCGGATAACATGAGACGCCTGCTATTGACAATTGAGAAGGGCCATAGTCAACCAGTTGCCAGTGCGGTCATCTCCCTAGATGCTGAAAAGGCATTTGATCGTGTTGAATGGAACTTTTTGTTCGCATGCTTGGGGAAAATGAACTTTGGACACGATTTCCAGCGTTGGGTTAAACTGTTATACAATAATACCTCTGCAAGTGTGCTGACGAATGGACTTATCTCTGATCCATTTGAGCTTCATCGTGGTACAAGGCAGGGTTGCCCTCTTTCACCTCTCTTATTTATTTTATCTATGGAACCACTTGCAGTGAGCTTGCGGGCAGACGTACGTCTTCTACCTGTTATTGGAAATGGTCAGGATAATTTGGTTTGGTTGTATGCTGACGATTTGCTGATTGCCCTGCAAGACCCAGCTGTTGGCATTTCGTATTTAATGCAAGATATTCAATCCTTTTCCTTGGTGTCAGGATATAAGATTAATTGGAGCAAATCAGAGATCCTGCCTGTCAATGGGTTGTGTCAAAGACATACATGTGTTCAGTTTCAATTCAGGTGGTGTGCTGAAAAGTTGAAGTATCTTGGAATATGGATTGGAGCGGATATAGTGAAGTTGCCAGCCATTAATTTTTCTTGGATCCTTCCGATTCTTAGATCGGATTTGGTGAGGTGGAGCCTTTTGAAATTGTCGACCTGGGGCAGAATCAACTGTTTGAAAATGAACCTGGCACCTCGGATAAATTATTTGTTAAGCATGCTCCCAATTAAGATACCTGGAAACATCTTTAAAGAGATCAATAGGATTATGCAGAACTTTATTTGGAATGGGAAACCTCCGAGGCTCGCAATTTGGAAGCTTCAACTCCCATTGAAATTGGGTGGAATGAACTTGCCTAATTTCTCAGACTACCATTTGTCGTTTTCCACTCGTCATTTGTGCAGAGTTATTGACTCTGGAGATGTACAGTCTGAACATTCTGACCTCTTATCCTGGGAATGCAGTGCTGTTTCCCAATTGGACCCGAAAGCGTTGCTGACTACTCAGAAGAACAAATCAAAAAAAGTCAGCTCTCTTACTTCATTCTTGCGAGACTGCTGGTGTGAGCTCTCGAATCGTGTGAGTGCTGACCCATATTTACACCCAGGTGCCTCCATATGGAATAATCCAGCCTTGAAATATCAGGGTAAACCTCTGTTTTGGGTGGAATGGTTTGTGGCTGGCATCAAATATATTAGAGATTTGTTTGAGGGGGACAACTGGTTGACGTATGCTCAGCTTGGCCAGATGTATGACATGTCAGAATGCTCGTTTGCTGAATATAGGAAACTGAAGATTATTATTTCAGCTTGTGTTGAGATGCCACAATTGACTGGTCAAAGTCCTGCTTGGACAGCTCTATCTGTATGCTTGAGTGCCTCACACCCTGCTTCTACCATGTATGGAATTATAAAAGCTAATCGGAAGGGTGATCCGAGATTGCCTGCAATTTGGGCGGAGGAATTGGGGGAAGATGTTAACTTCAGATGTTGGCGGAGGTGCTGTGAAAACACTCGTTTGGTAAGTTTGGATTGGTCCCTCAGAGCTTCTCAAACTAAGTTGTTGTTCAGGGCCTATTGGACGCCGGAGAAACTATTCAGGAGACGACTTTTAGACAACAATCTTTGCTGGAAGTGTAAATGTTCGAGAGGATCTCTGAGTCATTTGATTTGGTCGTGTCCCAAGACGATGCAATTCTGGGATAAGGTTCGGGAGAGGTTGAGTCTGGTCTTAGATGTCACAATCCCCATGAATGCTTCATTACTGATTTTGGGTGATGACTCTTCTCTGGAGGAAATTGACTTTGGTAAGAGAGTTTGGTTGCTTCGTGCATGCATGGTTGCTAAAAAATTCATATTGAGGTCATGGAAATCAAGTACTTCATTTAACATTGATGACTGGGTGGAGGAGCTACTTACTGTTTCAACATATGAAAAAGCCATTTACAAACTCACTGGTGACATTGAAAAATTTTGGGACATTTGGAGCTGCTTTCTTGATGCATATGGATAAACCTGATCTTTGATCTGGGGTATTATGTACTTACCCTTGAACACTCATAATCTGTATAATACCTATAGTTTGTGTGATGGTTTTTGTAATGCCCTTTTGTCTGAGGTATAGTATTTTGCATTGAAATTTTTGGTTTATGTCTTCTACTCCTACGCTCTTATTCTCTTTCTTCCTTTTCTTTTTCTTTTTCTTCTTTTCCTTTCTTCCTTCTTGTTCTATTTTTGATGTTTATATGTTTGGATTGTTTATGGCGAATTGATTACTTTGCTTTCACTAGGTTGATATGTGTGAATTTCATGGACAGCTGTTCATTTATTTATGTTTGCTTACTGTGAAAATAAAAAATTTAAATTACACAATACTTACTCTTACAAAAAAATGTCTGTGACTTGCAGGACATATATACCAGTTTGGACAAGCACAGCTCGTTCTGTGAGGCTTTTGCTGTTTCTATATTCAGCCTCCCAAATCTCCAGAAAGATGTCTGCTGTGGGTTGCTTGTGCATGCTTTATCTTGGCTTCAGAACAGATGTCTTGCTGGAGCAGTCATGCTTTAGGGAGAGATCTTGCTGGAGCAGTCATGCTTTAGGGAGAGATCTTGCTGGAACAGTCTTGCTTTAGGGATAGATCTGTTCTGAAGCCGAGTTAACGGACCAGTAACTGGCTCTTCAATGAGCAGACCAGAGAAGATTTGTCAGTGGTTGAGTCTTCTGCAAGCAGTCTGTGCAGCAAGAGAAATCTGCTTCAGAGCAGATTTGTGAGTTTCCCATGCTAGACCCAGTCCCTGGACAAAGGAACACTTGGGTAAGAAACATTTTGCAGGGGCGCTGCTCTGTCTTGTTCCAGGTCCAATTCCTGCCTTGAGCTAGAGACCACAGAGTGGCAGAGTCAAATATAGGGAAATAAAAAGGTAAAGTGGATATGTGTGGATCTGCGGTCAAAGTTGAGGATTCAGCACTGTATCAAAGCCTCAGCCTGCATTTAACCAGCAATGCCCTGACTTGCTCATTATTCAGGCAGAAGTCTTAGTATTTCTGTAAACAATGCTGCCTGATTTTAGTACATGTGGATTTCAGACATTTCTTCTATTCAAGATACGATCATGAACCTAGATCTTTTTTGTACACTTGTACTTTTCGAAACAAGAAACTTCCAAATGCTTTCTTATTCTGTTTTTTGGCCCCCCCCACCCCCCGTCCTCTGCTGTAACCCTTGAGGAGACTTTTATTCCAACCATGATATTGTCCAAACCTTGTGTTCACCAGTTTGAGGCATGGGTAGCCACACTTAGTTGATAAAGCAGTCCCCACCACTGCAATAGTTCAACCTCCAGGAGACCCATAGCTCTTAGTCTCGCAGGATTAAATGTTGCCCAAAATTCCTTTCCACGTAAGCCAAAAATGGACCCCACGCTGCCTGTAACCTTCCTGTAGTGACATACATTTCAGCAGTAGCTTATTCCCTCTCAAAGATAGCTCATCGTTTTGTTATCCAGAGTGGTGGTGTTCCAAATAGATGTTAAATGTCAGCTTCACAGCTAAAAGGAGGTGAGTGATTAGCCTGCCCATTGAAGAAGGCAAACGATAATGGTCCGCGTTTGAGGCTCCCAACAGCATATATAGGGGATCATTCGGTAAATCGAGATAATAATCTTCTTTATCGTTGTCTATACCTCTAGCACAAAATTCCGCAATGAGGGGCAATCCCATAATATGTGTAACAAGGTGCCATCTTGTCCACACTTCATCCAACACCTGTCTGAGTATGCAGGTGGATATTTGTGCATCAGTGTATAGTGCTCCAGTTGACCTGGTAGACAATCTGACCTGGATGAACGCCCATTCCTCATCACTGACTGTTTTCCACACAACCCTTTCCAGGGCCACCTTACGACGTACGCCTATCTCATTATCTGTCGTCAGGATCTTATGAAGCCTATAAATGACCCCTTTATTAAATCCATATTGCCCACATGGAGTTAAGGGCGCGCTGTTTACTGCTGTGCGGCTGTGAAGCTGAAAATTACTTTTTTGATTGATCCTCCTTACCTGGCTGAAAGACTGCTCCCGCTCCAATTCGCGTAAGTCTATCAGCTGGAGCTGATAGCAGTTGAAGCGAGCGGTTTCTGACACAGAGTTCCTGCATCATCACATGACTCTTGTCACGTGACAACTTGAGGCCACTCTCCCTGAACACTACCTCAAAAGCAGAACAGCGCGACCCTTGTGGCATGAAGCCCGCTTGGAGTTAAGGGCGCGCTGTTTACTGCTGTGCGGCTGTGAAGCTGAAAATTACTTTTTTGATTGATCCTCCTTACCTGGCTGAAAGACTGCTCCCGCTCCAATTCGCGTAAGTCTATCAGCTGGAGCTGATAGCAGTTGAAGCGAGCGGTTTCTGACACAGAGTTCCTGCATCATCACATGACCCTTGTCATGTGACAACTTGAGGCCACTCCCCCCGAACACTACCTCAAAAGCAGAACAGCGTGACCCTTGCGGCGTGAAGCCCGCGTGGAGTTAAGGGCGCGCTGTTTACTGCTCTGCGGCTGTGAAGCTGAAAATTACTTTTTTGATTGATCCTCCTTACCTGGCTGAAAGACTGCTCCCGCTCCAACTCGCGTAAGTCTATCAGGTGGAGCTGATAGCAGTTGAAGCGAGCGAGTTCTGACACAGAGTTCCTGCATCATGACATGACTCTTGTCACGTGACAACTTGAGGCCACTCCCCTGAACACTACCTCAAAAGCAGAACAGCGTGACCCTTGCGGCGTGAAGCCCGCGTGGAGTTAAGGGCGCGCTGTTTACTGCTGTTTGCGGCTGATTGTGGCGGTCGGTGGTAAGTGCTTGATTTCTTAACTTCAAGCTGATTTCTGTAAACCAGATTCAGCAAAAACTCATTTTCTGGCTCCTACTATAATAATATCCATGGAACCGTCGAAACCTAGAACTAGGCTGCAAGGGAAGTTAGAGGAATCCACAGCCCAAATGAGCAGAATCCCTATTATTAATATGACACCCGAAGAAGGCACTGCAATAGATACTGACCCTACTGAACACGAGACTCTGATCCCAGATCAAGCGACAGCCAAAATACTTCTAAAAACAACAGGAGTTGACAGTTGCTATGTGCCAACCTTACAAGAAAGAGCAAAAGCAGCAAAACTACACTGGCAGTCAACACATTTACCAAATGTCTCATGTAATAATGATCATAACAAACCAGTAGCACTCAGAATTGCTCGCCTATCTCTTGACATTACGGAGATAGATGCCATGATGAATTCTCAAGAAAAAAGGAATGAAGTATTCAGTGGAGGCTTTACGCCAAAACCACTAAAAAATATCGAGACATCAACACCAATGGTACAAACAAGATTATCCCCTCCGATGAAAGAAAGTACTATTCCTTTGAATGGGCTGCAACCCAAATTCAAAACGGAAAAAATTGATTAATTTTCCTCAAACATAACAACAGAAGAGCATAATGATTCTGTGGAAACCCAGACTACCCACAACAATGCTTGACTTACAAAACACATTAGTGGCAGTATTATCTACTGCAATAATCCCTTTTCTAAAGATTCAAGAATACATGGTTGATTCCACTAAAGATCAAGCAACTTTGCTAGCAATGATAATGACTAAACAAACCTACCTAGAAACCTTCATAAACACCATACAGGAACGTCTAAAACATGAAGCTGAAACATCTAGGATGTGGCAAATGCGATTAGCGGAACTAGCAAGAGTGGATCGGGTAGATTAACAGAATATCTTGGAAACGGTCTCATCAATTACCAATAAACTGATTGATGACAAAGCAAAAAAACAACTACAAACGACAGATCGAAAACAATACATAACAAATCAAACACAAACAGAGATCTTAAATAAGTCAGTCGCGATGAAATCAGATCAAAGCGCACAATATGAAATTCAGTCATTTGTGGCCATACCAAGCATTTTGACAACACCGACATCACAGGTTAATGCTGAACCACCTTCTTGCACGCCGTTTGATATCTTTGATCTTTCAAAACGTGGGATAGTGGGTCAAGAATCAACAAGCAAACCGAAAAACAGAAAACTCACAAAAAATCCACAAAACAGTTCTCGTGCATTCCTCAGGAAAATGCCGTCAATTTAGAAATCGTTATCGGAAGGGGCAAAAAACAACAATGACCAACTAAGGAATCAAAAAAAACTAAATACGCAACAGAGAACTCAAAAAATAAAAATGCCAAATACACAAAAAACTGTTGCTATTGTCGACAAACAATCATTGAAGGAACCTTTGGATGCACTGTTAGAGGTAATGAACCAAGAAACACCCTCCGAGCCGGGAAGTTCTATACCAATGATAGATTTATCAACTCCCGATGAGGTAAGTGAGTGTAATTCAATCACATTAAACTGACAAGATGCCACCTTGATCATCGTTGACGAATGCCAAGATTCGGTGACCGAACAATCACAAAGCGAACACGATGAAGAAGTTGATTCAATTAATTTCTCGTTTGAATATTCATCAGTATCCAAAGATGAATCTTGATTAGCAGCAGATATGCAAACTGATGAATCTGACAACAAAAATTCTACGGTCCAACCTAGTCCCTTGCTAGTCAGACCAATTTTTTAAAACCCGCTGAAAGCTTCCTTTGCCCATAGAATAGCAGTGTTTCCGACTAAATCAAATACAGAAGAGTCGCTAATAATGAACAGATTTAACATCTTACGCTTATTCAAAGCGATCCCTCAACTGGCTAAAATTAATTCTGATGACCTGGAAGTAGTACTATTTCCCAATAAATGTAATATGGAAGAAGCACATATTGACTTCTACAAACAAGAAACAATGCAGCGTGTTCTAGCAACCAAACACCAGCTCTCAACATTGGGTTTTGAAATAGAAGAAATCTTTATTTCAAGAATGATGGCTGACAAAAAAGCAAAGAATCTGGCATTCTTTAAGCAACAGCCATTTAACAAGGAAATAGAATACAGCAAGGAAAGAAGACCTGCATTAAATGCAAATGATTCACTAACAAAGTCACAAGTACAAGTCCAAAGAAATACCCAAATTCTATGGCGTGATTATTGTGAATCCCCACAGCAGAAAATAAACTGGATGGTGGACCAAAGTGGAAGGAAAACCTACCTATAACAACGAAATGCTACTGTTTTTCAAAAACGTAAAACAACTTTAGGCTCGTGGAATATGAGAGGATATAAACATCTACTTGAAAAACACTCTTTAATACTGGATGAGCTGGATATTATTTGTCTCCAAGAAACTTGGCTGAGAGAAGAGGTAGTATGTGATGGGTATAGTATCTTAATGAACCCAGCAATACCCTCACAACAGGGACGACCAGCATCTGGAATGCTGATATTAATAAAACCACTGACGGCATGGAGAATAATTGCAAGCAAAAACTTACACCCGTGGGCACAATATTTAATTATTAGAATGTCAACAGAAGACAATACCGAAGCGAATGCAACAAAAGCTGGTGAGCTGATAGCCATCTTTAATATATATTAGAATCCAAACGCAATGTCAGAGACAAGATTCATAGATTCAATTTGTGAAGAAATTGACACCCTGACCCTCTCCAACAATGGAATTGAATTTATTATAGCAGGAGACTTCAATTTCCATCTCTTCAATAAAGAAGGTGACAATTTAGCCCCTAGCGAGATGTCAACTAAAGCTAAACAATGGACTAAAGAAGTAAATTTGCGAAACATCTCTCTGAGTGAACAACCGGCAAATAGTAAAGGTAAACCTCTACCGAGGTGGTCAAGAGAAAAGTCCAATTCAACCATCGACTATATTTATATATCCGAAGGGATTCGAAAAGTAATAACGTCCACTGCGAACTCGATACAGCCGGACAGCGATCACCATTTGATACAGATCGAATGGACAATCCATCCGAACAAATGACCAACGAATAAATTTACCTGAATTGGAACTGACTAACAGGCTGAATAGACTCCGAATAAAACAACACCAAATACCGGAAATAGTCGCAACTTTTGAAGATGCACCAATCCAAGACAAACAGAAATTGAATTATGGATGGATCTTAGAAAAATATCTACAGGTCGGAGCAAACCAGAGACAGAAACAAATCCATTCCCATTACCTCAACATGGAAATTCAAGCGTTAAAAAAACAACATCATAAATGTTTGAGAAAATTGACAAAAAAGAGGGAAATAAATTTTGAATCTGAATTAAAAAAAGAAAAACACAAGTATTCCAATGCCATAAAATCAATGAAAGCTTCTATAAAGCAGAATGACGCAGAAGCAATTTTAAAAGCGCTGAATCAAAAAAACACCCGGCAGCTATGGTCCTTACTGAATGGAGCTGCCACATCACAGTATATGATTCAAGAAGTGGAAGCAGAGTGTTGGGTGAATCACTTTTCAACCGTATATCAAAAGACTGTACAACCAGATACTAATGAGAGAGAAAAAGATGATGAACCATGGGATCTAAATTGGGACACAGAAGCGATTATTAGTACTATCAAGTCTCTTAACTCTTCGCGAGCTCTAGGCCCCGATGGCTTAGCAAATAGTAATCTAAAAGCGGCGCCAGAAGAGTGGGCTAAATTTTTTGTTTTCCTCTTGAGTTTAATACAAAGACTGAAAGAGATTCCTCAGACGTGGACAACAGCTGTTCTGATTCCGATCTATAAGGCAGGTGATCTAAAAAACACAACAAATTACAGGCCGATTGCCTTATTAGACACCTTGGGAAAATTATTTGCTGGCTACTTATAAAAGAAATTGAATGCATGGGCAACGGATCATGACAAAAAAGCTAAAAGACAAACGTGCTTTGTAAATAGAATTGGGACATGTGTCAATCTTTTGTTGCTGAATATGATAAAACATGAAGCAATAGCCAAATCATACCAAGTATATGCAATCTTTATAGATTTAAGGACTGCGTTCGACTCAGTCAACAGACAATTACTTTGGATTAAGCTAAGATCTTGGGGATGTCCTTTAAGCATTCCAAATCCAATAAAACAGTTATACTCGAACACCTCGAAACGAGTCCGATTTACGAAGGACGGAAGAGTGACTGAATCCATTCCTACTGGTAACGGGCTAATACAAGGGTGTCCCTTGGCCGCGTGCCTCTATAATCTCTTTAGCTATGACTTTGGTGACAAAATTCAAAATAACATGGCCACTCCGCCAAAACTCAACAGTGAAGCCATTCAAACATTAATTTATGCTGACGACATTATAATCCTAGACAAAACTGTGAAAGGCCTTCAACAAACAGTGAACAAAGCCCACGTCTATATGACAGAGAACAATCTACAAATTAACATCGATAAAATGAGAACAATGAAACTTATTACGAAAAAAAGTAAGCCTCAAGAGGATATGAAGATTCAACTAGAAAATAAAGTGGTTATATCCACTAGGACAATAAAATATCTAGGTGCTCTAATCAATCCGTCAGCGAATGAAATTGAATGGAAACAACATATTGAGGAGAAAGCGAGATCTCTAGCAAAACAAGGACGCTTCTTTCACCTAAAATATGGGACTTACTCAGCAAAAGCCACAATATTGCTCTATAAACAAAAAGTAATTCCAATCTTGACATATGCCAGTGAGTCGCTCATTAACCAACAACTAATGAGATGGTCGTACTACAAAGAAATATTTTGGAGGAAAACCCTGGCATTGCCTAAAGCATTTCCTGTCCAGAGAATACGGTTTGAATTAGCTTTACAATCAGTGCAATCCATAGTACTGTGGAAACAAATGGATCTGCTAAGAAAAATAATTTCAGAGGAAAAAATACCAGCGCTAGAAATTTTAAAGCAAAAGAAAGAAACATTTCAGGCATCAGCTCTCTTGAAATGGTCCACTGAGATCAAATTGAAAGTGAAAAGAGAAGAGATCATGGAAGAGATGTTGGTTCATAGACCACAATATGCAAAACGGAAAATCCAAATGAATGATTGGATAAGAACTGTAGAAGAACAGAAAAAGTATAAACGACATCTGCATGCTGAAACTGAAGTAAGAGCACTGAATGAATTACCACCATATTTTTCACAGTTTCCGTGTTGCCACATTCGTGATCTATTTCTACGTTTTCGATTAAATATACTGCCCACTCGAGATTATCTATCTTTGATTGACAAAACAAACATCAGATCCTCGGTCTGTCGATTCTGCAAAGATCAAGATAGTGTGGAAACTCTATTTCATTTGATTATGGTTTGCTCAGCCCTGAAACCAAAGAGAACTGTTTAGAGACTTTTTCAAAATTTCTGACAAACAGTTAACACCTGAGGAAAGATGGACATAAAAGATGGACAGAAAGATTTTTTCTTGAAGGAAAAAATCAACATCTAATATTTACGGTGATGACATTTTGGAATAAGATTATTAAAGAAGCCTAGATGAACAAAACGAATATATTTTTCTAAATCTGTGTAAAAATTGATGTAAATATAAATGAAAAGTTTGTTAAATCAAACAAACCATTTAAAAAAAAAATCCATATTGTTCAAACAACTTTCCAGCTCCATAAGCGTTCAGGTAGCCCCCGTTCTATCAATAGTTGAAGTACCCAGTGAGGGAACTAGCAGTATTACATCTCAAGGTTTTATTAGGGATTTCGTAATTCAACAAGAATCTAACCATCATCCTTGGGAAGGAAATTGTATTGCAAAGTCATTTTGTTTTTATTTTTTATTTTTTTATTTATATAGCACACAAAGCCCGTAGGTATCTAGGAGCTTAAGCTTAGAAGATTGGTTACAGTGCTTCAAGTTACAGAGAGGAAGCGCAGACAATTATTATAACATAGACGAGCGTACAGAGGTAATCCATCACATATGAGGTGCATAAGAGAATACAAGATGAGCAAATACTTGGAACCTACCCCATGTTGCAGGGCGGCAGTACAAGCAAATGCGAGAGTCAAATGTAATGGCAAATACATGACTTCGTCGTGAGTGTCACACTTCACTTAGATCATATCTCAATTCAATTTCAACACGGTAGCCTCAAAGAATGTTTCTAACTCGAGATTTTAGCATGGATCTTGTCATTTTCTGAAAGCCCAACAACAACCTCTCCCAGTGTCATCAAAGTAATTTGTTGGAAGATTACGTTGCACACTATTTTACCTCTGCTACTGTAAGCAAGCAGGCTGAAAAGAGAAGTAACGCACATGGAGTCAGGCTTTGTTATCAGGGCACCTTATTAATTGGCACACTCTACTAACCAGCATCTGCCACTGATGGTAGTAGTACTATCCTGCTTAAGGAAATGCTGCATAAAAAAACAGAGCAGAAGCAAAGAAAGCTTTATTTGTCCTTTTCACCCTGCTTTCTACATCTCTGGCACCTCAATTGTCCTGAGTAATGAAGCTTTTACTAGATTTGCATTTAGAATGTATTCACTTTCTCAAGAAAACAGCAGCTACTGAACTGAAAGCGGGCTACTGAGTTACCTATTGCCAGCTGGATCTCTTCAGCAGGGACTCCGCAAACTGAGCTACCCAGGCTATCATATTTCACTCCAGTAGAGCCATGGATTCCTTCAGGATGGTGCATGGAGGTCGAAGCACAGAGCAGGAAGGGAAGCATTGGGATATGGAGGAATAGGAGAGCCTGGCATGGGAGCATAGCATGAACAGCGGAGCCTGCAGTGCCCGGGGAGCACTGCATGGCACACGGCAGGAAGATGGGTTATGGCACAGGCTGCATCATGGGAGCATGGATGGCTGCACCGGGATATGAAGAGGAGTGATCAAACCGTGGGGCATGGCATGAGGGCACGTAGGCTGAGCATGGAGGAGCAGGCGACATGGCCAGAGGAGGGTAGCATGGGAGCAGGGAGAATTGCAGGAGAGGGGCGGGGGGGGGCGTTGGCAGAATGAAAGGCAGCATGGAAATGTGGAGGGAGAGGGTAGAGTAGTATGGGTGTAGGCAAGGCAGCGTGGGAACATTGAGGTTACCCACAACTCCATACCCAAAACCCGTTAATCATCTGCTTTTCAATCACCCCTCACTCACCACAAACTGACCATACTAGCCCATAGGGCTCAATGGGAATGGGGAAGGAGCTAATAACGGTACTGCAATTTGCGGTACCGTTATTAGCTCTGAAGTCCCTCAGCGGGTCCCGTCCTTAACGCCTGGTCGCTGAGGGACCTCGTAGTAGGGCGCAGGGACCTTACCGGTGCCGGTAATCCCTTAGCGCTTACCGTGTAATGAGGCCCTATATACTTTAAATGAATCCGCAATGAACGTTAGTTGCGTGTTGTGTTCCATACTGGAGTACATTCAGTCAATTATTATAAAGCAGGCACTTTGTGTAGCATTCCTATTATTACATTGTAAATGTACTAAGCTTTTGTAGTTTCTCCTTGTAGCAGTCTTGCACATTCCTGACAGTTGTGCTATAGAGATTTTTTTAGTTTTTTTTATTTCATGCAACTTGTTGGTGATTTTGACATTGCCCTTGCTTTCCTCCCAAGCATGTATAGTTAACCTGTAGCCACACATGAAACACATTGGGGGTAGGAAAAAAGGCAAACTTAAAGGGGGAAGAATTCTAATGTTCTGCCTGTCAGAAACTGACATTTTACATATTTTACTTTTTCTCCCTCTCCTCTGACACCCCCACCACTAGGTTTGGTGCCAAAAGTAAATGTACATGAATTAGAGAGACGGCTGTTTCCTCAGCCTGGTGCGCCCTGTTTTTCTCATCATTGAGAAAGCCTGTTCCATGTGGTCGGCTGTGGGTGACCTCAGGGTGCCCGTGATATTTACCTTGGGGCATGGTGTCTTGAATAGAATCTGGTGCAGGGACTGCTTGCTCAGTCTGTGCAGTTACATCAACAATAATGTGGGAAAATTGAAAAAAAAAACTTGGTGAGCTAACTCAGTGGGTTTAAACCCCTACTTTAATACATGTGTTCAACATTCAGGTTCAAATCCCAGCAGGGCCAAGTCGGGGTGCTATGTTCATTCATCCCCAGTTTTGTTTTCGCTGCTTTTTTTGCCAAAACATTTCCCCCGAAAAAATGCATTGAATTTTTACTTTTTTTAATTATGTATTCCCTATACCCCACCTCACCCTACCCCGTATATGCCCTTTCTCCCTCCATATTTTTCGATGTTTTTTCAGTCAAAACTTTTCCGCAAAAAGTGACCCGAAACAAAAACGGGCGATGGATGAACCTCGTACCCAAGTCGGCCCTTAATCCTTAAGAGGTCAATACATTGAATGACATAAAATTTGGTTTTAATAAAATAAATGGTCACAGGGATGTTATTACTGACCTCCTCTCAGCCAACTAAGTCTGCTCATGCTAACATGATTCCATTTCAGTCAACATTCCAATTAAAATGCTTACCTGATAAAGACAACCTTGTTATTTAAATATTACCAGACAAAACCATACTAATTTACTAAAATGGTTTGTTCATTTACTTTACTCACCATTGAAGTAAAGTTGTTTATTTCTCCACCATAACTCTAAAAGCCATAATTCCATTACCACTACATGGTGACAGCCTTCTACAACTCTGGAGGGGACATTATCACTTGGGAGAATGACACGTCTCCAATTTATACACCGAGGCGATGACCTGTCCTCACTGTATAAGGTAGATTAGCAGATGGAGATCGTTATTGACCTCATATCAACCAATTAGAATGTTTAGAATGCAGTCAATAACAACTGGTATTGACTGCACTCCGTATATTATGACATCAAAAAACAGACAGGGAAATCGTAATCCAATTTCCAGGCAAGTTTTCCTTCAACAAGACACTTCCTGTCTCAGAGGACCTTTTTTGCAGCAATATCCTATTTAGCACATCAGAGAGAAAACTAAAACACGGGAACATGCTTTCACTTTCTTATACATAACCTGTTTGCCGATTAATCCATTCTCTTACTAAACCCGCTCTTGTTTAACCAAGGTTGTAAATAAAATACTTAACCTATGGAGACAACCTTGTTGTTTAAACTATGCTTGAGCACCTTGAAGCATCTGTGTGCTAGATGGAATTACCAATAAAATATCTCAGACCAAATAACCGGACAGACTCAAAGGAGATGGTGAAATACTGCTTCAATCTCAACAAAGTAAATCAGGGTGAATAAACACTCATTAAGTCGATTCATGCAGGATCACAATGTCTTTTCGATCATACTTAGTTTATATAATGCTACATGTGTCATCTATGACTTCATCCAACGTGGCAAGTTGCAAAGACCTATCGAGGGGTGGGTTGGATTTGGCAAATATGTCTAGCCATAGAATATATGCATGTTAGTGCCTCATTGACAGTTTCTTATCTGTAAAACACACCCCGAGCTACTCCTATACACAGGGGGTAAGATGCTCGTCATAGCAGATAATTTGGCAGTGGAATAATACTTTGCAACATTGTATGTAAAAGTGTATTGCAGGCTATTATAATTGGTTGGCAACCTAACTCCAACCATGGACATTCGGTTTGCTAGCAGCACACATATATAAACGAAACCCAGGTGCTTGGAGATTTGTTGGTTTTCCCCAATTAGTCTACCCTCTCTCATCGGTAGGCCTCATGTCAGCATCTTCTGTTTGAAGGCTGACCTTGCGAGTCTGCTCTGTCTCGGGACATTTGAGGGAGCGTAGGCACATCAATATTTTAGCTTTGGGTTTAATGAATAGCCCTTGTTTGCGAGCTGTTCGTCACGTGTTACAAGACCATGAATTTGTCCATATCAACAGTGCTTTTAATATCATTTGATTCATGATGTTGGGTGCAGTTGCTCCTCTTGGGCTTTAGAGACTTGCTCACTGTATCCCATATTAACTTCATGCCCTTTTAATTGTCCAAAATTTGGCATCAGTAAATGTTGTTGTTCCTTTAAATCTTTGGGAAATATGTCCTTGCGCATCGCCTGCATGTAAACTCCCTTTGTGCTTTTCCGCTATCTCTCGAAATTGCATTCTTGTTTCCAAGCCAATGTACTCCTTTATTTCTCAAGGGAAAACAGCTTCTTCATCATCTTTCCATGTTAAGATCCTGGGCTCATATTTGGAGCTAGCTAGGATGATTGACATAAACCGTCGTCGATCTTCTTCTAATGGTCATCCTAAACGTTGAATATATACATCTCATAAGCAAGCATCTATGTATTCTGTCTACCTTGCATTTCAGTGTATTTACAGTTATGGACCAGTGGGTCACTTCATTCTTCTTTGTGTTCATACCTAGTGCATCATAGAGCACATATTTTTCTTAGTACTCCAGTTATGTCATTATTGTTAAGTATTTTCATATCATTTCATCATAGATTCATATATCTTCTTTGGGAAATTCTTTTACTGTCATTAGACTTTGTTTAATGTACATCCATGTGGCGCACCATTTTATTCATGTCTTCATTCTGGCAACTCGGCAAGGGACATCCTTCTTGGTAGCTTTCCTCCACTGTTTCAACATGAGGGTATCTTCTGAATGGCTGCCTGAGTGCATATCGTCTTTCATATAATCGATCTGGTATGGACATGTCTCATAAACTTGTGCATGGGTTCCCAATTGTGGCTCCTCGTATGTCATTCCAAAAAGACCAGGGTTAGGGGGCAATGAATAGGCAGAATGCATCCACTTACTCCTCTACATTCCTCCCTATGGTCACATTCTTGACCAAACCCTTTGCCTACTGTTCTGCAATTCCTGGTTCATCTTCTTCGATAATCTTGTCATATTTTCTTCCTTTGGAACCCATATTTTTGTCACCCCCCTCAGGTGGTCAGCATTCTTTATATGTTCATCCACACTCCAGGTCATCAGATGACAATGTACTGCCGGAGCACAAAATATCTATCGTTCGACATATTTTTTCTGATTCTGGGGATAATAGAACTTTGTCCATGGAGGTGCAAGAGAACTCATATTTATAATCTCTCGAGTACTTTCTTCCATCTGTGTTTTTTCTCGAGTATGGCTGTTAATGTCAAACATTACCTAAATTTCAAAATCTTTCTTGGCTGATTTCTGGCATTGTCCCAAAATGATCCTTATGAGACAGAATCCCAATATTACTTTTAGTAATATTACTCATTAAATCCAAATCTAAAAATGTTTGGCTTTCCTTATCCAGGTTCTTAGCCAAAGATTGCGTGACCATCCTTTGTTGTTCTTCTCTTGCTTCACTATGTGGACACTTGCTTCACTGCGGGTAGGTGCAGGAGAGGTCAATGTTGCTTCACCTTTATAGGGTTCGATGTCATGCAGGTGGATTCATGCACTGCTTCCCATCAGTTTAACTGCAGTGGGATTTATGTACTCCACATCATGTGGGCATTCAAATCGAGGGGTACTCCAGGTAAGCACAAACTTGCATACTAGCACCTTGTACCCTATATGTACTGGCAATGTCTTTAATGCATTTTTAAATTAATAGGAAATGTGTCTTCTGTATTTGCAGTTGACCCCTCCTGTTGACAGTTGATCTGTTGAGAAGTAAAATAAATACTTTGAGTCATTGTGTACAAATAATCATGCATCTCATCGCTTAAGGTCCTCGCTACACTGTGGGCATCTGCATTTTCCCTTGTTGGGGGGGATTAAGGGTGTGAGGAGTTCTCATTCAGCATCCACTCACGAGCTCATGGGGCGTTAAATGGTGATCTGAACCAAGTTGATTGTGTAGTGCATATAGGCAAGCGGTAGGCAATTTAGCCATTCTTTCATTAATGGTAATTTAAGCTCCGCTATTCTTTCCTTCAGAAGTCCATTTAATCTCTCACGTAGCCGTTGGCTTGTGGGAGATAGGCTAAAGCAAACTTATGCTTGATGCCTAACAGTGAGACTGTGGGCCTCATTATAAGTTTGCCGGTCTGGGAACTACAGTACCAGTAAGCTTGCCAGTACCGTAGTTCTCGGACCGGCAAACTACGAGTTGTGCTCGCAGGCACCTTTCTGCCTGCCAGGTCTGACCTGGTGGGCAGAGCGGCACGTGCGAGCACAGCATGTCGCATGCACCAGCACCGTTTGTAACGGTGCCGGTGTGTAAAGGAGGTCCCAGACATGATTTGCACCCCTGCCCCTCCTTTCGAGGTACCTGAAAGGTACTCGCCAAGATATGTGACGTATGAAGAGCAAATGAACCAGCAGAGAGTTGCACTGGGACTCTGCCCATTGTACATTAGAAGATCAGTACCTGTTGAAGCGCCCATAACCAGACAACCCTGGGCAACACAGTACCCTATCAGACAGCCATACCAGCCACTGATATGAAATAAGGAGTACCTACAGACGGTCCACGAAGAGGTCCCAAGAGCCCTAATGGAAGGCCAGTGGAAATAACACAAGGGCCTGAACAGACTCATAAATGAACAAAAGCCACTATGGAAAATAACACACCAGTGTAAGTGATTACGAAAATAAATGTAATGGATAAAAAGACGAGACAATGTTAAACGTGAGAGAACGGTGCTACAGGACAAGATGGAAGCAACCGACCTGTTAACCGTGTGTAAATAGGCTTGGAACGCAAGATGCTAAGAAATCAATACTGCTTGTAGTGCTTAGTAGAAGATAGAGCGGCAAGCGCCAACCATATATCTACCTCAATAAGGTACACTATACAAGTGCGACTCCATTTTGTGAAGCAGAAATGGGCCCAGGCTGCCAGAGGCCTGGCAGGCCAAGTTTCACAACTCAACCAGAACAGAGAGCAAGAGGGGAATCGAAACTCAACAGAGAGCGGCTCACGCTTGGGAAATCGGGGTCACCCAGAGAAGGGGAGGAGACCGACAGCTCGCAAGAACCAAACTTCAGAGCATACCAGCTCGCCCATGAAGGCCAAGATAAGAGAGGCCCAGGCAGATGGTAGGGCCGAAGCAGAATTAAATACAACTAAAGCTGGAAACTGAAGCAAATTCACGGTGAACCAACACGTGACCAGCCAGGCGCAGAGATGTACCACCGCCTGATGTCATCCAGGACCCGAGGATGCTATAACTTTTCCTGATAAGAGACTACAGTTTCGAGGCCGTCCTTAGCCAACTAATTGACACATCGCCCTAAAACACTGATTGATGGAAAGGAGGAAGGGTGAATCTTGGGGCACTAGGCACCTGGGTGTCTATTCTGCATGCTGCTAATTGAAGTGGAGATTTATGTTTAGGGGTGTAACTTGCCCAATCACAATGGACCATGTAATCTAGGGTCCTATAGACACTGTAACCAATAGGACGTCGTACTTGTAGTGACGTCAATCACGTGTGATGTAGAGGTGCGGGCGTAGACTCCCACCCGATAAGAGTTATCCTATCCACATGCTTTATTTCTATATACAGATATAGCACCTATACTTATGTTACCTTTCCTAACCAATTATATTGCATGATGTTTTTTATAGAAATTATACGTCAGTGATGACGATTTGTGCCTATAAGAATTACTGTTCTACCAAAGTTCGTGGAAGTCGGAGCGAGACCAGTGATCGCACTACAGCTGATTCCCATTTGTTTCCCTGTTTTATGTACTTGTCATTAAACAGACTTCCCTTTGCCAAATTACTGAGTCCTCATTATTGAGCCGTGTCGGAGTAAGTGAATCCTGCACCCCCTGTCCTCACATGGTGTAGCTATCTTGTTTTACAGGTCCTTGAGGGTGAGCGCTGACCTATGGGCCCATCAGCGAATTCCTCTCCTCATGAACACTTGGAAGCAGAGGATGGTTTTGGCCATCAATTATTGATTATCGATTGGTATAGTCATGAGACACCCGTAGACCCAAGGCACGAAGTAACTCTGAACCTTCGGCAATATCACGAGTCCTTTCGCCATTCCGGCTGAGTAGACTGAGAAGCTTCCCGTGGACTATGATAGAGTAAAATTTCAAAAATCTGCAGTGGATCTGAAGGAACCCGCCTTTCCAAGCATAACCCTTCTCATTCCCACGGGCAGCGGATCAGACGAAAACCTTAAAAGCAGGAAGAGGAAGGGGCGGTGATCCCGAAGTTCCAGAGAGGAAACGATGCGATCAGTGAGTGAAGCAATAAAACTCATTACTTTGGCAAATGTCTTGTAGGCATTAGAGCAAGCAAGGGAAAGGTAACGGAGGGTGGTGGAGAAACAATAAACTAGTTAGAAGTAGAAAAGACTGTGTATATATATGGGGGTAATGACTCGAGCATATGAAGTAAAAACGTAAATCAGGGGGGCACCTGAAGTAAAAACGTAAATCAGGGGGGCACCTGAAGTAAAAACGTAAATCAGGGGGACACCTGAAGTAAAAACGTATATCAGGGGGGCACCTGAAGAAAAAACGTAAATCAGGGGGGCACCTGAAGTAAAAACGTAAAGTTCGCCTTGTTCCTGCACTTTAAAGAGTGGTCAGAAGTAACGTGAACCCAGAGCCCACAGTGGGGGGACAATTTAGGCTACGATGACGTTTAAAGACGTCATAAGGGGGTTCGTTCAAATCCCATGACGGGGTATTAATTAAGAGGCAGGTATACGTATGACCAGCTGGTGTCTGTCTAGTCTGTCATATATGTTCTGTTGTATGTCAAATGTAAATTAATTGTATTGGTGAGTGTTTAAAATGCATTTTTGGATTACGCGATTCTGTAACTGAGAGGGAATCGCCACTGAATTGATGAGTTTTGAGTAAATTGTTGGTATAAAATTTGGCGGGAAAGGATTGGATTGGAGCTTGCGTATTTGGTGCTCGCTCATACTATTGAAACATTGAAAGAGTTGTATAATTATTGTTGGTGACAGAATTAAGAATGGAGGAAGTTACCCCACTTGCGCATTTATGCAAGCAACTGCCCAAGCATGCAACAAAGCTGAAGAAATATAGCCAAGAGTGGGTTAAGGGCACCACAAATAAGATGTTTATGCCGTGGCCACAGAACGGGTCACTCTCTAAGGCTGTTTTACAGCACATGACCACCTTCCTACATGCCACATATACTGGAAAAAAGTTTGAGAAACAAACGCCTTGCCGTCCTCGAACTTTGGAAAATGTTCGATCAAGCGAAGGAGGAAGAACCACCCGCAGACTGGATATTCAATGTATGCACGGAGGGGGGTGAGACGCCTACCGTGCCACCAGCCCCGCCGGAACCAGTCATTGAGGGAAGCAAGACAGAGGGTCTTTACCCGCTGATAGTACTTAAGGCAGCCACGGGGCATAGCAACCCGGCATACGAGTCGCCTGCATGCAGTGGTGACGACATCAAAGAAAAGGAGCAGGAAGGTGATCTTGCCTCCGCAGTCCCGAGGGACAAGGAGAGACGCGGAGACGAAGGAAAGGATCAGGCACAGAGTAGTGCATCTCTCTCTCGAGAGGGAAAAAAGCAGAAAGGAAGCAGCGAGTTAGCATTCGCAAAGGACAAGTGGATGGGAGGTCAGATATTGCTAAAACTTGATGGTAAAGGGAGTGATGACGTAAGACAGAGGTAATGGTCTGATGAGGTGCAGAGAAAGGGAAAAAAGAAGGAAAAGGAAATAAGAGCCGAGAGGGTAAGAAAGACAGATAGGTTAAGGTGAGAACAACTGTATCGCGAAGAGCAAGGAATACAGTCGCACACAATACGCAGCCTACGAAAAGTACAGGCAGAACATGCTAAAGTTAGAGGAAGAAAGGAGAGTGCAAGAGAGGAAAGAAAAGACGCGGGAAGATGAGGAAAGTAGAAGGGCAAAAGAACGTAGAAATGAACGGATGAGGGAAGTAGATAAGACTAGAGAAGAAGCAAAGAAGCGAAAGGAAATAGATGAGGAAGCAGAACGTAATGGCACGAGATCTAGAATATTTGCAACAGGAAGTTAAAAAACCCAATCCTGTTGTAGAATGGGAAGACATAGAAGAGTTCTTCCCTGCAAGCGATGCGGTACCAGGTACAAGCGGGACAAATATTGATGATGACTTCGACACCAGAAGCATCGGGGAAACGATTGAGAATATTTATGACGAGATGGGCCTGGAACTAATTTCGCAAGGGGGAAGGGAGGATGAGCGCTTAGAGAGTACTCAGCTATACGACACTGAGGATGTCACCCGAAGTAGTGGGAGCAGGGGACTGTCCTTAGACAGGCTGGAGATTGGGCAGAACGAAGAAGATGCAAGAAGTTGTGTAAACTGGGAGTATTCAGGATCTGACTCCGGTGGGGAAACGGAGGAAGGGGCACATGACCAAGGGAGACGGTGCGAAAAACGGCTCCCAAGGGACCGAGAGGTACGATGGTCGGATGCTAGAGGGTCCACAAGTAGGGCACCGAAGTCTGCTGGACAATCCAGCCGACATGAAGAAACACCCCACGGTCAGAGGGGGGTGTCGGCGCCTGCCTATGCAGACAGGTTAAGGACATTGCCAGGCAGATGACAAGGCGGGAATGCCACCCCGGCAGTTGACCAGCGAGCTGTGGGGAAAGAGAAGGAGGATTGAGCATTCCAATTCCCATTGCTAGAAAAAGGGGGTGCAAGACCACAATATATTCCATGGCCACACATGGACCGAGAAAACCTAAAAAATAAGCTTCCAATGCTGACATCAGGAGCCGGAAAGTGGATACATGAGTTAGAGAAAATGACGGGGGGTGTCACCTTAGCTATAGGGGACATTAAGGGCCTCCAAATTGCCATACTTGGTGAATGAGCAGATGATGTATGGAAACAAGCAGAGTACCCTAGGGTAACCCTAACTAACACCTCCCATGACGGAGCGCCTTTTAATAACTGTAGAGCAGCAGTGTGGAAAGCGCTGCGTACGCTATATCCAGACACTTCCAACATGGGAGCTATAATGACTTGGAAAATGAAAGATTCAGAGGATCCGTTGCTTTATATTCAACATTTACAAGACACGTGGGTGCTCGAAACGCATGAATCTTCGACAAAATCCATCCCTGTATTCTACCATATATTGTGCCAAGGGTTACCAGAACCGGTGCACAAACAGCTCAAGAAATTTGTAGGAATCGAAGCTAAACCATGGGCTGAAATACAGTTGACAATTGCACACTATTGCAGATTGTTGCAAGAAAAGAATCGGAAAAAGGAGGCAACTCATAAGGGAGAGGAGGCAAAGCTGGTGCAAAGAAAACTCTCGGCGCATGCTCTCGAGGGAGCCATGTTCACTAACCCAGTCGAACCAAGCGCACAACAAGCAACTAACCCACAGCAAAATAATCAGGGTAATACAGGATTTTACCTGAGGGGAAGAGGATTTGGAGGTAGAGGATGGCAAAGCAATCAGGGAGGGTTTCGAGGTAATCAAGGAGGTTTTCAAAATGTTCAATGTGGTTTCCAGAATGCACGAATGGGCGGTACAGCTATGCCGGATGGACAAATGGTCCGGCCGCCGCCAGAGTGTTGGCTGTGTGGAGTGACAGGACACGTTGCGCGCATGTGCAGAAGCCAAGGCATGTGGCAAAACAGCCAAGGGACGGGGACAGGCATGGTGAATCAACCTGCCGCCCCGCAGCAGGGCGGTGCACAAAATTATGCAGTGCAGCCGCAGGCATCAGGCATGCAGCAAGGTGCCCAGCAAGTGGTTCTACCACCTAACATGGGGAACTTGCTGCAGGGACAAACCCAGCAGGCACCGCCGCAAATATCGCAGGGCATTAACTCTGGAGGGGGAGTTAAGCCTGGTACTGGGGGAAATCAACAAGGGTGCAGTGGACGGAACTTATATGTAAAGTAGGACAGCTCACAGGAGACTCTGATGTGTTCTATCCTATCAGTGACACCAGATCCTAACAGGGAACCAAGGGTGAATGTCACCATAGGGGGGAAAGAATATTCCTTTTTAGTTGACGTGGGTGCCAGGCACTCGTGCATACGAGAAGGCAAGTTCTCCTTGTCCGGCGAGGCAATAGATACTCAGAGTTTCACTGGAGCTCATAGTAGAGTTCCCTTTACAGACGCACTTCCAGTTTAGGTGGGAGAGCGTGAAATGAATGTACCCCTATTGTATTCGCATCAGACCCCAGTAAATATTCTGGGTCGGGACCTGATGACTAAACTAAACATGACCATCTCGTTTACTGAGAATGGTATAGTGTGCTCCACCCCAGTAATGCACTACTCAAACGTGTGCGAAATGATCAGAGCATATTCTGGACGTGCAGCCATGAGGGCTATACCGCTGGAGCCAGAAGTCTTCGCATATGGCGTGCGAGTGCTTATGGCAGGATTGCCGGGCCTTGCAGACAGAACTATGAGAACCTCTGATGAATTTCTATTCAGACCAAGAATACCCATGCACGAAGAGGAGGGACAAGTATTCCCCCTAATGATACAATCTGCCGCAGTGTGAGGGAGAGTGGTATTGGTTGAAGGATATGACGATGAAAGCAGACAATGGTGTGCAATCGTTGCCATTGAAAAAGGGCATCGAGTGACTGATGTCACCGATGACAATCTGTTCGAAGAACACCCCGACCTAGAAGAGACAATGGTGGAAGTGAGTCTCATATTTTCGGTCAAAATGATCAAACGGGAGGTGCCACAGAAAATGATGTTGGCACTAATACGCCCAGAGTACTTTGATAACGACATGGCCCAAGTGCCTGCCGCAGTTTGGACTACAGGGCCCTATGACGTAGGTCTCCTGAAAGGGGCATGTGAAGTAAAGATTAAGCTGAAGCCAGGAGCCATTTTGCCGCAAGCACGACAATACCCCATGTCCAGAGAAGCGGATGAAGGGATTGCAAAGACAATTTCCGCCATGATGGAACAGGGCATTTTAGTGATGTCAGAATCACCTTGCAACACAGTGATGTATCCTGTCAAGAAATCAAAGGGAGGGTCCTGGCGTTCAATCCAGGATTTACAAGCATTAAACGATATAGTCGAGGCCGAGTTCCCTCTAGTCCATAATCCATCCACAATACTATGCAATATACCAACTGAAGCAAAATATTTCACGGTGATCGATTTGAAAAATGCGTTTTTCTTGATTCCATTGCACCGTGACTCACAAGACCTGATGTCATTTACTTTCAGACAAATGCGCCTGAAAAGTACGAGGTTGCCACTGGGGTACTGTGAGTCCCCGTCAATCTTCAACAGGGTCCTCCAAATGGACCTAAGCAATATCGCGGTGGACAGTGTTGTTTTGCAGTATGTAGATGACATTCTGATCTGCAGCACCACTGAAGAGCAATGCAGGAGCGATTCTGTCCAGCTATTGACTATACTGGCTGAGAAGGGGTACAAAGTTGACAAGGAAAAGTTGCAGTACTGCCAATCGGAGGTGTTGTACATAGGGCAACTGATCTCACATGAGGGGAAGAAGGTAACCCCAGAAAGGGCTGAAGCTATCATGAACACGGCCAAGCCGCGCACGATAAAACAAATGCAAAGCTTCTTAGGACTGTGCAATTATGTCCGAGCATGGGTCTTTGACTACAGCTTGTATACCAAGCCCTTGCTACAGGCCCTTAAAAAGGCACAGGCAACAAGAGAAGACATTAGTGAAAAAAAGGGTTTACAGAGCTCAAGGGGGCAATTTGTAAGGCCTCAGGGCTCGGGATTCCTAATTATGCAGAGGAATTCTACCTGTTCTCACACACCGATGGAAATTCTATGACGGCAGTGCTCATGCAGTGAACCTCGCTGGGATACAAGCCCCCAGCATATTACAGCGGGAGTCTGGACCCGGTCATGAAGGGCCATTTCCCATGCGAACAAAATCTAGCTGCTGCCGCGTTCGCCATCGAGAAGGCGTCATCCATTGTGATGGGGTGCTCCATGACATTGTATGTTGAGCACTCACTGTTCGCCATATTAGAGAAACCAAAGGGCACACTGACGTCACAGAGAGCATCCGCCTATGAGGTGATTATCTCTAATCCATCGATTAAAGCACTGCGATGTAAAACTGTAAACCCTGCCACATTCATAGCTGAGCCAGTCACAGAGGGAGAACCCATACACGACTGTGCAAACTATGAGGAATTCTATGATGAGATCCCCAGGGTAAAAGAAAATGCCCTGGCAGGTGGAGAGATCGTCTTTATTGACGGGTCTTTAAGAATTGACAAAGAAGATGGACAAAGGTATACAGGCGTTGCCGTGGTAAAACACATAGCGAATGGAGAGTTTCAAGTACTCGTTAGTACACCGAATACCATCTCACTGTTCGGCACAGGCTGCAGAGCTATTGGCATTGATACTCGCCGTTGAGAATCATGCAGACCAGGAAGTAACAGTGTACAGTGACTCCGCCTATGTGACGTCTACAGTTCACGCAGGACTAGCGTGCTGGAAAAGGAGGGGCTACCTCCGAGCAGACGGCACGCCAGTGCAACACGCAGCCTTATTGGACAGGCTGATAAAAGCACTACAGCTCCCAGTGGGCATAGCGGTCATGAAATGCGCCGCTCATACCAAGGGGATAGATTTCGTGTCACGTGGAAACCATGAAGCGGACACGGAAGCCAAACGCATGGCATCCAAGAATGAAACAATCATGGACGTGGAGGTGGCACGTACCCATGAAAGAATGATGGTAGCACGAGCCACTCCAGAGGCCTATAGCAATATGGGGCAGACTCAGCTAATGGAGCTCCAAGGGGAGGCACCTCATGAGGAGAAGAATTTGTGGAAGCGTCGAGGGTGTTCTTTAAACCCCTCTGACGGACTGTGGAGGCAAGACAGCACTGGTAAACCAGTAATGCCTGTCACCCTTCTAAAGGTAGCGTTAGAACAGCTTCACTACCCCATACACATGTCAAAAGAAAATATTGCTGCAACGCTCGCAGAAGACTGGCTCACGCCGAATCTAGCAGAGCATGTTGCATTTTTTATGGTAAACTGCATTATCTGCCAGAAATCCACCTCTGGGCACACATTAAAAGTAGTGAGAGGAATCATCCCTAGACCAAATGGACCTTTCCAGCACCTGCATATCAATTATGTCGATATGATCCAGGTGTGTAATGGGTACAGGTATTTACTTGTGGTGGTGTTTCCCTTTTCAAGATGGGTAGAAGCAGGTCCCTGTACACACCCCGATGCAACCTGTGCCGCAAAGTCCCTGGTGAGGGAAGTGTTCCCTAGATGGGGGGTGTGCGAGGTAATGAGATCAGATAATGGGGCCCATTTTGTAAATTCAGTTTTCGAACAGATCAGCTTGTTGCTTGGTATAAAGCACAAGTTCTGGTCGGCATATCATCCTGAGGGGAATGGGATATGTGAACAAATCAACGGCTTACTTAAGGAAAGGATAGCCAAGTTGAAGCTCACATTAAGGAAGGGATGGTTACACTGTCTACCAATGGCATTGTATGCTCTTCGGAACCAGCCAGGCTCCGACCATCATCTCACGCCGCACGAAATAGTTACTGGTAGAAGAATGAGGACCCCTCTTACCCCCCGAGACAGAGCTAGATGTGATGCCCAGCCAACTAGGGAGGTACTAGGAGAAGAGATGAAAGCTTATCTGGACTGTTTGACATCCAGCACCTTTGTCATTTCAGGCCAGCTGCAGAGACGGCGGAAAAGGGGACAGCACAGCACAAACCACAACAGTGCTGATGCAGGCGCAGCTCACAGCCTTTGTGCACCCCTCGTCTTCCCTGGTGACAGCGTCCTCGTAAGAAATGTCACCAGAAAAAGGTGGGACAAACCACGGTTTAATGGCCCTTTCATCATAGAGGACTGCACCCCGTCCGCTGTCAAGCTCAAGGGCAGGAGAGCCTGGATCTTCCTGAATGACATTAAGCCTTTTATAGGCGAGAGACCTCCTGCAGCACCTAACACTGAAGAATCTACAGACAACGAGAAAGGACCTCAGCACGTGCAGACAAGATCTATGGCGAGGAAGAAGGACGCATGAGCAGAAAAGACACGACTAAAGTACTTGTTGTGAAACTCGTGGCTTTACATTGAACATTTCCTCTGAGCACTAAAGGGGATACAAGACATTCAACTAACACTCTGTGCGGCCAAAGTTGCAGGGTAATGAAGAAAAGTAGCTAGGAATTTCTCAACCAGGTATGGTATAAATTGAACTACGTGGTTGCAATCCACGCAGCAGGAAAGTGTAAAAAGTGTTCACGACAAAAGAAAGGATTGTGATCAGGACCCAACAAACAAGGCAGATGTCCCTGTCACACGCAGATACCCAGCTGGCCCACCATGTCATGCTCAGACTAGTAACAGACTATCCTGAAATGCTAGGAAGGCCTGCAGATGTTGACGTCATCACCTTCCTCAGAGATCCAGCCAACGCCCCACACATGGGAACACTTCTCCATGGAATAATGCTCCAAGTAGAGCTGTCCAACTTCCAGCGGGAATTCCTAAGGAGATTCCAGTGAGACCTTTCGCTGATGGACAGATCAAGGAGACAAAAACTGTTAACACAGCAAAAAGGCCTGTGATCTAGAGACTAGAAAACAAGAGCAAATGTCGTTGACACCAGAAGACAGCAGATACATATTCCGGGTCTTCTTCCACCTCGTTGAAAACTTCCCAGAACTGCTGGGTAGACCCAGCAATGTTGGCATACCCGTATTCCTCAGTAATACAGCAAAAAACGCGCAACTGAACCGGCTCCTGAGGGCTATTGCAGCGCAACTAAGAAGCAATTATGGACATACACTGCTGAGGAGAGGCTTAGAAGGAGGAAATCCAAAATAGGACTTTGTTGTCATCACTTCACTGTGGAGCAGATAGAGAAGAGAGACATTGTTCCTCAACTCGTCACCGAGAGACCGAACGAAAGGAGCAGACACAAGAACTTTGCCATCATATTTTTCCTGTTCTGCATCCTTCTCAGCTTTCCATATATTGACTTCTGCTTTATTTTTGTTCCTGTTGGTACAACATCTAATTTTTGCGATTCTGACTCCTTTTCTATTTTTTCCACATTTTCATTTTTATTTTTGTTCCTAATTTTGCAACGCTATTTTTGTGAAGTATAGCTCAGTTTTTTCCTAATTGGCCACACGTACACTACAGTTTTATTTTTCTTTTTTACTTTTCCAGCATTTCATTTTGTGTGATTTTGTAGCAGTCCCATCGTTTTATTTTTCACATTTGAACTGTTTCCAGCACGTCCTCAGGACCAAAGCAAACTCGAGGCGTGTACTGGGACCTCACCTAGTATCGATATGCTTAGATGGATGTGATGTACCAGAGTTGATAGCCTAACCTTTTTCCATAGTCTAGCGAACAGAACCGTGCTGCATACCCAGAGACTGCCATCATCACCCACAAGAGGGGGGACACTGAAAGCACTCGACACTTTAGTAGTAATAAACTTTCGAACTGTGAGATCGGAACAAGAAAAGAATAAATAATTAACTATGAACTCGATCAACATAGGGGCCCAGAGAAGTAACATAAGTTTACCCACAACAGAAGGGCGACCCCGCTTACCTAGAAGAAAATGGAGAAAACTTTCGCTCAGAACGATTATGTACACATATGTACAGAGATCATAATTGTTTTTCTATTATTAACAATCAGAACTGCTTTCTTTATTGGTGCACAGAGTGTCCCCCTATCAGTACACCCACTGGATAACGAACGTCAGGGGCCTACAAAAGCACCTAGACCCTATACAGTGATTCCAGTTCCAAGAAAAGCTAATGATGAATCAGATGGTTTAAATGTGAATGTAATTAGCAGCAATACGTATACACATGAGGTGATGAATGAGAGAAAAAGCTGGAGACAGAGTCAGCACAGTATGAATGATAATATAGCACTGGCCCCGGCACGCACCCACACACAGAATGCACTCAAACAAGGGCAAGTGTTAATGGCTACAAGGCCTCCAACGAAGGCAGCAGAGAAGAAGAAACTACCTACCGAATATTTAAGTCCAGAGAATAGTGGAGATAACCAAGAAAAGCCAAGTGAATTTCTAAAGACGGAGGGAATAGCAAGATCCCTCAAAAGCACAGAAGTGGACACAAAAGAATACACAGAAAAGACACAAATGCTAATAGACTACTTGTTCCCATTCATAGCCAGAGCAAAGAAACTGCACAAGGAACTGAAAAACAGAACTATAGAAACTATAACTGCAAGCACACCTGCTCAGACGCAAGGAGCAAGCCGCAGGCCTGCAACACAGCCACAAGTTGGGAGCTTGGTAAATCAATGGTGGTTACGGGAAGTTTATGGCAGACAACAAAGGGGAAGATGCATTCAGAGACGTAGTCATAGCAAACTACAGAAGAATGCTGAGAATCAAGAGAAGCCCTCATTAAGATAACAATGAACTTAATGATTACCTGGACAGCACAGCCCATCTTGGAAACAACATATGGTACCAGCACATGAAAGAAGTAGGACGAAGACAGTCGGAAGGAGAATGCTTCGTCTGTGCACTCCTGCCATACAGTATGGGAAAATCCAAGATCTTCGTGGCTGTAGAAATGGATGTCTCTACAGCACACTGTATGTCACACGTAGCAATGTGCAACACCAGAGGACAATTTATGGGAAGAGATGCCTCATTGATATGGGCCCACGAAAAGGATTACCCGGATGAAGATGGCTACGTCCAGAAATCATGTGATCAGATACGAGAACCCTGGCGTCAAAGGATCAGGGATAAGATGGGAAGCTAACCCAAGACTGAACGCTTTAGGGAAGACTACAAAAGAGGCCCAAATCTGGAAGAACAGAGGCCAAATGCAGATCTGGGGGTCAGTGGTCTCCCCAGACGGATGGGAAGACGGAGTAGTAATCTGCCGAGCGTGGATGGTCCTTGGAGCCTGCAAGGAAGCAATAGAGAATTCACAGAGGTTATGCACTTCCCTTTGTCAAACTACTGAGTCCTCATTATTGAGTTGTGTCAGAGTAAGTGAATCCTGCCCCCCCTGTCCTCACATTGTGCAGCTATCTTGTCTTACATGTTCTTGAGGGTGAGCGCTGACATATGGGCCCGTCAGCGAATTCCTCTCCTCATGAACTGGTGCATCCAACCTCCCCATTCCCATTGAGCCTTATGGGGATCAATGGGAATGGGGAGCATTCCGTTCCGGTGCCCGTGGCCGTAATGACCCGATAATTGCCCATTTGCGGGCACAGAAATTTTCAGAGGATTGGTGGCAGCCTGCCAGTTTTACCAGCAAGGCTACCACCAAACTTCTAATGAGGCCCTATGTTTTCAAAGAGTTCATTCACAAAATGTGGTTCATTATTGGATCGCAAAACTTCACACATACCCCATCTTGAAAATACCTCGCAAACTAAAAACTTTGCAGCGCATGCAGCACCAGGATGCGTGCACGGACCTGCTTGAATCCATCTGGAAAAGGGACAAACTACAACTATCATGTATCAATAGCATTACATGTTTGCAACATATCCACATAATCTATGTACAAATGTTGGAAAGGGCCATTAGGTCTGGGGATTACTCCTATCACCGTTCCCACAGAGGGCACTGCTGTTCATTTCTGGCACCCAATACAGTTTACAATGAACTCTGCCAAATGTTCACTGAGATTCGGTCCAAACCAGTCTTCTGCTATTGTGGCAGCTAGACTCTCTTGAATCACATGCTTGGGATAGTGGAGCTGCTCCAATGCTATTCTCAACAATGCTAGAGACATAACAGGCTTTCCTGTATTGTCCTGTCTCTGAATTGCCTCAGTGGGGGATAACGAACACAGACGCTTTTTTCATGGCTCCTTTTCTTCTTGCAATGCACATCATTGTATTTCAATGAACTGTACAATAGACACCATATTAAATCCTTCTTTAATCAACATGCATCACCCTGCCGCTTTCTCCAAATCTTTGAACTCATCTTCATACATGCTTGAATAATACGCAGCACACTTGGCCTCTACATCTGCAGATTCATTTCTGCGAGATATTAAGTCTGTTCTTTTTGAATGCGCTGCACATTTCACAATGGGTATGGTTGCTGGAACGCTAAAGGCTTCAATGAGTTTGTCCACTAGCCCTGCATGTTGCACTGGAGTGCTGTCTGCATGGAGGAATCCCCTCCTCTTCCAACATGCTAGGCCTGTGTGTACTGTTGACGTCACATACGCAGAGTCAGAGTACACCGTCACTTCCTCATCCTCAAAACTTTGTAGTGCATCAATAAGTGTGGCTAATTCTGCAGCCTGTGCTGAATAGGTTGACGGTAATCATCTGCTCATTAATACTTCACAGGTGCACTCTTGGGTCACCCTTACTAATGCCGATCCTGAATGTATCACCCCAATCTGTTGGTCAATTTTAGATGAACCATCAATGAAAACCACTTCCCCTCTTCCTAGAGCATTGTCTCTAACATGGGGAACATCATTATAACATTCGGTGTATGTAATACAATAATGCACATCATCATCTTCTCCCATTGGTTCAGCTATGAACGTTGCTGGATTCACTAAAATACATCTTACAATTTTGATCACAGGGTTTGAGATTATTACTTCATACGCCGATGTTCTTTGAGTGGTCAATGTACTTTTGGGTTTCTCTAGATTTGCAAATAATGCATGCTCTACAGATAGAGTTAGGGAACACCCCACAGTTATTTTCTATGGCAAATGCAGCAGCTGCCAAAGATTGTTCAAAAGGATAGTCTTCTTTGATAACTGGGTCTAGAATCCCACTGTAATAAACTAGAAAAAATCGAGGAAGTCGAAGTCGAGTCGAAATCCGCAGTCGAGACCGGCACAACACTGCTCCTCAAAGATAAAGCTCTGGCATTAGCACAGCAAGCAAAAGTGCTACACGCAAAAAACTGAAAATTTTCCTTGATACCAGTCATACATTTCTACCAGCAGAAAGTGATGGCAATACTCGCATATGGCTCAGAAGCTCTATTAAACATAGAAAACAACATATGGCAACAGATTGAAGGACAGTTCTGGAGGAAAGTTTTAAATTTACCAACATAATTTCCAATGCCACGTTTACGAGCAGAACTAGCGTTACAGTCACTAAAATCACTTGTCACCTGGAAACAAATGGATTTGTACAGAAAGATCTCGAGTGAAAATGATCCTGCGCCGCTAGAAATCTTTCAAAAAACAACAAATGAGATAAAAGCACAACCACTCGAAATCTGGAAAAAATGCATCGAAGCAAAATGCGAAGCTGAAGGCATATCTGGAGACCAGCTCATAAATAGACCTCAGAGGGCAAAAAAGCGACTGATAGAAAATAATTGGATAAAGACAAATGAGATCAAGTCAACATATGCATTGGACATCCCGTGTATACGAGACATAAGACCAATCAACAAACTACCAGAATACCTTAAATGCTTCCCGTCAGCGAAAATCAGAGACACTTTCATGCGAATGAGATTGAACATCCTTCATACACGAGAAATCATGGCTGCCAGGAAAAAAATACCTGCCCAAGAAAAATTCTGTAGGTTCTGCGGAGATGAAGCGACAATAGAAACCTTGCACCACATAATAATGATATGCCCTGCTCTAAGCGAGAAAAGAGACTTAGCTGTAGGATGGTTTATACAAAACCACACATCGTCTCACAAGATGGGCATCAATTCTAGCTGGGAAAGAAAATAAATTGATATATGCGGTTGTCGCATACTGGAATAACATCATGAAGCTTGCTAAAATGGGCTAAGAAACACAAAAGATAGAAAAGACCCTTCAAAAGGCAACAAGACTGGATACAATGCCCGACCTCCACAAAAAACTAACGGAAGTTACAGAGCGAACAATGAAAAATAGACAAATGAAAGGTTTGAGAGATAAACCAAAACATTTAAAAAAAACAACAACAAAAAAAAGCTAATGGTTTATGACTGTGTCCTAATGTCATTTTCTGTACAAGGACTGCTGTCATGACTTCCCAATTTGAATGGGAAAACAAGTAAAATGCTTCACTGTAATCTGCATTTCCTAATGCAGGAGCTGTACTTATCATATTGTTTAATTCATTAAATCCTTAAGTCATGTCTTCTGTCCACACTATTTTAGTCTTAGCCACCTGTGCCACTTTAAGCACTTTAAAAGTGGTTGAATATATGTACTGTAGTCAAAGATGCAGTCCCTGCAAAAATTGCATAGGCCTAAAAAATGCTGTGTTTGTCTCACTGTGTTTGGCTGCACAGTTCTCATAATGGATTCTGCTCTTTCAGGTGTCACTATTTTCCATTCATTTGAGATTAACTGTCCTATGTATAATAATGTTTCTTGATAATACTGTAATTGTTACTTGTCTACTTTGTACCCTTTCTCTGCAAGTATCATACGTTTGACAGAGTCTTCTCTGCATTTTTCTTCTGTCTCACTGCGCACTAAAATGTCATCCAGATGTTGAATTATGGCGCTCTCAAGCTCAACATTTCCTAAGTCCTTCTGAAGGACTCTATTAAAAATAGAAGGGGACTCACAGTACCACTGAGGCAAACGAGTATGTTTCAAGTGATTGTTCTATATGAAAAGGAAGTCAAATGCTGTGTAAGGGAATTTAGAAAAATGCATTTTTCAAATCGACAACCGTAAAATACCTGTCTGTTGATGGGATATTACACAATATTTTCACAGGGTTTGTAACTAAAGGAAACTCTGCCTCGACTATATGGTTTAGAGGGCAAAGGTCCTTGATAAATTTCCACAACCCCCATTCGATTTTATGACAGGTTACACAGCCTTATTGCATGGAGAATCTGATGGTACCAGAAGGCCTCGTTTCATTAGGGCAGATATATTTTTGAATATCCCCTCATCCGCTTCTCTGGACATCGAGTACTTTTTTGCATGTGGCAAAATAGTTCCTGGTTTAAGTTTAATTTTCACTGCTCCTACTCCTTTTAATAGGCCCACGTCATATGGACTTGTGGTTCATAAGATACTTGGCACCTTCTCCATTTGTTCCTCAAAGAATTATGGCTTTGTTTTTACCACCATCCTTCTCTGTGGTCTCTCTATGCTCTCAACTTTAATAAGTGAGACTTAAAAAAAATACAAATTCATCATCTGAATAGGCATCCCTAAATAGTTCCTCATCTGTCAAATCTGTCAGTCTATAGCCTTCATTGAGGGCTATCACTGTTCTCCATCCTCTACCTTCATCGTCTTTCCCATGAAGCATCACCCTTTCTTCTCTTACCTCTGGTGCTTCTAATTCCAAAGGAATAACTTGCCATTCCTCATAATCCATCGAAATTTCAGGCCTGAACAAAAATGTATCCAGCATCCTTATTATTTTATCTGTCAATTTGGGTTAGCATGACAAGAGAAGGTTCACACTATACAAGAACAATTCCTCATCTAGAGGGACTCCCCTTAAAGCGTTATTTCCTGCAAAGGCTTATATAAATTCCCTCACATTTATATAATGTATCTCAGGGGTTGAACACATTATGCCTTTGTCAGTAAAAGATATCATCATGTTAAAGTTTGTCATCAAATAACGTCCTCGTATGTTCACTGGTGTCTGTTTAGAATATAGTAATGGCATGGACATATTGTGTTCCCTTATAGAAATGGGTAATTTGTTTGTAAATGGAACTAAATTTGCCACCCCAGTAAATCCCTGAGCATTCATGGCAATGGGCCTAATTACGACCCAGGCGGTAAGTTACCGCCTGGGTCGTACCCATACCACCATGGTGTAAACTATGTTTACACCATGGTGGATGGTGGATTTACCGCCCCATTCCAAGGTGAGTGGGGCGGTAAATCCCTATTTCCCATTTTACCCTTCCCCATTCCCATTTTTGCCCCATAGGGCATAATGGGAGTGGGGAAGGCGCTAATTACGCCACCGTAAATTACAGTGGCGTAATTAGCACCATGGTCCCTTAGCGCCATGGATTTTAACGCCTGCAAAAAGCAGGCGTTAAACTCACCATGGCGCTAAGGGACCTTGTAATCAGGCGTTAAGGGTCGGCGCCGTTTACAGTGCCGTTAACCCCTTAACGCCTGATTCGTAATGAGGCCCAATGCCTGACATTGGGTAATTTCTCTCACGAACACAGGAAGGAGTCGCTCCAGTGTGTACAATACATGATAATGTCTTGCCTCCTATCGTCACTTTGACCCTTGGTTCCTCTTGGGAGTCTGGTGTTACAGATTGTACTGAACACATCAGGTTGTCCTGTGGGCTGTCCTATTGTGGGTATAAATTCATCCCCGTACCTGTGAAAGGATTCCCTTTCACCACAGTTACACTTCCTAATTTAGGTTTGGCCATTTGTGTAGCTCCTGTGTCCATCTGCCATTGTGATACACCTGTCTGTTGCATTGGGCTATATTATGTCTGTTGTGTTGGCGCCTGTTGCATTTGCATAGGTGCTTGCTGCTGCTGCTGCCGCTGCACTGACTGTGTCTGCATTGGTACTTATTGAAATTGCTGCATTTGTGACAATTGTGACTGTATTGGCACTTGCTGAAACTGTTGTGGTTGGGGTGCTTATGCCTGATTCTGTGTGTTATCTTGGCATCCTTGTGAAACTGTATAAAATTGTGGAGCATATCCTGTCCTCGCTCTTGGAGATTGCCAATTCTGTTGTTGCATGCCTCCTCTGCTTCTGCATATTCTAGCCACATGTCCTATTTCTCCACAACTCCAACCTGTCAAGGGTTGTCTGCCATTAAATCCTATCCTTCCTTGAGGATTTTAAAATCCTCCTTGTACTTGTCAACACGGCTCCCTCTATGGTGAACTTTGATCATTTTTTCTGCACCATCTTCGCCTCTTCTTGCTTTCTAACCTTGACTTTCTTTTTGTCTTTCTCTTTTAACATTCTGTAATAATGCAAGATTGACAATTTTATCTCTGCCCCTGGTTTTGTTTCCATTCCCACCTGTTTCTTTAACTGCCTCTGTACTGGGTCTGGCAGTCCCTGACATAATATGTGGTAAAATAATGCTACCATTTTATCCCACGGTTGATGCATCTCCGCACTCCATCTATCCTGAATATGCTGAATATCCTGAATGAAAGCAATGGGGTCTTCATTCTCCCTCATCTTCCTAGTCATTATCGCCCCAATATAGCGGATGTATCTGGGTATTGTACTCTAAACGCTCATCATAGATCTGCTCTACAGTTATTGAGTGGCGCCCCATTGTGCACTGTTTTGCACACAGTTACTTTTGGAAACCCTGCTCTTTTGCAAATGTTATCAGATCTGTCTCCTAGAATGACTGATAGTAGGCTTTTTATATCGCCTATAGCTAATGTCTTTTGTGATGTCCTTTTATCCAATTCCTTAATCAATTTTCCCACACCGTAAGTCAACTCGACAGTGTGCATTTTACGTTATCCTTATCCATCTGGAGCCATGACATATTTTGTGGTCAACCTCCCTTTCTCTAATAGTGGGAACTGTGAAAGCCCAATCCTTTGACATACCTACCCACACTCGTTTTCTTCCAGACAGCATTATCACTGCCTTCTTGTCTTCTCCCTGACAATGCCCTTAGTCTGCTCACATAGGGTAGGGACCCATCTCCAGAACTATGAGATCGTACTAGTGGTTGTTCAGTATATGGTGCTGGTTCTGGTGTTTTTCTAATAGGTTCCTCTAGATCTAACCATTTTACCCCTTTATCTATGCTTGATTCTCTTGAAAATCTATATGCACCTTCTTCGCACATGTTTTTATTTTGTTTCCATTCCTCGTCAGACATTATTATGCCCCAACTGGTATGTCTATTGTCCTCTTCTGTGTCTTCAAGATCTAAACCACTTAAGGATATAGTTCTTTGATCATTTATTCTGATGTCATCTAGGCTTCCTCATGTTCCTCTAAAGGATGCTCCTTGTTCGCCCTCTTGAGTTCTCTATCCTTCTTTATCCCTCTTTTGTCTATGTGGTTTCCCCATCCTTGTTCCTATAATCTCTGTATCTTCTTCTCTACATGTCGGCATATCTAATGATCCTCGGTACTCTCCACGACACGGTTCTGACAATCTCTCTTCTTCGGTTTGCTCTTGCGATTCTATAAGTATCATGTTTCGATGGTATAAATATTCAATCTCATCATCTCGAAATCCCCTACTTCAGTTCATTTCTTCCACCCTTCTCCTTATTTCCCTTAATTCCTCTTGCCTTCTTTGTAACCTATGTGCTTTCAATATTTGGGCTTCTATTTCTTTTTGTTTCTCTTCTTCTAGCCTCTCCTTCTCCCTGTTTGCCTCATATTTCCTTTGTTCTTTCCTTTGTTTACATTCCTTGTATCTTTCTTGTTTGTATAACCTCTGTTCACTTTTTTTTCACTTCACTTTTTTGTCTTACTCTTCCCTTTCCTCTCTTTCTCGAGCTCCACTAATGTCTTTGTCATGCAATTTGAGCAATATTTGTCCTCCTATCCATTTGTTCTGTAATATTATCATACCCTTAGCGGTATCTGTTATTCTCCTTTGTTTCTCTGCCTCTTCTTCTATCTCTATCTGTTTATTCTGTGTATCCTTTTTCTCATCACACAGTTTACTTCAATTGCGTGTCGTGGGCCTCATTACGACCCAGGCGGTAAGGGGTTTACGGCAGCGTAAACAGCGCCGACCCTTACCGCCTGAGTACGAGGTCCCTTAGCGCCATGGCGGATTTAACACCTGCTTTTAGCAGGTGTTAAAATCCATGGCGCTAAGGGAGC
Organism: Ambystoma mexicanum; assembly: GCF_040938575.1. Lineage (NCBI taxonomy): Eukaryota > Metazoa > Chordata > Amphibia > Caudata > Ambystomatidae > Ambystoma > Ambystoma mexicanum. The sequence goes on from NC_090925.1 coordinate 397,902,019, forward strand.
ATGGAGTTAATTACGCCACCGTAATTTACGGTGGCGTAATTAACGCCTTCCCCACTCCCATTATGCCCTATGGGGCAAAAATGGGAATGGGGAAGGGTAAATGGGGATTGGGGACTTACCGCCCCGCCAAGGTCGGAATGGGGCGGTAAGTCCGCCAACCACCATGGCGTAAACGTAGTTTACGCCATGGTGGTAAAGTCACGGCCCAGGCGGTAACTTACCGCCTGGGTCGTAATGAGGCCCTGTATCATTTGCGTTCTCTGATTTTGCTCTCTTCCTCTTTCTCTTCACTAGTATAGGCAATGGGTTTGTATGGTGGATTAACATGCCCTGTTTTCATTTCCTTTAGAGGGCAAAATCCCTTCTCTTTATCTTCTATGTCTTGTTTCTCAGGGAGGGAAAGGGGATCTGAAGGCGTTACGCCTTCCGTTTTATGCCAACTAAGCATCCACTGGCTAAACACTGTTTTTTTTTTCTCTGGTACATTTTCCAAAGTTCTAATACTGCCTATCTTTTTTCTAGCTCCTTTCCCGTCGTCAGGTTTCGTAATACTGTATTTGACAATGAGCCTCTTGGAGGGCAGGGCATAAATGTCTTATTGGTCATGCCCTTAAGCCATTCAGAATGGTACTGCATAATCTTGGCTGTATATCTTGGCAGTATTCTGCAGAGATCTATGAGAGGTGTTTGTTCCATCCCGACAAGCCGATTCGACTGTCAATACTTACTCAAATTTTTCTCTTACTTCCAAATTAATTCAATATATAGTTTCAATTTATTTGAGTAGGCACCATCAATCGTCACTCGTTTTCCAGGAGATCAGGATATTTTCCCTACCTTTGTTTACAATTGTTTTAAAACAAAATTTATTTGACACTTTTTCTAGTTCCTTCGTTTACACTTTCTGTTAATTATTTTTATATTGTTCTTGGTTTTTTAATATCTTCAAACTGTCTATTTTACTTATATTTTGGTTTCATCTAATTATAGTGTAAGGAAAGAAAATCGTTATTTATTTATTTGCGCTATTCTTTCTTTGTTTTTTGTCATTCGTTTAAACACACTGGGCATCATTACGAGTCCGACGGTAGCCGTGCCGGAAAAATCGGCAGGCTGCCGCCGGACCGGTAATTCCATTCCGCCTCCGTGATTGCCGGAATCAGCAGGGCATTACAACCCCGGTGATCCGGTAATTCCAGAGGCGGAATTCTGTAAATCCCCATTCCCATGGAGTCCCAGAGGACTCCATGGGGATGAGGACCATGGAAACAATGGTTCCGTCTATGACAGAGCCGGTGTTAACATGTCTGCCTGCAGGCGGGTGGTGTTACTTCTGCCAGGTCAGACCTGGCGGGAGTGACTCCTCCCGCCTGCTGAACTCAGAATCAGCCGGTCCGGAAACAACGGTGGCGGCGATTTACCACCACCCTTGTTTCCGGACCGGCTGACTCATAATGAGGCCCGTTATCTTTTATACAATCATATTATACCCTTTATACATGTGCACTTCTAAGATATATATATATATATTTTTTTTTTTGTAATACCTTTTTGCCTAACATTTATAATGCCCGATTTAAAAAGCCTGTTTTGTTTTGCTCTGACATTATGTTTGGCTTAGCTATTTAACCCATTCCAAGATGGTAGATTTGAGCATCAGACCCAAGGGAAGTGTGCACAACTCTCTATACCACAACCATAGAGTCTATGTCTGAATAAATAGTCCTTTCTTTGTGTTTCTCGCCCCAAACGTGAACAAGCTGTTTGTTATCGCGAAACACATCATTTTTCGTGTTGTTTTTTCCTGTCCTGGACATTGGATTAATTAAAGTATATCTTTTTGGCTGACATACAATGGTTTCCTGCCTCAGTGTTTTGCCGTGATTTCTGCATGCAAGACTGCTTCCTGGAGTGCCTTCCGCCTTCCCTGCACTTCTGTACAGGGTCTACCATAACTTTAGCATGTACCCTTTCTGTCTCTCTTAAGCCTGTGAATTCGAGGTATCCTTAACTCTCTTCCTTTTATAATCCCCAAATATTCAGTTACTCTTTATGTCTCTTATTTACACAATAACATAGTTACAATCCCTCCCTCCTTATGTTTTTACCAATTACGATGGTCTACTTATGTCTGATACTCAGCTCAAGTCCCCCAGCATCAACTCTCCCACAATCAACCAGTTTTCCTTTTGTCCACAGGGCACCTGCAGGGACCAAACAGGAATTTATTCAAAGGGGATCCTGTTGACCATATGTTGATCACGTGATACGTTTTTGCGCACCGCTCACCGCAGGAAACTTTGTGCTTGTCTGGATTATGGCGGGAGTTGTTGATCATCTGGGAGTCTAGGTCTGGGTCCTGGGCCTGGTCTCTAGGCCAAGTAGACCTGAACCATTCACACTGCTACCAAATCTGCTCTAGAACCTTGAAGCATCTGTGTGCTGGATGGAATTACCAATAAAATATCTCAGACCAAATAACCAGACAAAGGAAATGGTGAAATACTGCTTTAATCTCAAGGAAGTAAAGCAGGGTGAATACACACTTATCGAGTCAATTCCTGCGGGATCACAATGTCTTTTCAATCACACCTAATTTATATAATGCTAGATGCGTCATCTATGATGTCATCTTACATGGCCTGTTGCAAAAACCTATCAAGGCGTGGCATTGGATTAGGGCTATATGTCTACCTATAGAATATAAGCATGTTAGTCCCTCATTGGTTGTCTCTAATCTGTAAAACACACCCTGAGCTACTTCTATACACGTGGCGTAAGACACTCGTCATAGCAGAGAATGTGGCAGCGGAATAATACTTTGCAACATTGTATGTAAAAGTGCATGGCAGGCTATTCTAATTGGTTGGCAACCCAACTCCAACCTTGGACATTCAGATTGCTAGTAGCACATACATAGAAACGAAACACAGGTGCTTGGAGATACATCAGTTTTCCCCTTGTTTCCCCAATAAGTCTACCTTCTCTCATCAGTATGCCTCATGCAAGTGTCTTCTGTTTGAAGGCTGACCTTGCCAGGCTGCACTGTCTCAGGACATTCGAGGTACTGTATGCACATCATTATCTGAGCTTTGGGTTTAACGAATCACTCTTGTTTGCGAGCTCTTCATCACGTGTTACAAGACCATGAATTTGTCCATATCGACGGTGCTTTTAATACCATTTGATACAATTATGTTGAGAGCAGTTGCTTCTCTTGGCCTTTAGAGACTTGCTCACTCTATCCCATATTAACTTCATGCCCTTTTAATTGTCCAATATATGGCCTCAGTAAATGTTTTGGTTCCTCCTAATCTTTCGGAAATATGTCCTTGCGCATGGTCTGCTCATAGACTACCTTGTGTTTCAGTGTATTTACAGTTATTGACCAGTGGGTCACTTCACTCTTCTTTGTGTTCATACGTCCTGCATCATAGAGCGCATATTTTTCTTAGTACCCCAGTTACATCATTATTCCTAAGTATTTTCATATCTTTTCGTTATTTTGTTTGAATGTTTTTATTGGCATTTTAACAGAACATACCAGCAACAGCTTAACAAAGGGTCATCCAGCAATTATCGATGTACGGTTCCTAAGGAACCACAGTTCTCCTTGCTTCCTTGGACCCTTTCCCCCCTCCAGCCCCATCCCACCCAGGGGTGTTTGCCCAGTGCGGAAGTCCATATTGTTCTGCATTCTTAGCATTGTCCAGTCCTTGTGCCATCAGATAGGTGCAGGCAGTCTCCTTCCTTCCCTCCACCCGCTACCCCTTTCTGGGCTATGCCGCCACCTTGTGCACTATAATACTACACTGAGTATCACACCGTTATCACTGCGATTCCTTGAATTGTGAGGCAACCTGAAGAGTGATGTACACCATGTGGGTGACTTGGAGCTGTGTCTGCTTAAATCTAGTGTTTCTGGACACCTTTTTTGTGTTTTGAATACTCAAGGCCATTCCCCATCCGTGAGAGGGTGCCCTAGGTCTTCTTCCCACTTGGACTTCACCTTGAGTTCTACCTTCCCAAGCTCCACCAAGATCAGATCATAGAGCCTCAAAATCATGTGCCCTCCTTACACCACATCATAGAAGGTCTCTAACATGGGATCCCCTTCCTCTTCCTTCCTCGGCCCCGGCCATCTGCCGCCCTCTGCAGTCCTGATAAGGCTATGGCAGGGCAGAAACAGACCCCTGGGAAAGTCGTATTTGTCTGTCAGTTCTGAGAATTTCACCCACTTTCCTTCCTTGTGTAGGTCTCCCAGGGTCATTACCCCATTCTGCTCCCAGTGTTACTGGTGGCTGTTTATCCCTCCCAGACTTTTCCCACCTATCGCCTCAATGGTTACATTACCTGTATACGGGTCCTGTTTCCCCACCATCTTCCACAGCCTGTGCTAGATTTCCAGGGTCACCACTGCTGATGTCTCCTTCAGCCTTGTGTTCCCAACCCAAAGTGCCTTCCTCAGGTAGTACAGTCCTATCTCACCCTGAAGCAGTCCTGCATCCAGCGAGCCCTCACTTGCCAGCCAGGTTACGACAAACTGCTAGGTAGTGTATATCGAATTATCCCTCCATCCTTGTAGTGTCTGCTCAATGTGACCAGCGCTATCTTGCACCTCCCTCCTCACCAGATGGACCCCCTGGCCAGTGGATTCAGTTTCCTGAAGAAGTGCCCTGGTATATCATAGGGTACATTAACAAAAGTGGTAGAGCAGGCGCTGAAGACCACCATGTTCAGCACCGCTGCTCGGTCCATCATGGACAATGACAACCTGCGCCAGAACGCTATGGAGCGTTGTAACCCTTGGAACGCCCTCGGCATGTTCGTTTCATATTCCTGCCTTGGGTCATGATAAATATCCACTCCCAGGTACCTAAAGGTCTTCTCGAACCATTGCATCCCCACATTCGGTAAGCGCTCCAAGCCCAACCCTGCCTGTCCTGCCAGTGGGAACATCCTTGATTTCTTTTTGGTGATGGTAAAGCCTGACAGCCCAGCAAACTCATCCAGGACCTCCAGCATGTATTTAGGTTCACCCTTGGATTCTGCACATACAAGAGTATGTCATCCGCGTATAGCAAGGTTCTATGTGTGTTGCCCCCTACCGGTATGCCCGCCTCCTTGAATTCCGCTCTGAATAGGGCTGCCACAGGTTCCAGGTTCCAGGTTCCAGCACCAAGATGTACAACATTGGGCACAGTGGACAGGCCTGTTTGGTCACCTTTCCCAGCTCCCATGCACCTTAGATATGCCTTCCTGTTTTCACCTTGGCCATTGGACTCTCGTGTAGCAGCTTAACCCATTGCCGGAAAGCTGGCCCAACTCCACTGCATTGCAAGACTGTGTGCAGTCACTCCCAGCCCACTCGAAAGGGCTGGACTGGCCTCCAGGGAACTCTGGAGATTTCCTGGGAGGCCTCGCCACCATGGGCCTCTTTTGTGGGATATTTCCAAATATTACCATAGGAAAAGGGTTGGCCGTGCTCAAAATATGTAATATGGGGCCACTTTGAAAAATATTTCCTGGGCCTCTTTTGATTCCAAGTCCACTCATGCAGGTTGAATGCTTTAATTGCATCCAATGAGGCTACCACGTATTGCATCTCTGCCTCTCTGATCATATCTATATTGTGGTGCCGCCTGCGCAGGTCCCAGGACATGCTTCGCCCTGGGACGTATCCCGTCGGATCCTTGTGTACCAGTGTCCCTATCACCCTGTGGAGCTGGTTTGCTAGGAGTGCAGCTAGCACTTTGCGGTCCTGGTTAATCATGTAGAGCGGCCTATAAGATTTTCATTCTAGTGGCGACCTGACTGGCTTAAGTATCAGTACGATTGTTAATTCGCGTAAGCAGTATGTGCGGCGTCAGCTCCCCGGCGTACTCTTTGTAGACATCTGCCAGGAGGCCGCCTGTCCCTGGTGTTTTTCCTGTGGGTAGCGACTGGATGGTTGCCCGCAGCTCCTCCTCCCTCAATGGTGCTTCTAGCATCTCTGCCTGTTGCTGCTCTATGCGTGGTAATGCTATGTCCTGCATGGTCTCTTCAATGGGCCTCATCACGAGTTGGGCGGTATCCCCGGCGGTATTACCGCCGGGGCTATTAGCGTTACCGCCAAACCCCCGGCGCTATTAGCGCTGGATCAAGGGTTTCGCAGAACGGTATTAGCGCAGCCGTAATTGTGCTGAAAATTGGCAAAATCGCAGAAGATTTGTCCCCAGCTCAGAGCTGGGGGTAAATCTTGCCAAAGCCCTGATTTGGCAGACCCTTAAATGCGTCAGTAATAGCGTTACTGCTGCATTTAAGGGTTACCGCCAAACTCGTGATGAGGCAGAATCTCTGAAGCAGTCCCCCCTCCGCCCATGCTATACAACCATGATGGAATCAGCCAAATGTTGCGTTATTCTCACTCTGGGCCCACCACTCCTCCCTGCACTTGTCCCTGATGAAGTTGATGGCTGACCTCTTGTCCTCCTCCGCCTGGCACAGCCACGCCAAAGCACTTCCTGGTTTGTCTTCTCCCTCATGCAGCTTCTCTGTGTATCTGGCATAGTCATGCTGCCCAGCCGCTCCCAGTGCGCCATACATGCTGCCGGAGCTTGATGGCTTCTGCCTCGCATTCCCCTGGTTGCTTCCCCTCTTTCCCCAGTGCTTCAATCTGCTTTTCCATGTAGGTGATGCTATGCATAATGCCTCCCATTCTTCCAATTGCCTCCACCCTCATCACCACCTTGCATGTTTCCCACAGGGTCCCTGCACTGTCCACAATGCCCGCATTCTGGGTAAAGAATTCCTCTATCCTCTCGCTCATGTGGGCCCAGAATTGCTCATCTAGTAGGGTTTCTGCTCTCAGCCTCCAAGTCAGAATCGGGGGCTTGCTCGTGAACCTCTCCCACTTCACCACTAGCAGGGCATGATCTGACAAGACCCTTGCTTCATATTCGGGTGTGATGAATTCCCCCAGTGACTCGCTGCTCATTAGCATATAGTCTATACACGTATGTACACCATGTGGGCTTGAGTATTAGGAGTAGCTCCTGCTGTTCCCGTTCAAATCCCTCCATATGTCGCTCAGGCCCAGTTCCAACATCACCCTGCTCAGCGCCCTTGCTGGTGGTCCTCTCGCCTTGTGCTTATCATCGGACCTGTCTAGGTTGGGGCCTAGAGTACAGTTAAAATGCCCCCACCATATACCACCATATATCCACTGGTCAGGGCCAGACTAGGGACCAGTGCCTTGAAGAAACCAGTGGCGTCATGGTTCGGGGCATACGTGTTATGATGCAGTGCTCCTGATGCTCCAGGAACCTGTGCAGGATTACCATTCTGCCCTCAGTGTCACATCTGCATGGGTACTGCGGGGGACACCCACATGAGTACGCCCCTGGTGTATGATGATTATGTTGAGCCGTACATCTTTCCCCCACTTCCTGCTAATCATCGCTCGTTTTGCTGCAGTTAGGTGTGCTTCCTGCAAGAGGGCTATGTGCACTTCTGTCCCCTTCAGATATGTGTGTACCCTGTTCCTTTTCACAAAGCTGTTCTGCCTTCTTCTCGCGCCTCTTCCGCCCTTTGCAAAAATGCTGTAGTCAGAGTTGTTGTGAGTCCTTTCATAGTCCGAGCTGCCTCTCCTCCATTCCCTCTCGGGCCTCATCTCCACGTCTTCTCGGCAGGGGCGCTCTTCCCAGAGTGTCCATCCAAGTGTGCTCCCCCTCCGTGGTCTCAAAGAAGTCTGTGGCCCCATTGTGTATGATCTTTAGCTTTGCATGGTAAACCAGCATATACTTAAAGTCCCCCCTCCGCAGTCTCTCCTTAGAGGGGCCGAACAGCGTTCTCTGTTTTTGCACTTTCAATGTGTAGTCCGGGTAGATCGCTATCCTGGCAGACCCTCTTTCAATGATCCTCCCACATCTGGAGAACGCAAGGACTGTCTCCTTGTCTCTGTAATTCAGGATCTTCGCCATTACCGGTCTTGGTGGCACCCCGGGTGGAGGTTTCCTGGCAAGTGACCTGTGGGCCCTCTCCACCATGAATCCTTGTGACATGTTGCCCGACCCCACATCTTGTAGCGGCGTGTTTTCCACACACCTGGTAGGATCTCTTCCCTCCTCTCCTTCTGGCAGTCCGAGGATTCTAATATTGTGCTGGTGCGCTATTCCTTCAGCGTCCTCTGCCCTGCTTTCCAGCACTGCTACCTGATTCTTAAGTTCTTTCACCTTCGTTGCAGTCTCTGCCACGTGCGGCTTGTTCTCTGCCCCTTGGGTCTCCACTGTCCGCATTTTCTCTGCCAGCGTCTGGACATCCTGTCTCAACAGTCCCACATCTTTGATAACTTCATCAATCTCCATCGTGGTTTGTAGCACTGCTATGGCTTTCAGTATTTGGTTCTCTTCTGTGTTGGGCTCTGCTTGTCCATCGCCGCCCTCTTGCAGTTCACTGCCTCCACCCTACCCTTGCACATAAAGGCTTCCATCCTGGTCTGCCTAGGCTTCTCCTGCAGGTCTGTCCGGCATGTGGGTACAAGGTCTTGGTGCTTCTGGGGCTGTCTACCCAGCTCTCCCCTACCCTTCAGCATTGTGTGGCTTTCCCTCGATTACCTGGGTCTAACCTCCTCAGTGTCCGGCTCTCTTCTTCAGGGCTCTCCTTCTCCCAGTCCTTCTTGCCCAACACTCTCCCTCCTGTGCTGCTCAGGCACCGCCTGCACTACGCCCTGCCGGTCTCTGTCTGCTTCCCAGTCTCTCAGTCCATCAGGCAGGGCAGGCACTCTCTCTTACGATGGCCCCAGGCTGCCTTGTTTCCTCATGTCAGCTTCTCCTGCTGCCTGCACGTATGCTCCTCTCCCCAGTGTGGGTTTCTGCCTGATTGTCCTCCTCCAGCTCCTACGCCTGTATGCCTGGACGCCGGTTCCCTGCAGTTGCAGTCCGTGCTCCTATGTCTGCCTGGATGGGGTCCGTGCCGGCCACCCTGCTGGGTTGCTCCTCTCACCGGCCCGCTCCCCCAGTTCTCTCCTCATTGCGATGAGGAATAGGCACTGCGCTCTCTCTTCCTTTGCCCTCGCAGCTTGCTTTGTCCTGCGGGGTCCTGGCCTCTGCCTCCACCTCACAGGGTTGCTGATCTGTGGCTGTACTGCCTTCTCCTCATCTGCTTCTCTCCCAGGCCACTCCGGTTACTGCCTAGCACTGCTCCCAGGCTCTCCCTCACTGCTCCTTGCTCTGCTTACCCACCACCATCACATGCAGCTCCCTCGCCGGGCCGCTCTTCCCTGTTCGTTGCAGCACCTACCTCCAGTGATCTGAAGCCCCATGCTGGGTCACCTCTGCTCCAGCGTCACCATCACTGGGCCAGCACCATTATCAGCTGCAGGCTCTTCCCGGTGCGGCTCCATCTTGCCTTCATCTCCAGCCCCGGCTGTCCGCAATGCTTACGTTCCGCTCTGGCTCTGCTTTCATTGAGCCGGTGCCATTTTCTGTTGCAGGTTCTGCTGCTGCCCTGCTGTGTCTCTCGGCACTGCTGTCTCTCCACAGCCCTTATCTGCTGAATGGCTATCTAAATGCATACTCTCTTTCATGTAATCGACGTGGCATGAACATGTTGCATACATTTGTGCATGGGTTCCCAATTGTGGCTCCTCGTCTGTCATTCCAATAGGATGGGGTGAGGGGAAAGTGCCTAGGGAGATGCATCCATTTGCTCCTTTACAAAACACTATAAAATAAAACCACATTTAATTTACTAACTCAGTTTGTCTATTTATTCTACTCACTAATAAAGTAACATTTTTACTTCACCACCAAAACTCCAAAACATGAATTGCAACTACCGCTGTGTGCTAACATCCTTATAGATATTGGGAGGGGTCATTATCAATTGGCATAATGACACTTCCCCAACGTATGGCCCTCAGCTTTGCCTGGGGCTATAACTTGATGGCGGGACATTAACCTGCGATAACGACCTCTCCCTCACTCTATAAGGCTATAATATTAGACCTACATCGTGGACAATCTGTCTTGAAGCACTGCAAGTAAACTGACATTACTGTGGCTATAGTGGGTCTTTATTTTTCCCCCTCGACCCAAGTATACCTCCACTATTCTCAACAGTAGAGGTACTAAGAGACTCTTTGGTTTTTGTTAATCTTTACCATGTGAGGTTGAACAGTATCAACTTTGCAATATTGAGAGTTTGCATGCCGAGCCATACTGGCACTAGATTGCGGTTAACCTCTGTGTTTCTTGTTGATTTAAACCATGATAAAAAAATAAAAAAAAACACAACGAAAAAAAAATAGAAAGAAACTGAAGACATTTGAAGTTTCAGGAAATACATTTAACTTTCGAAATCTGATGTATTCGTTTGTACTATGACATATTTTAGTTGTTAGCTGGCAGAGAAAGCGGACAAGGATATGGGTAAACATTAATTTGAAAAAAAGTAAAATAGCAAGTGAAGAAACAAATTATGTTGATGTAGCCAAGTGACATTTCACATTTGTCGTTTAAATGTAACACCTCTAAGCTCTGTCACAAGTAGACAAGCTTTTGGAGACAAGTTATTAAAACGAACTAAATGCCAACGGATATCAAGAGTGCGCCCGTCTGTAAACTGACCTGTGTCTTTACAAATAGATATTATGTTCGCAGAAAAGGGCAATACGAGCCGGCTGCTTCGCAGTGATTTGCGCGGCCTATGTCCCGCAGTGACCTGCTTTTTGACAGACTGTTTTTGTTTATGCGTAAGCGAAGCGTGATGTCCAACGCGCAGGGTTTTTCCCTGACAGACGGTGACCTGCTGAGGAAGAAGCGAGGAGGTCCTCAGACGACCCCACTTGCTTTATTTCGAAGTTTGTGCCCGCCGACCCACTGAATAGCAAAATCCATTCCGGTTTTCCAATGCCCCTAAAAATATGAAAATCATTGAAATTCATGATATTTAAATTGTTTACATGCATATGCATTGTTGCTATCCCGAAAACCTGACTGGAAATTACTGTTTACTGGGATGGTAGGCCAAGCCCTAAAAACTTGATGGGTGGCACTGCAGAAGAACATATTGAGCACTTGACAGGAGTTGCATGCCAACCTTATCTACTCCATTCAGGAAACAGTAACCCTCTTCTGATTTTAACTTTGGATTCTGATTGTCCCATGGAAAACCAGGACTACAATTCCCAGAGTTCAAAGTTCAAACAAGGACTACACTAATGTCTTCTGAATGGAATGAATAATGTTGGCATGTATGCGTAAGTAAAACAAATACAGATATATCAGGAGAAAATGAATCCTATATTCTATAATCATATAGACCTACAGAGGACTGGCCTCTAACCGTCTGAACCTCTGAGGAGTACATTTAGCTCCACTAAATGTTTCACTTTATGATCTCCTTCCTGATAACACTGTCTCAACGTGTGCGAATAAGACTTGTATAGTGGGCCTTTGTTCCCTGCTTGTAACATTGTTTCAGTATGATTCCCTGTCTTGGGTACAAGAGAACAGTGTGTAGAGGGAGAGAGGTTTGCACTTGTGTCGAAGACTTGTACTGTTGTTGGTTTGTTATCCTGCTGTTTGTTTTTTTACAGAAAAATTGTTTACCAATTCCCCCGGAACAGTCAGTGGTCATTTTTCCATGACAAGATTGGTTCCTTCAATGTCAGATTCCTGTTGCCCTGCGGCCAAGTTCAAGGGTTGCAAAGCGCACCTCTTGGTGCTCCCCATGGGCCCAGGAGAGGTGATTTCATCGGAGGAGAGAGCTGGCCGGAGCGCACAGAGACTCGGGGAAGGTGGACAGGGCAGATGCAGAAGAAGAGCCGACCAGAAATGTGGGTTTGTCAACACAGGTAATTGCCTCAGTGTATTCTCGTGTCTTGTATAGTATTGTTTGAAACGGCTGGGGAAAATGTTTGTCTCTGGTTAAAGAGATTGGAAATCAGTAATCTGAGAACTGTTGTAATTATGTGAGGATACAGGAGGGAAGGTACTCTGCCTACAGAACTGCCTAAAAGCAGCACATCCATGCTCCCTACTGATGTAAGAGAACATGAGACCGCTGTTTCGGTCAGAGTAGTGTAGTATGGATCAGGGACTTGGATGAATGTGTTCTGTGTATATGTGAAGAAAATAGTTTGGAAGAGAATCCTAGGGTTGTCCTGTCTAAAACTGTCTCTTGACACTTCAATCCCTAAATGTGCAAATCAGTTGCTTTATATTTCACACTCTCCTCTATCCTAGTATGGGGCTTTTTTTCTAACGATTTTGCGCCTGATTCATAGAGCATTTTCCAATGGGATTGCGCCATTATAAAATGCTTCTGTCAATCGGGTCCTATGTTTCTTGTCTTTGACTCTCATCTACCCAAGTTTCTGAAACAAGCTGAAAAACCGCTCTGCATTGTGGGTAGCAATCTGGGGGATATAGGCTGTGAACCAGCAGCCAGCTGAATCTGACCAACACCTGCAGGTGTCAGTGAAATGTATGTACTGGGGGAGGAACGGAGGTCAGGTGGTGATTCCTGAGCCTTTGGATAGACGTGGCAGAGCGCTCAGCTTTGAGCCATACCAACTCCGACAGCCATGGGACACAATAGCGTCCAGATGCAGACAGAATGGATCTGGATCCACATTAAGTCATACCTTGTCTTACCCTGGTGAGAATGGGTTCAGGTCAGTCTTGACAAGTGCAACGTCCTCCTAAAGGAAGTCCAGCACACTTCCTGTTTACTCACTACCCACCCAAAGCATGTAAGTACCTAGATAAATGGCACGAATATACGCAGAGTGAGTCACCCAGATAATTTCCCGAGGAAGGCACATTCGAGTTAGATAAAATAAGAAACCTATATAAGGTGTTAGAAAAGAAAGGTGCACGTGTAGACCAATGGCAATGGGACAGTTGTCTAGATTGGTGTACCAATGCTACTAAGAGATGAACTTAGTCCAAGACCCGGGCACTGAAAGACACCCACGAAAAGCTCCAGGAGCAAGTAAAATCCCAGGAAACCCAGTACTCCAACCTGCAAGTACCGGTCTACAAAGCCATGAACAGCCGTTCATATTCCATATTCCAAGGGGAGGCCCTGCTAAAGGAAAATCCCAAAGATATTCTGCACAATTACAACTCTGCCATTTTAAATGTTGCACCGACCATCAATCGGCTAGCTCAGAGTCTACCCAACCACCAACCTATGCTCAGTCCACCCGAATAAACCTTATGGTTGGCCTGTTCACCCTTGAAATACGAGCCCAGATCTCCAAACATTTTTATTCACCTTCCTCAGCCCCATTTGAAGGGTCCCCAAATTTGGCAGCTAATACCAGTACTGGCGTATTCCTGCTCAGACAGCTTCCTGGAGGAGGCGATACCCTAGTTACTGTACATGCCCCATGAAGTGCCACTGATTTGTTCAGAGATTCCCAAAGATACAAGAAGATCCCATTCAATTCCAAGAGGAGCTTCAGGTTTAATAGACTGCTAGCACCCCACATGTGTTGATTTGAATCAATTGTTGGGAGCAGTGCGGCCCACAGATACACTTACACTGCTGAAAGTGCTCGCCAACTGGCCAGCTGAAGAACATGTCACCTGCGGGGAGCTGAATACCTTTACTGATAGACTTCTACAAACTATCCTTCAAATCTGTCTCTGAAAGATTGGTCTAAAATGAATGCGTGCAGCCAAGGGTGACCATCCTGCGGATTATCTTGAGCGTCGGAAACTATGTTTTGAACAATAGTCTGGGATCGTTGATGCAGCCATTATAGCCCCTCAAGCTGTTGTGGCTCTTTTTTTTTATGGGTTTGCAACCTAAGGTATCCGACAGAATTAAGGCTGTGCTAGTAGTGTGGCAAGCAAAGGGTTTGGTAGAGGTTTCACTAGCTGCACAGCACTTCCATGAAGAGGTTGAAAGACAGAAATAAACTGCAGAAGACACATTTATTGCATTGCAGATACAGAGTTTACAACCTTCCCAGGGAAGGGGAGGGTTCGGCCCCACTGGGAAGAGGGAGAGGAGCACCCCAATCACATGAATGAGAGAAAACTGCTGAGGGGTATTACACAGACACATACAGTGATCAGTTAAATGTTTCTGTGTGATTTCATCAAATTGTTTTTCTCTAAGTAGAATTTGTCAATTTTATTCTTTTAATGGTTGATTTTGCTGAAAATATATGCGGGGAGCCTAGAGCCCCCCCTTAACCTCACTACATTAATTATTATCCTAAACCAAGACTACCAATGATACAGAATAGCAGAGTAAGAACAATTCTGGGACTTAAAAAATGTGATCATGTCTCTGATGCTAGGAGAAGCCTTCATAGTTTACCGATAGAAGCAAGAATTGAATTTCTTCTTTTAACCATAACATTTAAATGCCTTGCTTGACAATACCCTGCCTGTGTGGCTGGCAGCCTGAACAACAAGAGAATGACTAGGATGCTGAGATCTAATGACCACAAATTATTAGAAGTTCCTAGATCCAATCTAGCTTTTGTCAACAGAAGTGCATTTTGGGTAACTGCACCAGAGAGCTGGAATGCTCTGACCTTGGACCTTAGAAGTTGTGAGTCACTTGAAAGCTTCAAGAAAAACTGAAATACTCACTTATTCAGGTAGGACGCCACCTGTCCAAGGAGATACTTGTAGGTCCGATTGTCTTGTCCATTAACATCTTTGTCGGGACTCTAGTTCCAGGTGCCTGTATGCCTCTGGGCCCTTTTGGTTGCACTAAAGTAAAGCAAAGTAAATTAAATTAAAGTAAAGCAAAGTAAAGTTAAGTAAAGTAAACCCACTCCCCACATTTATTTTTGGCAACATATTTTGTAAGAAATTCAACAAAATCTACTTGAAAGAATTCTGCTGCTGCCAAAACTGCTGTCACCCAGTGTTATTACCGCAAAGAGTAATGGAAAGCTGAGCGCCCACATCAGCCTCGGTATAATGGTTGTGGCGGGTATCCAACTTTGCCTTGTTGAATGACTAGGTCCCAGCATCTACTGAAACCACTTCAGACCGATGGTTAGGATTGCCAAGGGATCTCTGAACTTGTTGCACCACTCATATTGATTGATTCTTCTGCTCTGTATGTTGATTGTGTTATTACTGGTCAAAGGATTTAATGTTTGATTGACACAGGAGCACCACGCTCCACACTAAAAGCCTCTGAGATTCCATGAATGAAGCATTCTCATGAAATTATTAATGGTGTAGGTATACGGGGATATGCCAATACCCCATTCTGTGTCTACCCTGCTTATGGTTACGGCAGGTCCAATTTCTGACCAACACACATTCTTGCTGAGATCCTGTTCTCCCATGAATTTGTTTGGTTTAGATTTATTGTGTAAGGTAAGTTGCTCTATTTACTGTTCCTTCTATGGTGTATACCTTGAAATCCCAGCTCACAGTGAGTATGAGGTACTGAGAGTATTACAGGAAATCACCCATTCAAACCGTGGAGGCCGGGCCGACTCTCTCTGTTCGCAACAGGAACTGTTGGACAAAGTCCTGGTCAAGTGATGGCAAAACCATGCAAATGATGCCGGTTACATGGTCATTGCCCGATCAGTCAAAGTTACCCTGAATCCTGCCAAACCCCTGCCATGTCCTCAGTATCCTATTGCAAGACAAGATGAACAAGGCATTCATCCTGTAATAGAATCCCTTCTCCAACAAGGTATTATTATTATACCAACTGAGCGTCCCTTCAATACTCTGAATTTGCCCACAAAGAAGCCAGGTAAAGAGGTTTATTGTTCCACTCAGGACATGTGCGCAGTTAATGCAGCCGTGCTACCGGCTTTTCCCATTGTACCTAACCCGACTACCATCCTGTCATCCATTACTTACTCAGTCAAGTAGATCATTGTTGTAGATCTGTGTTCAGCATTTTTCTCCATACCTATAAATTCTGATAGCCAGCATCTGTTCGCATTTCCCCACAAATCCATGAAGTATACGGTCACTCGTATTCCAATGGGATACAGAGAGAGCCGTACCTGATTCTCCCAAATTTCAAAAAGGGATCTTGACTCAGTTTAGTTTCCAGGAGGGTCGACGCTGGTGCAGTAGGCAGACGATCTGCTCATACGCTTCACCTGCCTGGAAGCATGTGAGGAAGATGTTGTGTTTATTGAAGCGCGGGCCTGTATTGGCAGCACGCGCTGCAGTCAACATGCAACCCTGCTGCCGCATCTGTGTCAGCCATGAGTGCTGTATAAACCTAGGAGGATATGGTGGAATGTCAATAAAGATTTTGGGCTTGAAGATTGTGCAAATTGGATTTAAGGGGCAGGACCACTATGGGCAGTTCTATGTGGCGGACAGGGGAGTTTCTCTGTGAGTTGGAGACATCAAAAAGCTTTGAAAATTGTACTTGATCCGAATCCAAGGGAACCAGTGATGCTTGTGGATGGAGACATGCGTAGTGAATTTAAGGAAGTCTATAGTGACAGAATTGGCTGTTTGAAGGGCTTTCAGCATAGGTTTATTTTGAAAAGAAATGCAAAAGCAGTTGTTCATAAAGTGAGGGCTGTACCTCTAATGTTAAAAGACAAACTGAGGTAGATAAGTTGTGCCAAGTTAAGGTGATTGAGCCCATTGAGGCAGTTGAGTGGGTTTCTCCTGTTGTGATATCTAAACAAACGGATGGTTGGATTTGCATGTGTGTTGATTTGCCCTCCCTAAAGAACAACATATGGGTGAATTTGCACCCACTACTGATGGTGCAACAGATGGTAACGCTATTGCATGGAGCGAGGTATTTCACAGCTATTGATCTAGCTAGTGCATAGCACCAGATAGAATTGCACCCTAAATCAAGGCTCTCACTTCGTTTGTGACCCCGTTTGGAGCATACAGATTTAAGAGAATGTCTTTCGGACAAGCGTCTGCAGTTGCTGTGTTTCAGCGCATGATGGAATTTTTGTTTGGATGAATTGAAAATGTGAGATGTTGTCAAGATGGCACGTATTCCAGCACCTATTTCCTTTGTGGGGATAAAGCTTATCCCTGGCTGCCCATTAATTGGGTAGGGAGTTGTTATATGGGCTATGTCCTGCCTGCAGTGCATCATACTTCGACCTTTCCAGCTCTGCTCCATCCCAGGGGAAGCACTGCTTAGGTAAACTTTGGTGCTGAGATAGAATATCTTACACCTGTCCTTGGAATCAAGATAAACAGAGACCATCTAACCCAATTGTTTCAGTTGGTAGAGGATATTATAAGTTCCATGGCATCCTCCTTATCTCTATTTTGCTGAGAACAAGTAGCCATCCTAGCATTTGGGCCTCATTACGAGGTTGGAGGTAAGTAACTGTCCTTATGGCATGGAGCAAGCACCGTGTCTGTGTAGTACATAGCCCACTAATAGCGGGCCATTATGAGTTTGCGGGCATGAGCTTTGCGCTGAAAGGGGCCCCTTGGGGGCCCTGACGTCTATGGAAACAAGGCGAGTCACCACACACGATAGAGACGCCAGACACAAGGTTGTATTCCCAAAGCTAGGGTTTTATTGCAAAGCAAAAGTCTCAGTTGGCCAGATCGGTCTCACGCCCCAAGACGTGTATCTCTAGACCTCGAGGGACGCAAGAGAGTGAATTACGTATATCAGTTACATATATAAAAAATGCATATCAAACAATCAGCTATGACATGTTTAACACCCCCCTTTATTGGGTTTCTTTGAACTTGGTGTGATGATGGACATCTCCGACCACTATGACACCTTCAAACATCTATTCTAGTAACAATTTGCAATTTGTGAGTGCGAAGGCATCTTTCGGCTATTGACTAGAACACAGCGCTTCTGTTCTTGGAAGCGAACTACATACGGGGGGGAGTTGCATTCCGGACCTTGCTATCTATCAGGTGCTATTCGCGTCCTGGGAGCCGACATGCTCTAGCGGGCTCAGCAAAGGGGGGCCGTAAGAAAAGCATAATTCAAGTCTTTAGCGGTATTATTCTAACATATTCTACCATATAACGAGACTGGCTGGCAGCTGTGAAATGATTAAATGCCCCGCTGCTCTGCTTCAAGGCTACATTCGGAAGTGAGCCAGGCATTCTTCCTGGCGCTGCCTACAATTATGTTTCAGCGAACTTTTGTAATCCTCAGGGCCCTGCGGCCTTGTGCTTTTCACATACAGACAACAATGTTTCACAGTCGAGCAGTGTAAGCGGAAAATATACTGCGAAGCAATAGGAACAGAAAGCAATGAGCAATGGTTAGAAAACAAACTGGCGATTCTTGTTACATCAAAATGGCCGTTCATTGGCAAACTCGAAAACCTATATGTTGTCATATCGTGCATGAGACGATTGGCCCACGGCCACCAAAATGCGTTTGCTAATGCGTTTGCTAATAGCGGTGACCGTAAATAAGCGGAACCGGAAGCAGCGTCATCGCACAGGAACGGGAAAGAGCACGGCGGCCATCTTTAAAAACACAATCCATTGCCATCCTCAGCACCCAGGACCTGCATCAGCACAACAGCATCATCAACTTCACCTAACACTCCATCACAATGCTCAAGGCCCTGAAGAAAGGTGCGGCGTGCCAGCGCAAGGTCCGTTTCTGGGTGGAGGAGCTAAATATGCTCGCTGATACACTTGCCGAAAATGCAGAGGTCGTGTATGTGCCAGATATGATATGATATGATATGGCATTTATAACGCGCCTATACACAAGTGTTTCAAGGCGCAACGAGGCAGGGAGGGGGGACATAGGGAAGACAGACAACGATCTTACTAGACCAGTTCTATGGGCAGTTCTATGTGGCGGACAGGGGAGTTTCTCTGTGAGTTGGAGACATCAAAAAGCTTTGAAAATTGTACTTGATCCGAATCCAAGGGAACCAGTGATGCTTGTGGATGGAGACCTGCGTAGTGAATTTAAGGAAGTCTATAGTGACAGAAATGGCTGTTTGAAGGGCTTTCAGCATAGGTTTATTTTGAAAAGAAATGCAAAAGCAGTTGTTCATAAAGTGAGGGCTGTACCTCTAATGTTAAAAGACAAACTGAGGTAGATAAGTTGTGCCAAGTTAAGGTGATTGAGCCCATTGAGGCAGTTGAGTGGGTTTCTCCTGTTGTGATATCTAAACAAACGGATGGTTGGATTTGCATGTGTGTTGATTTGCCCTCCCTAAAGAACAACATATGGGTGAATTTGCACCCACTACTGATGGTGCAACAGATGGTAACGCTATTGCATGGAGCGAGGTATTTCACAGCTATTGATCTAGCTAGTGCATAGCACCAGATAGAATTGCACCCTAAATCAAGGCTCTCACTTCGTTTGTGACCCCGTTTGGAGCATACAGATTTAAGAGAATGTCTTTCGGACAAGCGTCTGCAGCTGCTGTGTTTCAGCGCATGATGGAATTTTTGTTTGGATGAATTGAAAATGTGAGATGTTGTCAAGATGGCACGTATTCCAGCACCTATTTCCTTTGTGGGGATAAAGCTTATCCCTGGCTGCCCATTAATTGGGTAGGGAGTTGTTATATGGGCTATGTCCTGCCTGCAGTGCATCATACTTCGACCTTTCCAGCTCTGCTCCATCCCAGGGGAAGCACTGCTTAGGTAAACTTTGGTGCTGAGATAGAATATCTTACACCTGTCCTTGGAATCAAGATAAACAGAGACCATCTAACCCAATTGTTTCAGTTGGTAGAGGATATTATAAGTTCCATGGCATCCTCCTTATCTCTATTTTGCTGAGAACAAGTAGCCATCCTAGCATTTGGGCCTCATTACGAGGTTGGAGGTAAGTAACTGTCCTTATGGCATGGAGCAAGCACCGTGTCTGTGTAGTACATAGCCCACTAATAGCGGGCCATTATGAGTTTGCGGGCATGAGCTTTGCGCTGAAAGGGGCCCCTTGGGGGCCCTGACGTCTATGGAAACAAGGCGAGTCACCACACACGATAGAGACGCCAGACACAAGGTTGTATTCCCAAAGCTAGGGTTTTATTGCAAAGCAAAAGTCTCAGTTGGCCAGATCGGTCTCACGCCCCAAGACGTGTATCTCTAGACCTCGAGGGACGCAAGAGAGTGAATTACGTATATCAGTTACATATATAAAAAATGCATATCAAACAATCAGCTATGACATGTTTAACACCCCCCTTTATTTGGTTTCTTTGAACTTGGTGTGATGATGGACATCTCCGACCACTATGACACCTTCAAACATCTATTCTAGTAACAATTTGCAATTTGTGAGTGCGAAGGCATCTTTCGGCTATTGACTAGAACACAGCGCTTCTGTTCTTGGAAGCGAACTACATACGGGGGGGAGTTGCATTCCGGACCTTGCTATCTATCAGGTGCTATTCGCGTCCTGGGAGCCGACATGCTCTAGCGGGCTCAGCAAAGGGGGGCCGTAAGAAAAGCATAATTCAAGTCTTTAGCGGTATTATTCTAACATATTCTACCATATAACGAGACTGGCTGGCAGCTGTGAAATGATTAAATGCCCCGCTGCTCTGCTTCAAGGCTACATTCGGAAGTGAGCCAGGCATTCTTCCTGGCGCTGCCTACAATTATGTTTCAGCGAACTTTTGTAATCCTCAGGGCCCTGCGGCCTTGTGCTTTTCACATACAGACAACAATGTTTCACAGTCGAGCAGTGTAAGCGGAAAATATACTGCGAAGCAATAGGAACAGAAAGCAATGAGCAATGGTTAGAAAACAAACTGGCGATTCTTGTTACATCAAAATGGCCGTTCATTGGCAAACTCGAAAACCTATATGTTGTCATATCGTGCATGAGACGATTGGCCCACGGCCACCAAAATGCGTTTGCTAATGCGTTTGCTAATAGCGGTGACCGTAAATAAGCGGAACCGGAAGCAGCGTCATCGCACAGGAACGGGAAAGAGCACGGCGGCCATCTTTAAACACACAATCCATTGCCATCCTCAGCACCCAGGACCTGCATCAGCACAACAGCATCATCAACTTCACCTAACACTCCATCACAATGCTCAAGGCCCTGAAGAAAGGTGCGGCGTGCCAGCGCAAGGTCCGTTTCTGGGTGGAGGAGCTAAATATGCTCGCTGATACACTTGCCGAAAATGCAGAGGTCGTGTATGTGCCAGATATGATATGATATGGCATTTATAACGCGCCTATACACAAGTGTTTCAAGGCGCAACGAGGCAGGGAGGGGGGACATAGGGAAGACAGACAACGATCTTACTAGACCAGTTCTATGGGCAGTTCTATGTGGCGGACAGGGGAGTTTCTCTGTGAGTTGGAGACATCAAAAAGCTTTGAAAATTGTACTTGATCCGAATCCAAGGGAACCAGTGATGCTTGTGGATGGAGACCTGCGTAGTGAATTTAAGGAAGTCTATAGTGACAGAAATGGCTGTTTGAAGGGCTTTCAGCATAGGTTTATTTTGAAAAGAAATGCAAAAGCAGTTGTTCATAAAGTGAGGGCTGTACCTCTAATGTTAAAAGACAAACTGAGGTAGATAAGTTGTGCCAAGTTAAGGTGATTGAGCCCATTGAGGCAGTTGAGTGGGTTTCTCCTGTTGTGATATCTAAACAAACGGATGGTTGGATTTGCATGTGTGTTGATTTGCCCTCCCTAAAGAACAACATATGGGTGAATTTGCACCCACTACTGATGGTGCAACAGATGGTAACGCTATTGCATGGAGCGAGGTATTTCACAGCTATTGATCTAGCTAGTGCATAGCACCAGATAGAATTGCACCCTAAATCAAGGCTCTCACTTCGTTTGTGACCCCGTTTGGAGCATACAGATTTAAGAGAATGTCTTTCGGACAAGCGTCTGCAGCTGCTGTGTTTCAGCGCATGATGGAATTTTTGTTTGGATGAATTGAAAATGTGAGATGTTGTCAAGATGGCACGTATTCCAGCACCTATTTCCTTTGTGGGGATAAAGCTTATCCCTGGCTGCCCATTAATTGGGTAGGGAGTTGTTATATGGGCTATGTCCTGCCTGCAGTGCATCATACTTCGACCTTTCCAGCTCTGCTCCATCCCAGGGGAAGCACTGCTTAGGTAAACTTTGGTGCTGAGATAGAATATCTTACACCTGTCCTTGGAATCAAGATAAACAGAGACCATCTAACCCAATTGTTTCAGTTGGTAGAGGATATTATAAGTTCCATGGCATCCTCCTTATCTCTATTTTGCTGAGAACAAGTAGCCATCCTAGCATTTGGGCCTCATTACGAGGTTGGAGGTAAGTAACTGTCCTTATGGCATGGAGCAAGCACCGTGTCTGTGTAGTACATAGCCCACTAATAGCGGGCCATTATGAGTTTGCGGGCATGAGCTTTGCACTGAAAGGGGCCCCTTGGGGGCCCTGACGTCTATGGAAACAAGGCGAGTCACCACACACGATAGAGACGCCAGACACAAGGTTGTATTCCCAAAGCTAGGGTTTTATTGCAAAGCAAAAGTCTCAGTTGGCCAGATCGGTCTCACGCCCCAAGACGTGTATCTCTAGACCTCGAGGGACGCAAGAGAGTGAATTACGTATATCAGTTACATATATAAAAAATGCATATCAAACAATCAGCTATGACATGTTTAACACCCCCCTTTATTGGGTTTCTTTGAACTTGGTGTGATGATGGACATCTCCGACCACTATGACACCTTCAAACATCTATTCTAGTAACAATTTGCAATTTGTGAGTGCGAAGGCATCTTTCGGCTATTGACTAGAACACAGCGCTTCTGTTCTTGGAAGCGAACTACATACGGGGGGGAGTTGCATTCCGGACCTTGCTATCTATCAGGTGCTATTCGCGTCCTGGGAGCCGACATGCTCTAGCGGGCTCAGCAAAGGGGGGCCGTAAGAAAAGCATAATTCAAGTCTTTAGCGGTATTATTCTAACATATTCTACCATATAACGAGACTGGCTGGCAGCTGTGAAATGATTAAATGCCCCGCTGCTCTGCTTCAAGGCTACATTCGGAAGTGAGCCGGGCATTCTTCCTGGCGCTGCCTACAATTATGTTTCAGCAAACTTTTGTAATCCTCAGGGCCCTGCGGCCTTGTGCTTTTCACATACAGACAACAATGTTTCACAGTCGAGCAGTGTAAGCGGAAAATATACTGCGAAGCAATAGGAACAGAAAGCAATGAGCAATGGTTAGAAAACAAACTGGCGATTCTTGTTACATCAAAATGGCCGTTCATTGGCAAACTCGAAAACCTATATGTTGTCATATCGTGCATGAGACGATTGGCCCACGGCCACCAAAATGCGTTTGCTAATGCGTTTGCTAATAGCGGTGACCGTAAATAAGCGGAACCGGAAGCAGCGTCATCGCACAGGAACGGGAAAGAGCACGGCGGCCATCTCTAAAAACACAATCCATTGCCATCCTCAGCACCCAGGACCTGCATCAGCACAACAGCATCATCAACTTCACCTAACACTCCATCACAATGCTCAAGGCCCTGAAGAAAGGTGCGGCGTGCCAGCGCAAGGTCCGTTTCTGGGTGGAGGAGCTAAATATGCTCGCTGATACACTTGCCGAAAATGCAGAGGTCGTGTATGTGCCAGATATGATATGATATGATATGGCATTTATAACGCGCCTATACACAAGTGTTTCAAGGCGCAACGAGGCAGGGAGGGGGGACATAGGGAAGACAGACAGCGATCTTACTAGACGAGGTGTCATTCAGATTGCGCAAGTGCATGGCAAGGGGGGAAATGGAAAGTGCTAGGAGCAAGGGAGAGGGGAAAGTGCAGTACATGGGATAGTGGAATAATAAGATAAATAATAAGGGGCCAGCTGGTGGCAAGTGCAAGGTAAGTGCAGAACAAGTGCTCGGAAGGGGGCTGCAGGGATACAGAGGCAGTCCCGCGGCGCAGTGGTTGCCAGGGAGGCAGTGCTGGGGGCAGGTGGCTGGGCCAGTGACCGAGATTAGTGAGAGTGGCCCGGTGCCGATTCAGTGCAATTTCAATCAGGAATTTAGCAGGGGAGAGGGGGAGAGAAAGCAGAAGCAAAGAGGAAGGTTTTGAGGTGCCCAGATGAGAAAGAAGGAGATCTGGGAGGAGGTGGCACGCAAAGTTAGTGCGGTCAGTACCACCCCCGCACTGTAAAGGATGTGCGAAAGCGCTGGGATTACCTGCGCCTACGTGTCAGGAGCATTCTTGCAGCCAATCGGAGCCTGGGCATGGGAACAGGTGGCGGAGGAGGCTCACCGATCAGGATGACACACTGGGAGGAGACATGTGCCAGCACAATTGGCATAGAGACAATTGAGGGAGTGGGGGAAATGGAGCGTGGAGCACCGTCATCGGCTGATGGAGGTGAGTGTCCACACAAACCACTGTAATGCAAAGCCTGATGATGTCCCCCAAATGTGACAGTGAAATGAGCCAATGCATGGGCCATCACACACACATGTACAGAACCC
This sequence comes from Ambystoma mexicanum, assembly GCF_040938575.1. Taxonomy (NCBI): domain Eukaryota; kingdom Metazoa; phylum Chordata; class Amphibia; order Caudata; family Ambystomatidae; genus Ambystoma; species Ambystoma mexicanum. The sequence continues at coordinate 397,926,430 of NC_090925.1, forward strand.
TGCCTATAGGCTGTCCACAGCACCATCACATCCCCATGCATGCAGAACCTCATACATGTGTCACCCAGACGTATGCCTGGATGACCTACCCATATGGCAAGCAACCTGTATGTCACAACTCCAAGTCCAAATAGCCTCAAATTTAGAGAACTGGAACAATACCAATATATGCATGATGCATGTAGAACCATCACCGATGCTGTCCCTCTCCTGGTCCCCCACAGGCTCACAATCTGACAGTGAGGACCAGGACTCAGCGGCGCAGGCCACAACATCCATTAAGAAGGCCAGGGACATGGAAGGAGGCAACGGGCCTACCACATCAAGGGGCTCTGGCAAACCTGGACTGCCACAGAAGCCCAAAGCCGCTCAGGAGGCAACGTCACCAAGGCGTTAAAGAGGCACTGACACGGCGATAGCACCCACACCAGCTGCTACCACTACACAGGAGCCAGTGGCAGAAGGCTCACTGTCCGCTGCCAACAGTTCGGTTGGAGAAGCAGCTGCCACGGCACCCCTGTCGGATGAAGAGGGACACTGCCAAACACCCAGAAGACATGGCACACCATGCCCGCAGCTGTCACCCCACCTCACCCCACATCCAATGCCAGTAGCCATGAGCTGTCTGGTGGTGAGTCATTGCCAGGGAGATGGAGCCCCAGAGAGAGCTCACCTGATGGGGGACCCGTCCCGCGCTCTGCGTCAACATCCACCGGTGTCAGGGACAGAGACCAGGGAATCAGCCTCATCCAACAGCACCAGGAGGAGCTCACTGAGCTGGTTGGCCAGCACGTGAGCGAAGGTGCCCTGGCAAGGGAGGAGTGCCGTGAATACACTACGGCCATTAAACTCGCAATAGAAGCGAGTACCACACGCATATCTGATGAGTTGGCAGCTGTGAGGCAGGTCCTCAGCCGCATCGCGGATGCTATGGAGAGCCAGCATCCCGCACAGGGACTGGAGCAACCAGGCACCTCCTCTTCTGCCAGCTCCAGGCAGACCAGCCCCCTGCACAGGTCCGCACGGACCTTGCGGCGGCCAGACATGCAGCCACCCGATGCTGGTAGAGGACATGGGAAGTAGGGGCAGCCTGTTATTGGTAACTCTTGTGGGCTAATGCTGCACTGAAGTGCACACCATGTGTGGGGGAGTTGTGGGGGGGAGGGGGAGGAGGGGAGAGTGTGTTTGGGGGAGTTGTGAGGGGAAATGGAGCGGGCAGAGGGTGTTTGGGGGAGTTGTGGGGGGAGAGGGTGTTTGGGGGAGTTGTGGGGGAGGGGATGGGGAGAGGGTGTTTGGGGTGGAGGGTTTATGCACTTTCTATACACTTTATGGTTAATACACCCATTGTGTCAAGAATAATCACATGACCGGACATTGGTTATTGTGTATGTGTGCTTTATTGATGAACAGTGCACAGTGTCCATGTCCCCCCCACACCCAGTGCCCTGAGTCCCACCTCCATGGCATCCATGTGTATTAGAAATATTGGTCTATCAGATTCTGGCGCCCAGCACATCCCTCCTGTGCACCGCCACCTGCCTGACGTGCAAGCCCATCTTCTTCCTCCTCCTCAGCCTCACCAGACGGTTGCAGTTCAATGTCATGGGGCAGAGGCACATTCTGTCTGATGCACATGTTGTGCAGCATGACACATGAGATGATGATCTTGGCCACCTTCTCATGCCCGTATAGGAGTGCCCCAGCTGACCTGCTGAGGCAGTGAAACCATGCCTTCAACAGGCCAAAGGTCTGCTCGATCACCACACGGGTACGGGTATGTGCACGATTGTAGTCCTCTTAGTGCCTGTTCTGCAGGTTCCGGGCAGGGGTAAGGAGCTACCTCTTCAAGGGATACCCAGCATCACCTGCATGGGTACAACATTGGTTATGTGTAAGTGATTTCATCAAATGGAACCTGTACCTATCACTCACAAGCCTGCAGTTATTTGTTGCTCACATCCACAAATCCCTGCATGAATGGAGATGTTCAAAGTAACCCCAATGTGTCAAGTTACATGGTCCACAGGTGTGGGTAGCATCATCTAGTTGATGCAGGGTGTCCTATTCCTTGCTAGAGTTCATGTACTGTGGTTGCCTACGACAGTTGTTGCCATGATCTATGTGATGTGTAGTTAATTGTATGTATTGATCCTGTCACTCTTAATGATCTGCCATTCCACGCTTGATGTCCTCATCGTAGCATGCTCACTTCTGTGATGGTGTGCCAGTGACTTTCTGTATATTGGCTTTGTGTGATTCCTTTGTGCGCACTCATGGACGCATGTCCGGTGTGCTGCTGTTCAGCGGTCATGTGCATTGGGCATACTGACAGCATGTTGCTGCATTGTGTTGCAGAGGGTACGGTCTGATGATGTGCAGTGTACGTGTTGATGGATATGGTATGGTTGCAGTACTGGCATGATGTCATTGTTGTGCAGCTAACGTATTGCATATTGGTTTCAGGTGTCAGGTTCAGTCTGGGATTCTTTGAGGCACAGTGTATTTCATTATGGGCATTGTCCAGTCTCTCAACTAATACCACCCCAGTGAAGTATGCATCCCCCCCCCAATCTCACCCAGGTGAAGTATGTATCCCCGCCCCCAATATCACCCAGGTGAAGTATGCATCTCTCCCCCCCTTCTCATCCAGGTGAAGTATGCATCTCTCCCCCCCAATCTCACCCAGGTGAAGTATGCATCTCTCCACCCAATCTCACCCAGGTGAAGTATGCATCTCCCCCCCCCTTCTCACCCAGGTGAAGTATGCATCTCTCCCCCCAATCTCAACCAGGTGAAGTATGCATCTCCCCCCCAATCTCACCCAGGTGAAGTATGCACCCCCCCCCCAATCTCACCCAGGTGAAGTATGCATCTCTCCCCCCAATCTCACCCAGGTGAAGTATGTATCTCTCCCCCCTTCTCACCCAGGTGAAGTATGCATCTCTCCCCTCCAATCTCACCCAGGTGAAGTATGCATCTCTCCTACCAATCTCACCCAGATGAAGTATGCATCTCCCCCCAATCTCACCCAGGTGAAGTATGCATCTCCCCCCATTCTCACCCAGGAGAAGTATGTATCTCTCCCCCCTTCTTACCCAAGTGAAGCATGCATCTCCTCCTCCCCCCACAATCTCACACAGGTGAAGTATGCATCCCCCCTAATCTCACCCAGGTGAAGTATGCATCCCCCCAATCTCACCCAGGTGAAGTATGCATCTCTCCCCTCCTTCTCACCCAGGTGAAGTATGCTTCTCTCCCCCACCAATCTCACCCAGGTGAAGTATGCATCTCTCCCCACCTTCTCACCCAGGTGAAGTATGCATCTCTTCCCAACCCTTCACACCCAGGTGAAGTATACATCTCTCCCCCACCCCCTAATCTCACCCAGGTGAAGTATGCATCTCTCCCCCACCCCCCAATCTCACCCAGGTGAAGTATGCATCTCCCCCCCAATCTCACCCAGGTGAAGCATGCATCTCTCCCCATCACACTGCCATGTGCTTGCCATGCAACTCACTAAGTAACCAGGCATGTTGTCCGGCATGTCGCTCCATGTAGCGTGGTATCGTGGAGTTCCGCAGGACCATTGAATCATGGGTTGATCCGGGAAATCGGGCACAACAATGTGTGATGATCTCGGTTGAGTCACATACCATTTGCATGTTGATGGAGTGGCATAGTTTACATTTGCGGTACACTACCTCCATGGCATGTGGGACCACCAATTCCACATGGGTGCAGTCGAGGGCACTGATGCAAGTATGTATCTCTCCCCCCCTTCTTTCCCAAGTGAAGCATGCATCTCCTCCTCCCCCCACAATCTCACACAGGTGAAGTATGCATCCCCCCTAATCGCACCCAGGTGAAGTATGCATCCCCCCAATCTCACCCAGGTGAAGTATGCATCTCTCCCCTCCTTCTCACCCAGGTGAAGTATGCTTCTCTCCCCCACCAATCTCACCCAGGTGAAGTATGCATCTCTCCCCACCTTCTCACCCAGGTGAAATATGCATCTCTTCCCGACCCTTCTCACCCAGGTGAAGTATGCATCTCTCCCCCACCCCCTAATCTCACCCAGGTGAAGTATGCATCTCTCCCCCACCCCCCAATCTCACCCAGGTGAAGTATGCATCTCCCCCCCAATCTCACCCAGGTGAAGCATGCATCTCTCCCCATCACACTGCCATGTGCTTGCCATGCAACTCACTAAGTAGCCAGGCACGTTGTCCGGCATGTCGCTCCATGTATCGTGGTATCGTGGAGTTCCGCAGGACCATTGAATCATGGGTTGATCCGGGAAATCTGGCACAACAATGTGTGATGATCTCGGTTGAGTCACATACCATTTGCATGCTGATGGAGTGGTATAGTTTACAGTTGCGGTACACTACCTCCATGGCATGTGGGACCACCAATTCCACATGGGTGCAGTCGAGGGCACTGATGCAACTTGGCATGCCTGCCAGTGCATCGAAGCCAATTTTGGTGTTGGAGATCTCCTGGGCAGTCCGTGGTAGGGATATGTGGTTGCTTGTGTGCTTCAGGAGGGCATCGAGCACTTGGTTCAGCATGCGTGAACATAATGGTTGTGATATGCCATGCATCTGCCCCACCGTGTGCTGGTAGGTGCCTGTGGCCAGGAAGTGTAGCACAGACACCACCTTCAGTAGAGGGGGGATGGTGGTACGGATGTCAATGAGGCTGGCGATGTCATTGTGTATCATGTCCACGATGGTGGTGATGGTGTCCCGGTCCAGACGGTACAGGGTGTGGATCTGCTCAGGGGTTAGGTTGAATGCACTGGCTCTGATGCGAGAGATTTGGGGCTGCATGTGTGATACGACTGCCTGCACTGGTGGGGCATGCTGTGCCTGTCTCACCCTCCTTCTCCTCCTGCGTCTCCTCTGTGCTGCCTGTTGTTGTTGTTGTAGTTGTTGTTGTTGATGGTGTATCAATGCAAGCATGTCCCCCAGCCCCAGTATTGCTACTAGTACTGGAATCATTTTGGTGTGGGAAGGGGTGTGTTGTGCTCCTTTTGTGCTGGCCCAGACTACATTGCCTCCAACTGTGCTGATTGTGTGCACCTGTGGCAGTTGAGAACACTGCACATGGCAGTTTACGAGTGGTTCGCGATGCCGGTATTGCTGGCATGCCGGTATCCACTTTTTGCGCCTTCGGAATAGCCCGGAGCGGTATGTGATACTGGTAATCCTTTACCGGCATCGTTTTTCCCTTACCTCCAACCTTCGTAATGACCCCCCATTGTTCTTCAGAGCCGTATGGCTTTAGACATCATCCTAGCCTTACAAGGTGACATCTGCACCATTGTTAAAGGCAAGTGCTATACGTTCACACCCAGTGACGCGAGTGATATTACTGACATCTTCACCCACATGTGCCACACTGTAAGCCTCTTTCATACCAGTCCGGAGGGTTGCTGGACATTTGGGTGTTGCATTGAAGGTCTATTGGGAGCTCTTGGTGCATCTATTGGTCAGATCTTACTTATACCGCTAGTTATAATTCTAGATTCATCCTGTCTGGTTATGGCTTGTAAGTGTCTCTATTATCGAACATGTGCCACTTGCCACTTGCTCTGAAGTCTCTCCGACTGCCCAAGTGCTTTACTGTCATGCTACTGAAGAAATAATATGTAATGATATGCCAGGATGTGATGTTTTTTCCCCGTAAAATGTATTTAATGAGACTGGCGTGAAGGTCTTATAGGAGGGAATTGTGCGGGAAAGTCTGCAATTGAAAATGTTGTGTTCTCTCCTAGCATGCTGCTGCATTATAATATTGAGTAGGTACTGCAAACTGCCATGTTCAAACAACTGTTTCTTGCCAGTGCAAGGTGAGGCTTTAGGCTTCACTTTGCATGCCCTTGCGATGAAGGCTCTTCGCCTAATGTGTAGCTATGCTTGCCTTCACATCTCTCGCTTCTGACGGGTTTCCCTTTTGGCATATGTAAGCAAGTTTTAGGCTGCTACTTTCTTAGGAAATGCAGGGTTCAGCAGCTAGAAGTCATCATACTTGAAGAGTGCCTGCCTGTGTGTGGACCTCTGAGGGGTACATTCAGCTCCACTAAATGCATCACTTTATGCGGCCCTTCCTGCTAACACTCTCTCAACATGTGAGAACACAGAACAAAGGCATGTATAGTGGGGCTTTCAGTATGATTGCCAGCCCTGTCTGGACCTCCACTTCCATTGAAATGCATGTGTTCATTTGAGTTTAAGAGAATGGTGCATGAAGGGGGGGGGGGTGCACTTGTGTCGAAGTCTCATACTGTTGTTGGTTTGATGTTGTCCGTCTGTTTGTTTTCTACTAATAAAATGTTCACCCATTGCCCAGAATACTACTACTAGTAATAAAAATAACAATAATAATAGATAGAATGTGGGTGAGTAAAGGTAAGAAATACAATTGTGATGGCATTCATGGGCAGGGAAGGTGCATGCTGTGGTATATGGTCAATTGCCTGTGTATGGCATTTTCAATGGAGCTTAATACTGTAAACACTTGTGGAATTTGGCAGGTGAAGGACTTTAGCAGTGGTCAGAGTGGGCGGGAGAGGTTGGGAGCGTGTTTCTCTATTTTATTTTGTATTACGTTTTATTGTTCTATACTTTTATCTTAAAACGAAACCGTTCCGGAATGGTTTGTATTGATATGATGGGTTATTTATAATGCGCTTAATACCCACAGGTTTACTAAGCGTGGACCAAGGGATCGAACCTGCGTTGCTCCGTGTCATCTTGCTTCTAAGGAGAGCACGTTGCCGCTAAGCTATCCTCCCGTGCGCATGGGAGGGGCGTGGTGATAGGGTTTGTGGGAAGCAGAGACAGGCCAGCAGGGCACATAGTTCCACTATTTCTTTTCGTAGTAGGCACAGTAAAATAAAGGCACTTGTCAGAATCAAACACTCTGGCCAAGTGGGGAAGACTGATAAGTACTCATTTCGAATGGTTCCAGAGTTGATAACAGAGAGGGGGGTAAATCAATATGTATGATACGCCAATATGGTCGGGTGACCCTGGGCAGGGGCACAATACATACACCTCTGGGCAGGATTTGGCACTTTGAAACTACTATTGTGGTTTTTCGGCACAGCACAGAAGCACGGTAACATAACAGAACAAAACAGGATAAAAACTCACCCCCGAGAAATGTGTGCAACCTGTTGCGGTCGATACAACCAGCACCATTAAACTGGTAGCCATCTACTATTACGGTGCTTAAGTGAGAGGAATTAGGCATGAAGCGCTACATACAAATCTGATCTCACTATTAATGTTAGGTGCATGATGAGTTGGAACTGGGAGATATGTTCTATGAAGATGAATCTGGCATTGACATGTTGGAGTCCTGTCTTGATTTTTATGTTCCATGCATGTTGCATCAGATCCTGTGGGCATCGCTTTCTTGCACAGTGGAGATGCTTCGTGCAAAGACACGGAAACGATACCTTGTTCTAATGACTATCCTGTGACTGCCTGCATTCTCCCTTTGTCCTCTTTCTCTCCAACCCTTGCTGCTTTCAAACCCCTATGTTTTGTGCCTTTTCGCGCTTGTTCTGGAAATGCCAGAACTCCCGCCCTCGCCCCGGCCCGGGGCAATTGCACGATTTGCGCCACTCCAGGCAGAGTGCCATGTTTGATGCCTGCCTCCGTATTGGGTCGGAATTTATGACTAAAAGGGCAGAATGGTGCTCTCTGTTGGAGCCCTAGGCAGCCACCTCGAATTGCCAAACTGTAGCACTGGCCAGCTCCAGCCAATACTCTTCTTCCTTTGCCATAACCACACATGCCATAACTGTCACATGTGCTCCCTTACACACTTTCCACTTCTTCTGGGCCATCAATCCTGCATGGGTCGCAGTATTTCCATATTCATGATCTGCATTTACTCTTCCATCAAGTTTGCTTAAGTCATACTTGGGTACAAAATTGCTATACTATCAAACTGCATGAAATTGCTCTTATACTTCTAAAGAGCGCTATGCATTGTAACGGTCTATCCCGAGTGAGGCAGCAGAGATGACTCTTTATCGAGGATGTGATTTTTGGATCTTATTGTTTCAGTGCTTTTTTATTTGCTATTTTTAAAAAGACTGCATTGCTCCCTCTCTTTCACACCCATATCCTAACCTCTTACAATGTGCAAATTAGTATTGCTATTACTTCAAATGTCAATTTCAAGTTTTATCAAATTTCAAGCTTCTGTAGAAGCCTCTCTCCAAAAGCAGCACAAAACAAAGATCTATGTTTTTGTGCAGTTGAATAGGCCCTAAAGAGTAGGGTTATGCCTTCTGCGGGGAGACCCGTCCCAAGGATCCCTGTTTTCTGGGCAGCTGAATTGGTACATAAGAGTAGGGTTATGGCTTCTTCAGGGAGACCTGTCCCAAGGAACTATCTCATTTGGGCAGCATAGTTGCTCCTAAAGAGTATGCAGGGTTATGCCTTCTGCAGGGAGACCTGCGCAAGGATCCCTGTGTTTTGGGGCTGCTGAATTGGCCCTAAAGATTGGGGTTTTCCCTTCCGCAGTGATATCTTCGTCAAGGAAGTATGTATTTTGTCCCCTAGGCCTATTTGCTCTTTTGAACTGCAGATTTAAGCTCATCCTGCATAGCAGCGAGCTGCAGGCCTCTGTCAAAGATGGTCCAGAAGTTGGGGCTATCACAGAGACCGCTTTGGGCGTACGTGTAGGTGGAGAGTCTGCAGAGTTGGCAAATTGTCCCCTCTCAGACAGTCCGGGCTATAAAGCTCATGCCACTTTCCATCAGGGGTGTTGCTAGGTCTGGAAAATATCCAGGGCTATGCTTATGTCGGGACTGTCGGGACTGGGGGCCAGGGTCGGACTGGGACAAGAAATAGGCCCGGACATCAAAAAAAAAGTGGCCCACCCGGCGCCTCAAAAAAGTGGCCCTCAAACCATCATCCGTGATTCGCGTCAATTCATGACTTTCCAGAAAATGCTACTTATGGAGGTTTCATGTGTCTGTTACATTACAACACAACTCATGAAATAACATAACTTTGCATACAGGTCTGTGACAGGGTCCACAGCTCTGAGGTGCAGGGGTGGAATTAACACAACCTTTCATCCCTTGACAAAACAGGAAGTGGCATCAATAGCATTGTTCCTAAGTACACTACGAAAAATATGGTTATGATTTCACTAATGTGATATACATTTCATACAAGAATGGATCACCATGTGTATCATTAATATCTGTGTGTATAGATCCATATTGTCAAATTACTGTGAATGCAAGCAGACGTCCAAGGCCAAATTATAATATGTTATTGTATAGCACTTACGCTTAAGCTCTTTTATATAGAACAAATATACATACAATATCACCCAACCTGTGTTGGTACTTTTTATAATCGACCTCAGAAGGATGAAAGGCTGAGATGGTTCGAACCTGCAACCTGCAGATCACACACTCATGGCAGCAGTGAGCGCTCAACTCACTGAGCTATGATATCGGCTATGGTAAAATAAGCAATTATTCTGTAGTGTGGTGTTGATACCATTAATCTTGTAACTGAGATTTAAGGGCAGACCAGTAAAGTTCATCTGCACGTCTGGTGCAAATTGGGCCGCATGTGCCTGTGTGCATCTACTTTTCAGGGTGCATGCAACAGAGCGCTGGTCGAACCCACATCTCCAGAGGGACAGTATGTCTCACCTGCGCGTACACACACACCATACCCCCATCCCCTACCTTGTGTGTGTGACTCGACAGAGGAGGCGCCCTCACCTACTGGACTGTACAGACGAGCATGTGCAGCCCTTAACGTGTGTGCGGTGCGCACGCTTCAGTCTAGCCACCCTCCCCACTCTTCAAGAGAATCCTGTGACTCCCGCAGAACACTCCCAAACCAAGACAGCTCATAGAAGCTGTAATATAATGAATGGTGTTAAAGTAGCAATGCGTACTGAGAGGCACGTTCCCTTAATTTCAGAATTTCCCACCCCGGAATGCAAGTAGGTGTTAATGTGCTCTCTCTCTGCAATGATGTTTGTGGAGAACCCCACATTTCCGCTTTAGAGGCAACTTGTACTGCCAACACCCGGGGCATCTCCTAGCCCAACAAAAGAGAGCAGGCTGTCAGAAAGTAAGCACGTCGTGGCTTCTCCTCACAAAGTTCCAGTACATTCCGGAAAAGGAGGAGTAAACAGTATGCACGTTTCTACCTTGGCATAAACAGACAGTGCAAGGATGGGCATCCATTTCAGGGGCAGCATGGCAGAGAAAGGTGGCAGTTAAGGGCAGGAAACCCATAGCTGATCATTAAAATATGAATGCAGAGTTCGTGGATCAGAAATCTGAGACCTTTTGGAATGGAAAATGCCAGTGCCCGGGTCCCCATTGTCATGTTTTTTACTGAATTGTTGTGCACATCATCAGTTCGTCAAATCTACGCCTCAAAATGCGGACTCTACAGAGAGGAAGCTACAAGACCCATGTGAAATCATTTCAAGCAGGAAAGAAATAGTGGCACATTTTCTATCATCTTTTTGGTAATGATCGATCACCACTTGACAGAGATTTTGGGATCCCAATTTGGGGGAATTACATTATTTTTTTTAAATTAATCCACCAGTCGAGGTCAGGAAGGCGTGGGCTATTTGCCACGCAGGCCTTTTGGACCACGTCAAACATATATACTATCACCTAAATAAAACATGCACGAGAAACATATAGGCATAACAAATACATCAATACTCTGCTTCATCAAGGGGTTTAACAAGCCTGAAAGAGCCATGCATCATAAGGTTACCTGAAATCTTGCAGCAGGGAATGGGGTGCTTGCTTACCGTATAGGTTTGGATCTTCCAAGGCCGGTGTGCGCACCCCTGGCTGACTGTGAGGTTGTAAATTGTGCCTCCTCAATCCCCTTTCAGTTCGGGTCTTCCTGTTTTACTTGCCACAGGTCTGCTCTGAAACTGTTTACATTTCAGTTAAATGAAGGGCAGGAAGTGCTGGCGCCTTATCCACCTGAGATTTCCAGAAGCTCTTTCATCAGAGCCCGGGCCGCGAGGGAGGGAGCAGGAAGAAAGTTATTGCCATGGCTGGGCAGCTGCCACTGTGTTAAACTGATGAGCCCAATAAGTTGTTATGCAGGCTTTTTATTTTCTTATGGAAAAGAGGTTTTTCAGCAAAGCCATGGTGGTTGCACTACTTGAAATAAATGTCTGTGCTTTCTCCAAATGCTGTATTCATAAGTGCATGCTCGTGCTGTAATTTCTTCGAACCTCACAGCCGTGGTAGAATGGGACCCTTTCTTTAAAGTTCTATGGTGGTTGTGTATAATCATTTCACACGGCAAGATGACTCAGTATAACTGTGCGCTGCTGTTAGTCTTAATTAACAACAGAAAAATAAATGGGCTGCGGTTCACTTTTGCTCAATAACTTGAGCCTGACTCCTTTAACCGCCCCCTTCTTTCCCTTCTCGGTGTCTGAGGAATGCTGTCAGTTTAAAAAAAAATCCATTATTTTCTACTACGGTACCGTATGGGCTGCACAATTCGTGCTTGAAGCTCCAATGCGAGTCAGAAAGAGCATCATTTAAATGATTTAGTAATCCCAAAACTGGTGCACAGCAGCACACGCACTGGCAAAGGAGAACAACAAGGTTTATGCGTGCCTGCCAACAAACTAACCTCTGCAGCTCGTCGGATTTATGTTCTTTCCTCTGTGCGCACGCCTTCCCCACAGCCTCTGCAGGGAGCACTTTGATCCTCTCGGCAGGCAGGCAGTCAGCACTCGAAGTCTCGCTTACTTTTGAATGCAAAATTCGAAAGGAAGCGAAACGAAACCGAAAGCTAAATGGCCTGCTCTGCTCTCTCGCCTGTGGGCACAGGGGCGCGCTCCACCGGACGGAGAATGTTACTTTTCGGAAATGTTACAAAATAACACCACGCCTGCCCAGGCAGTCCTGCGGGCTGGAAACCGTCCCCCACCCCACCCGCCCCCTGTCCCCCTCCGGCGCCATCAGGCTGAGAGCAGAGGCAGCTGAGAGTGGAAATGCTAATGGACAGGATTGATTTATTATGTGTGTGTGTGCGTGACTAATAAATCGGCCCCTAAGTGCTAAATAAAACCGGCCCACATTCCAGTCAGCTCCAATTCTTATCGGCCACGGGCCGATTGGCCGACTGCTCAATCCAACGCTGCTGGGGCTAGCTGGCCTTTTGCTTGTAGTTCCTGAGCTTAAATACGGGCTACAACCAAAAGACCTGGGGCTATAGCCCCCCCAGTAAACCCCCTAGCAATGCGTCTGCTTTCCATCACGGTGCATGTAGTCCTGCATTTACAAAGGGAGAATGATTCTGCAGGCTCCGGATTTCAAAATGACACATGAAATAAAAGCGAGAACGTCCCATGCGGACAATGCATATTTCTTTAAATAAGTGTGAATGATCGAGGAGTGATATTAGGTCAGCAAAATGGGCAGTAGTCTGTTCACACTCCTACTATGATTGACTGACGGATAGCACTATGTTTATTGGGATTCCACATGCCCTTCTCTCCAGTTAATAATCGTTCAGCTCACTACTGAAAGGCCCATTTAGTAAAATCGGCTGGGAGGTCATGTCCTCTGATGTCACTTCCTTGGGTGTTGCACATTGGTAACTGATCCCTCTGCTTCGTTGTTTGGGACTTTCACCCTGGCTCCACCAGATTCTCGTGTGTGACATCTGGTTTGTAGTACCCGTACCCAATACCAAGAGCAAGCCAGGAACCATACCCGGACAAAAGCATAGACAGGGTAGGGCCTGAGAGGGCAAGCCCCCCAAAATCTGTAACTGCCCACTCATCAGCACTGTGTGGGAATTTACATATGTCAAGGTCGCTGCAGTGGGCTCAACTACATTAGCTTCAGGCCCCATTTGTTAGACAATCCTGGCTACGTCTCTGTACCCGTAAGCAGTGTACAAATTTGGACACCAGCAATATTACCAAAACTGCACACATTGGAAAGTTAAAGCGGCTCATGGGCGAGGACCCTCAATATAAGCCACATTACAGTGGACGATTTTCCAGCGTTTGCTGCGAGTAAGGTACTGCTGCTCTGTTGTTTATTGTTTTTGCATAATTGCACTTTTCTGCCCATTGCAAAAGTATTTTGCTTAGTGACACTTCTGTATTGCTTCACTAAGAATTTTGCATTAAACACAGAATTGTGTCAAGAAGACATTGAATGCTTGACTTAAACTCAACAGAACGTCTCCCTGTATAACTAACTAGTTGACACAGTCAATAATATACAGAGTCGCACAGGGAGTGGCGACCTCAGTTGTGAGTTGAACAATCGCTAACCCCCCGCCCCCCAGTCCCCTCGGCTCCCTGCAATAATTCGCATAGCTAGAATATGTATGCCCTGTTTTATGCTTTTGCTCCCGACTGCTTGACCATCCAGCCATATCAGGGAAAATGGCAACCAATGTCAGGTGTCAATCTCTAGGCAGAGGCATTGGCTTACATCGAGACACTCTTGGGGAGTTGGCCCGTGGACCGCCATGGAACAAGATTATGGAGCCCAGCATCGAGCCATATTGGCTCACTCGTATGGTGTAAATGAGACATAAGATATATCTGTGTTTGTTGAAGTAAATGTGAGTTTCTGCTGTTCTGATGTTAATACAGGATGGGGCGATGCCTAGTCTGCCCAGTTAAAGAAGCTCCAATGTTGCTGCAAGCAGGTAGTCTGGTTATATGTGATTTTCAGATGCCTATTTAACACGCCGCTAATAAAGTTGTAATAAATATTGCAGTCACATTATAAAATGCCTATTTTCTACATACATACAAACATACATTTGCCTTCTATGGTCTCACTGCGCCATGTGGTGGATTTTTCATTAATGCTAATCCTTTTCTTCACATTTTTATCTTTTACCTTTCCTAACATGCATTCTTCTGACACTTGACCTAATGAGTACCTTTTCCAGACCTCCTTCTCTCATTGACCCCTGAAGCCTCCCTTAATCCCTCATACATTTTCTTTTTCAAAACTGTACCCTTTCTTTTTGCCATTATTTTTCAAACCTGCAATACTTTATTGTCAACATTTTGTTATATTTTATCTTGTTGTTTTTTACCATCTTTATTTTTGTAATTTGTTATTTTTACCCCTTCATTTACTGTCTCTTTATTTTTTCCTGCAATAAAATCACTAGTTACCGGTAGTCCAAAATGTGGCAGAGACAGAGCTCGGCGGAGTGATAAGTTGAGAGTCAATGGCATGAGCTGAGCACAACAGAGCCCAGAAAAACTGTAACACATCCCAGAAAATGTGTGAGACGCATTATGTAGCACATTATTATAATTTCATTCACAGTTGCAACTTAATAATACATATTGGGCATATGCATAGACATCATTATCCTGAGACCTGGCTTCCTCTCTCAGTCCCCCTTGTCTCAAATTCAGGGACATTCCTTATTTTGGGGAGAGGAGACAGTGGGGGTCATTATGAGGTAGGAGGTAACCATGCCACTGTTAGCGGCATGGCTACCCCCTTACCGGGTACCAGGTCCGGGTTCCTTGAATGAGGAATTACTGGGCCATTCCGACCTTGGAGGGCCCGGTAATTCCTCATTCAAGGAACCCATCCCCATTCCCATTTGAGCACCCATAGGGCTCTATGGGAATGGGGAGGGTGCTAACAACAGGCTTGTTAATAACTGGCCCGTTGTTAGCACCCTGGTCTGCTCGCGGGACCCGCTGAGGGCGCCTGGTCCTTAGCGGGTTCCCACGAGCAGACTCGTAATGGGGCGGTAAGGGTTGACGGCTCCGGCACCTTTATTGGCACCATTAACCCCTTAACGACTAACTTGTAATGACTCCCAGTATCTCAGGAAACAAAAAGACCCCAATGCAGTGAAAATGAACCAGGCTTGCAACACTTGTTAGGGCTTCATGACTCATGCATGTCTTCCTAACTAATGTGGTTTGCACACATGGTCACTACACTTGTCCATGTCACCTGCTAGAGTCCAGAGTCTGTCTCTCATGTCCCTCTGACACAGCCCTTTTATCCTCACATCTGGAGCCTGAGGCCGTCCATATAAGCGAAAGGAAAACACATGGAGAGGCAGAAGGGGTGACCAAGGTGATGGAAAGCCTGAAGAGGAACAGCGACAGGACAGATTGGGAAGAGATAATGGACGAGGAGGATAGCAGGGAGAAACACAGGGAGGTGAGGTTAGAGCGCGAGGACAGAGAGAGAAGGAGAGAGGAGAAACTGGAATGGGAGGATAGGGAATGAAGGACGGAGGAAGAGAAGGAATCTCGAGGAGCTTAAGAGGGTGGAGAGAGAGATGAGGGAGAAAAGGGAAAGGGAGCTGAAGAAGGCAGAGAGATGGAGGGAGATAGCAGAACAAGAAAAATGCAAGTTAGCAGAGAGGGAGCGGAGGAAGTTGCAGTTGGACAGACTGACAAGTGAACAAGCGCACAGGGAGAAGGACGAGCGAGCAATAAGGGCGGTAAAGGCACAGGTAGCACTGGATAGGGGAAGGAATAGATTTGAGGAAGACAGACGGGCTGACCAGACAGCACAAACTCTCGGGGCAGGGGTGCAACTGAGGGAGGAGGAACAGGCCTAGGGGCCTGGGCAGGAGGTAGCAAGTTTGATGTAAGAGACATTGATCTCAGCATGAAGCCCAAAACAGACTTGACATTGAGGAGACTGAGTTTTGCAGAAGATTTTTGCAGCAACATGGACACACAGGGTCTGAAAATGAGGACAAATACAGTGGGGATGAGAGGGGGGAGCCGGATCGATCCCAGTCTGCAGGTAAGGGGACAGACAAACGGGTGTCAGGGGAGTTTAGGGTGTATACACAGCAGGGGCGTTGCTAGGGGGGGCAAAGGGGGCTATAGCCCCTGATCTTTTGGTTGTAGCCCCGGATAGAATCTCAGGAGCTACAGCCAAAAGACTAGCTAGCCCCCAGTCCCAACAGTTCCGACATCAGCGTAGCCCCGGGTCTTTTCCAGACCTAGCAACTCCCCTGATACACAGGGAGAAGGGGGAAGCAGCTCAACTCCCAGGTATGCCAGAGGGCCAATAGGAGTTTGCTGACTCTCGGAAGGCCCAACACCGTCCGCAGGATAAACGGAGGACTCAGTCAATGGCAAGTTCAAACTGCGGTTTATTACAAACAAAACCAACAGAGATCAGCACAGGGACAGAGGAAATCCATGGACGTCTCAACTTCTCCTGGATCGCAAGCCAGTTTTCATACAAAATGATGTCACTGCTCCGTCACCACTTAGGCCTCACTCCAAAAACCTATGAATGTGCGAGATTGGCAGTCAGGAGCCTAATAACCTATATGGTCACCTATACATGTTATTCTAATGGCACTCCCATGTCAGGTGGCTGGCCTGGTCCACCCCCAAGACACTATCTATAACAATGTTGCAATGTGAGGATCATGCCATTGGTTCTTGTCCGTCGTTACCCACCCCTAGGATATTGAACTGTGGTTGGCTAGAGCTGACGTCCTCAGGCCTGGGATCTGCAAAGGTTCTCAGCTTTTGGTGTACCTTTTCAAGGTAATAAGGACTATGGGCCTCAGTACGAACTTGGCAGAATGGGTTTACCGGCGCCGGTAGAGCTGCCGGTGCCGTTAAACTCATTCCACCCTATTGCGAGGTCCTCTTGCGGGACCCGCTCTGGATGTCTGATCAGACCGGTTGTCCTTTGCGGGTCCCGCGAGGGGACGAGCATGCTAACAACGGGCCCGTCATTAGCGAAGCCACCAGGCTTCAGGACCACAGCCACAATGAACTTGCAAAGTTCACCACCACGGCTGGGCGGCACGGCAACTGCGTATACTCCGGTTCGGGTGCACTCACTTTACTCCAGACCTGGGAATGCCAAGTGTACGAAATTTAGTGTGAGAGTGCCGTGAACACAGAGCTTGCGATGTGGCAAGTTTCAAGGGCCTCCTCAAAACGGTGGCGGCATCAGAGCAAAACATCTGCACGTAGCTGGTCAGTCCACTGGATGGCCCAGAGACACTTCCGAAAAGGCTTACTTGCAGGTCAAGATGAAGGTGCAGAGAATAGTTGATTCCTCTATTCCAATGGGTCGAAGCGCCTTTGCAGACCTTCTAGGACGATCAGATGTAGAGGGATCCAGCGGGACGACAGCAGGCTCAGGGTGCCAAACCTTCCAGCGGGTCCCCAGCAATTCCTCGACTCGGCTTCTAAGTTTCAGGATACTTGGATCCTATCCTTCGTTCGGTAAGAACTCCAGAGATCGACATGGTATGGGTGTTTGGAGCCTTCTCTTATCCAGAATCTCCTTCGCGCCAAAACGAAGAGGACCCAATGGGAGATCTGCTCACATTCTAGCATACCATACGTGGACCAATCATGGACCACGGTGGTCCCAGGCATTCACAGCACTCCAGACTCTCTGGCTCCCAGGATGTGTATTGGAACCAGACGTTCGAGCCTACTTCCTGCGGGCGTGCACACAAGGCATGCAGAAGCCTGCAAAAGCTTGGCTCTTCACGGGAAAATACATGACCAAATAAGGACTGACCCGGGTCAGCTCGACCTGGGGAAGGTGAAGGGGCAAGATGGCCAAAGGACAGGACAAAGAACCTCATGGCGTGGCCATTTTGGAGCCAGGCCAACTAACCGTGCTAAATGCGGTAATCACGGTTTACCTGGTAAGAAAGGGTTAAAAATATGTGAAATGATAAGGCGCCACCAGCCCTGTCCAAGGCACATCTGCACTTCTCCTATAAAATCCTTCGAGAGTTACTAGGGCCTTTAGAAATGACAGGAAGACCCAAGTGCACTATACTGGAAGGTACATTGTGCACTTGCAACATGTTGCAGAAAAGTTGCAACATTGACAAGGACTAAGGGAAACAAAGTCTCCCAGTACTGTCAGTTTCCCCATAACAAGTGAGCGAAAAGCCCAGAGGAGTGCAGCAAAAGGCTGTGCTCCTCTGGCAAAGTCAGACTATGGTGTTCAGAATCAACAAAATGTTGGGGGGTTCACAACTGAAGGGAAAATTACCTTTAAGATGGAAATATTTCCTAACAACCACCTTAGTCTATAAGAGTGCTCTTTTGCTCAGTGCAACATTTGTCTCACATTGAAGCGTCTCTGTTGCAGTCTTCTGTCCAGTAGCCTGAGATCGGCTTCCTTTCCCAGTGGTGGTCGCTGTCCATTGTCTGCGTCGGCCGGCTCACGTTTTTTCCGAGACCATGATTTTGAGGTGTGAAGCTCTGAATTATGAGGAATTATTCACAATTACTGCACCTGCTGTTTTTGTCCTTCAGGGAATGGAATGTCATCCGTATATTGTGGCCTTAGCAGTGAGTTCTGTCTCACATGTTTGCTCTTTGTCCAGCCTGAAGTCAGCTCAGCTCGGCTCTTTCTGAGGGGCCTGTAGCCTGCTGTAATTTTCCTAAACCATTATAATGTGGTTTCTACAGTGTTCGTGCTACACTATATTCTCCATAGGTTAGTCACGCTTGGTTCTGTCAGGTCCCATAGTTGCTCCTGCAGTTCCATAAGGTTGTTCTCATGTAAGCATCTGCAAGCTTCGCTCAGGATATCTTGCTTCCTGCTGTTTCTGCATTGCTGAGTCTGGCTAATGGCAAAAATAATAAAACCAATGACAGTATGTATATGTGTCTGTCCTCTATCTATAGAACTGTACACTCGTGTTCTTGATGTACTCGAATGTGTGTTTATGTCGCAGTGTGCAGATGGCATGTGCGCTTCATGTCTAAAGATGCAAAGTCATGATGTCAGCAACATGGCTTCTTGTCGCTTTAATCGTAACTGTGAATTGAGGTGTCTTTAGTTGCAGCCTGGGGCTCCTCAACCACTCTGAGGTAAATTTGTACCACAACTGGTCTGTAGGGTTAGCTGAGGGGGTACCGCTCGACATATTGTCCCAGGAGGATAGCTCAGCGGCAACGTGCTCACCTTGGAAACAAGACGACACGAAGCAACACAGGTTCGATCCCCGGGTCTGCGCTTAGTAACCATCTGGGTATTAAGCGCATTATAAATACACAACTAAGACATATTCCTGTAACAGCGCCTCAGTGCCCCAGGGCTGTGTGACCGCTTTAAAAATATAAATAAATACTTGTCAACCATCGGTCCATTGGGAATTTGTCTGAAATAGATTGGGTGATTGCAGTGTTTCCTGGCCTTCTTCCATGTCATGAATTTCGTAGGGGGTAGAGGGTGGTGGCATTTCCCATCCCTCTTCACTTTCATCTTAAGTAGGTAAATCCTCTAAAATTCAAAACATATAAATATGACTACAAGTATCAATGGAGCTATGAATACAATTTAAGGAGAATATATGGTTTAACCTGTCATTCATTCAAGGAGATCTGTCAACTTGTAATGGGTATCTGTCAATCTTTAATGATAAATCTATTATGCTATTAAACTAATGACAAACATTATATTATAACTAATGCATGTGTTATGGAACTTAGGTCTTAGCACTCTATATAATGCATAACATTGTAGTCCTAGATTGGTGGCAGAAAGGTCCACATGCAGGGAATGCTGCGGAATCATTCAATGCACTAATACAGCGCATTAGGAACCATCCAGACCTGCATCATTATTGAATGGTTTCCCTCTCTCACCTGGGCCCAAACCATTGGTAATTGAGGGAGGTGTGGAACCATAAAGGGGGTGACTGGGTCCAATGCTCCCAGCCCTGGGTATCTGGTGCAGAAGTTGGAGAGCTGAAATCTCTTTCCTTGTGGCAAAGAAAATCCAGGAAGGGATGGGCAAACCTCAGGCATATTTCACTAACTGTGCAACAGGCGATGTTCTGACCATGATGCCAGGCTACTGGCAAGCATTTTGAAGGACTGTGACCTATCCCCCCCCAAACACCCTAGCCTCTTAATATAGACCACTGAGACCTGGTTGTCTGTTCTCACCAGTATGACCCGGCCCGGCCTCAGAGACAGGACAAGAAGTCATTTACAGCAATAACGACATAGCTTGTTCCTTTACAAATTGCAAATCCTGAATTTCCTTTCCCCAGAGGTTTCCGCCCCCCCTTCTTGGTCACTATTCGGGGTGTGGGATGCGAGGAAAACACCCCTTATGACTGAGTGATTGTTGCCTTTCTAATTTCATGGGGACTAGCTGTTTGAAATACTCTGAATCAGGCTTCCAGTTGCTATGCAGATGCTCCCAGAGTGGATGCAGGTGGAGTCTCAGGTATTGTAAAGATTGCAGATGTCATATGATCCTGACCAATGAACCACTGGCAAACTATTGCTGTGTGGTGCCCCAGAATGACTGGATGGGACCTCTGCCATTTATGTGCCCTTTCCTCTGGGACAGACACTAGCCCTGCGTTGTGCTGAACTGGGCCTGTATGAACTGTAAGTTCTGAGTTGGAGACCACTGGTACTTGTAATTGTAATGGGTTATTTATAACGTGCTTAAAACCCTGTGAATTCTAAGCGCAGACCCGGGGATCGAACCTGAGTTGCGCCACATCGTCATATTTCCAAGACGAGCGCGACTTGCCCCAGTTGATCCTCAAGTAACAAACGAGCAAACCCAAAGCAACATTTGAAAATATTTATATTAGAAAAAAATCATATAAACTATAAAAGGATGGATGAAATAATTCAGGTTGCACTCTCGCAGAATTGAAAAATGAATGAATTGATTTTATTGTATTTTTCTATAAAATGTATCAAATTAATCCAAGACACTCATAATTATACGCATGGGAGAGGGGGAACAAATAAATGTATACTATACCAACCAACATAAACAAATAAATAATGTGAATTAACTATAAACCCTACACATGTAACACAATTTGTCAAACTCAAACGTATGCTTTTCCCCTGCACTTGCGTGATCTCAATGTCACTGGGCCTAGTAAAATAGTTTCTTGTTCCCCCTTGTTCCCGTCCCCTGCCTCATCGCGCCTTGAAACGCTTGTGTATAGGCGTGCTATAAATAAAATATATCATATCATATCTATTACAGCAAGGAACATTCCGAAACAACTGATCTCCGAGACCCCCGGCCGGCCCATAGAGCCGAGGTTTGCTCAGAAGTACTTTAAGATGAGATAGCTGCACCCTTGAGATGGATGGGGGTGCAGATTTATTACTACAAAACCAATCAATAAGGACAACTCAATGGTTTGGCAGAGGGAGTCCGTTTAATGACAAGTACAAAAAACAGTAAGCCATGGATATCAGCAGTGATGCAATCGTCCTTCTCACTTCAACTCCAACGAACTTCATACAAGTTGTAATATTTATACTTAAAACTCGTCATAATTGATGTGTAACACTCAAAAGTTAACATGCAGTTCTACTGGTTAGGAAAAGGTAACTTTACTATAGGTACTATATCTGTATATGATAACGGAGTGAGGGGATTGGGTAAACACTGTCAGGTGTGCGTCTAAGCCCTTCCATCAAAAATGACTATTGTAGATGTCACTAACAATACAACGTCTCACTGGTTCTATTAACTATAGGACCCTCAGATTATTTGGTCCATTGTGTTGGGTTGGCACCAACCCCATGCATACTTTTCCACTTCGCTTAGCAGCATGCAGCATGGTCGGCCAGGTGCGGGGTGCCCCTTAGTTACCCGGCCTTCATCCGGTTATGGTTACAAACAATCATCACTTTAGTAGCCATGTGTCAATTAGTTCACTGTGGTTGCCCTCAAAACTGCATCTTCTGTCTGGAAAAGTTCTGATATCTCTGCCTGGTCGGGTGCCAAGCGTAGGTGTGAACCCTCGCTTCTTCTTGCTCGGTTGGTCACGTGCTTCCCACACCGTGAATTTGTCTCGTTTCTCTCATTTTGTGTATTTGATTCTTATTTAGCCCACCACCTGCCTACGTCTTCTTATCTTGACCTTTCAGAGGCAGGATATTCTGTTCTTAGTTTCAATTAAATGTAGCTACTGTTCGCCTCGTCTATTGGTATGACCTTGGCTTCCCTGGCACGAGTTGCTTCTGCCGAGTTTCGATTCAGCCATCTCTTCTCTTTTTGGCCTTTTTTGGCCTTTGCTCATTTGGCCTTTAGTAACCTGGGTTGATTCTGCTTCGTTTGCAAAGTAGAATTACACTTATAGTACTATGCTTCGTTTTGAGGTAGATTATGTAGAATGGCGCTTGCCACACTATTTTTCTACTTAGCATAACAAGCCGCACGGTTTTCTTAGCTTTCTTGCGGTTCCAAGCATATTTACAGGTGTAAACTGGTTGACGGTCTTCATATTGCTTACAGCTTAATGTTCTTACATTTGGACATCATTCTTTTGTTTTAAGTTCACAATATCCTTACTCATGGCGTTTAATCTCTTTGTGTCATTCTCAGGTCGTCATTTCTTCTATCTGTGAGTCTGTCCGGGTCCTCGTGACGTCACCATTCGTCTTCCATTAAGACCTTTTTGGTTTCTTCCGGGACAGTACTTAGGCAATCTTCATTTCGTTTCATTTGCTGGTAGGGTTTCCATAATGGACACCTAACTGTCCATGGTTTTCTGGGTATCGGCACTTCAATAGGTGTTGCTCTTCTGATCGGTACTGAGCAGAGGCTCTCTGCTGGTTTATTTGCTCATCATATGTCACATATTTTGGTGTGAACCTTCCTGGTACTTCAAAATGGGCGACTGGAGTGCAGGTTTTATTTGGGACCTCCTCTACACAACCACCAGACTTACAACCTCAAGCACTCACCATCACATATCCCTCTAACCGTACTTCATCCTTATAAGTTATTTACGAACAACAAACAAAATACTCAGAGTACATATTATGAAAACACAATTGCACATTTGCTGATGTATCTGCTAATTGTAAAGGTTGCATTTACACGTTCGCATCTTTATTGTGGCATAAGAATGAGCGGCAGCCTATCACATTGAGTATTTCAAGTAGATGCATGTATATTGGAATTTAGCAGTTAGTGGAATTCGATTAGATTCTTTGTGGACTCTGAACTATACTCATCCAAGATGGTGGACACTGTAAAACAGCCACCGGTCTAACGAGCAGCGTTCCGGCAGCCAGGCAACCTTGAATGCATTAATGTAGGCTGCACGCGGAAACCTGCGCTACCTGAAAACATTTTGATGTCGAAAGGCAGGTAAGCAGTGATGCAGTGAATTTAGTTATGGTCCCTGAGGGGCTGCTATTTGGCTAATTGAAGCAGATTGGAGTGCTTGCATAGTAATACTTATTAAGTAATTTTGCTTGGTTTCTCCTTTTGCTTTTATTTTTGGCTTCCTCACCCTGTCTGTGATAAACATGCATTTTGCAAATTAATGCGTGATTGGATTTCTATGGAAAATGATGGGCTTGCGCAATCTGAAAAACAGCAATTATAATTGGGCAGACGCAACAGTGCAGTGACATACAGGTAATAACTGTTTTTTTATTAATAGTAAATTACTAATACACTATGGATAAAAATATTGCACTGTATGATTATGGGCTATCATATCCAATATTTTTCCTGCAGGTTTTTTTAATTGGTCTTTTGACAACATGCCTATTGGTAAGTGGCAGTACAGAGTAGCAGTAAGATTCACTAAATTATATTTTAATTTAGTGAGCATCTTTTATATATCTCAATACTCCTACCACTTTCTACTTTCTGGTTTACTTTATTTAGTGGTCTAAGAGAACCAAAGAGCAATTTAAGGTAATAATACCTGACTTTACTTAAGAGGCATAGGTGATGTGACCCACTACCCAAATGACTATACTATATATATATTTTCTTGTATTTTGTCAATCGAATGATAATAACAAGGATTTACTAATTGTGACTTTATATTATTTCCTTCTTTCTTTCTCTTATATGCATGTCATGTACCACTGTGTTCTAATTAATTGGGTTTATTGTGATACTTATTGATGTATTATGCAAACTTGCTTTGATATATGTGAATCTTTACTTTCATGACACCCCTTGTTTAACATTGTGTTTTTGCCTTGTCCAGCCTATATTGTTCACTATTATTATTTATGAACTCATAACCTACATGGTATTAACTATCTCAGCCTCAGAAGAAGAGCCTAGTCTCGAAACACGTGTCAGGCTGACCTTGGAACAAATAAAAATACATGCATCTGTGAATGAAATTTACAATATCCTACACGGTAGGATGGGGAAAAGGTGTTATGGGAAATGGGGTGTCGCGTCTCAGCTGTCGTTGTACCGCTTCCACCCCCCGAGGACCCCTCATCCACGTGATCCTGCCGCACTGGTCCACCCCCAGGAACTGGATCCAATAGTGATGGCCATGTCCTGGCCACCTGGATGACAGATCCCCCGGGATTTGCAGAGAGACATGTAGAGGAGGTCCCAAATATGGCCTGCACTCCAGTCACTCATGTCGAAATGCCAGAAGCATACCCGCCAAGATATGTGACATATAAGGACAAATTAATAAACAGAGAGCCACGGTGGGGCTCTATCCAGTGCCCATCAGAGGGACATGTATACCTATTCAAGCGCCAATAACCAGACAGGCTGCAAGGTATCCACTGAGACAACCATACCAGCAGATGACATGAAACAAAGACTACTTCCAGACTGTCCCCGAAGAGGCCCACAGAGCCTTAATGGAAGGCAATTGGTGACGATATAAGAGCCTAGACGTGACATACAGAAATCCATAGAACGACAAGCAAAAGAAAGTACTCAAGGACGAACTGTAAAAGAATAATGATATGACAAACGTATAAGAAAGATACCACGTTGCAGCATAAAGAATGTACCCAGGATCGAATCGTGCAACTGACTGAATGCATGTAAATAGGCTTGGAATTCAAGAAGCTAAGTAAACGACACTGCTTGCAATGCTTAGTAGAAGTTTAGAGCGGCATGCACCAATTATATCTCTACCTCAAAGAAGCACGCTATACGAGTGCGACTCCATTTTGTAAAGCAGAACTAAGCCCAGGATGCAAGGCGGCCACCAAGGCCAAGATTCATATTCCAGCTAAAGCCAGAATGGAAGAGCGGAATCGAAACTCAGCAAGAAGTGGCACATGCTTGGGAATTCGAGGTCAACTCCAGGAAGGGAGGAGAGCGGCTACTCTGAAGACTCAAAACGTCAGAGCATGACTGCCAGCCAGTGAAGGTCGAGATAAGAGGCCCCAGCAGGTGGCTAGGCTGAACAAAGAATCAAATATACAAAAAGAAGGAACATGAAGCAGATTCACAGTGAATAGACAAGTGACCAGCCACGGGCCAAGAGGTACCAACGTCTGATGTTACCAAGAACCCGATGATGCCATAACTTTTCCTGATAAGAACTACAGTTACAAGGCCATCCTCAGCCAACTAATTGACACATAGCCCTAAAGGTACTGATTGATGGAAGGGAGGCAGGGTGAATCTTGGGGGACTCCACATCTGGGTGTCTATTCTGCATGCTGCTAATTGAAGTGGAGATTTATGTCTAGGGGTATAACCCACCCATCACAATGGACCAAATAATCTAGGGTCCTATAGCTTGTAGAACCAATGAGATGTCGTAGTTGTAGTGACGTCTATCACGAGTGATGTAATGGGATGGGCGTAGACGCCCACCCGATAAGAGTTATCCAATCTGCATGCTCTGTTACCATGTATAGATATAGCACATATACTTAAGTTACCTTTCTGACCAATAGAAATTGCATGACAAACTTATGAGTTTTGCACGTCAAATGATGATGAATTTTGCCCATAAAAGTTGCTGTCTGAATGAAGAAGTTGGGAGTTGAAGCGAGACAGGCGATCGCATCATTGATGATTACCATTTGTTTCCCTGCTTTTTGTACTTGTCATTAAACGGACTTCCCTTTGCCAAACCATTGAGTTGTCCTTATTGAAGTGTGTGGGAGTAAGTGAATCCTGCACCCTAACCTCCTCAAGGTGCAGCTATCTTGTTTTACAGGTACTAGAGGGTGAGTTCTGACTTATGGGCCCGTCATAGGATGCTCTGCCCTCCTGTACGCTTGGTAGCGTGAGCATGGTTCGACTATCAACTATTTGTTGATTAATACTAAGACACCCATAGACCGACGGCTGAGTAGACTGAGAAGCTTCCGGTGGACAATGATAGAAGTAAATCCATCAAATCTGCAGTAGGTCTGAAGGAACCTGCCTTTCCAAGCATAACCCTTTTCATTCCCACGGGCAGCGGATCGGACAAAAAGACCGCAGGAGGCGGTAAAGACGGAGGGGCTGGTAATCCCGAAGTTCCATAGAGGAAAAGATGTGAGCGGTGAGTGAAACAATAAACTCATTACTTTGGCAAATGTCTTGTAGGCGTAGAACAAGTAAGGGAAAGGTAACGGAGGGTGGTGGAGAAAAATAAAAATAGTTAGATGTAGAGAAGAGTGTATATATATAAGGGGTTAATGACTCGAGTATGATAGATTAAAAAAGTGGTTACCGGGATGGACACCCGAGATAAATAAGTGGTTACAGGGAGGACACCCGAGAGAAAAAGTAAGGTTACCGGGAGGACACCCGAGAGAAAAAGTAAGGTTACCGGGAGGGCACCCAAGAGAAAATGTAAGGATTCGCCTTGTTCCTGCGCTTTAATACAGCGGTCAGAAGAAACATGAACTCAGAGCCCACATAATAGGGGACGATTAGGCTATGGTGACGAGTAAAGACAGCACAAATGGAGTTTGTTTAAACCCCATGTCGGGGTATTGATTAGAAGGCAGGTATATGTGTGTCCAGCTGGTGTCCGTCTAGTCTGTCAAATGTCTGTCATATGTGTCCTATTATATGTCAAACGTAAAGAACTGTATTCATTGATTGTTTGAAATTAAGTTTGGGCTTTACGCGATTCCGTATCTAAGAGGGAATCGCCAATGAATTGATGTTCTTGTGTAAATTGATGATATAGAATTTTGACGGGAAAAGCCTGGATTGGAGCTTGCATATTGGTGCTCGCTCATACAATTGGAAGGATAAAAAACTGCATAAGTATTGTTGGTAACGAATTTGAGAATGGAGGAGGTTACCCCACTTGCACATCTGTGTAAACAGTTACCCAAGCATGCACCTAAGCTTAAAAAGTACAGTACTAAGTGGGTTAAGGGTACCGTCCACAAGATATTTATGCTGTGGCCACAAATGGGTCCTTATCTAAAGCCGTCTTACAACACATGACGACTTACCTACATGCCATATACACAGGCAAAAAGCTAGAGAAACGCCTCGCTGTTTTAGAACTTTGGAAGATGTTCGAACAGGCGAAGGAGGAAGAACCACCCGCAGACTGGATATTAAACGTATGCTCAGTGGGGGGTGAGACGCCTACCGCACCACCAGCCCCGCCAGAGCCAGTCATCGAGGAAAGTAAGTCAGAGGGACTCTACCCGCTAAGAGAACTAAAGGCAGCCACGTCGTATAGCAACCCTGCATATGAGTCACCTACGTACAGTAGTGACGAAATCAAAGAGAAGGACCAGGAAATTAAACTTGCCTCCACAGTCCCGAGGGACAAGGAGAGATGCGATGATGAAGGGAAGGAACAGGCACAGAGTTGTGCACCTCTCGTTAAGGAGAGAGAGGGAAAGAAATGGAAAGGAAGTAAATCCAGAACAGATGAGATAGCATTCGCAAAAGACGAATCGATGGGAGGACAGATATTGTTGAAACTTGATGGAAAAGTAAGTGATGATGTGAGACCGAGAGAGAAGTCTGATGAGACACAAAGAAGGGAGAGAGAAAAGGAGAAGGTAATGAGGGGCGAAAGAATAAGAAGAAAGAATAGGCTGAAGCGAGAACTAATATATCGCGAAGAGCAAGAGAAACAGCTCAATCGCAAACAAAAGGCAGCCTATGACCAGTACAGACAGAATAAGCAAAGGTTGGAAGAAGAGCAAAGAGTACGTGAGAAGAGGTGAAGAGAAGAGAAGAGGAGGAAGTTAGAAGGGCAAAGGAACGTAGAAATGAAAGGATGAGGGAAGTAGATAAGGCTAGATAAGAAGCGAGGAAGCGCAAGGAAGTAGATGAGGAAAAAGAACGTAAATGCAGACAGAGGGCACGAGATCTGGAATATTTGGAGCAGGAAGTTAAAAAACCCAATTCTGTTGTAGAATGGGAAGACATAGAAGAATTCTTTCCTGCAAATGACTCGGTACCAGGTACGAGTGGGACAAATATTGAGGATAACTTCGACACCAGAAGCATCGGGGAAACGATTGATCAAATATACGATGAAATGGGGCTAGAACAGATTTCCCATGGGGAAAGGGAAGATGAGCACTTGTAAAGCACTCAGCTGTATGACACTGAGGATGTCACCCGAAGTATTGGGAGCAGGGGACTGTCCATGGATAGGCTAGAAATTAGTAAGAATGAATAAGATGCAAGGAGTTGCGTGAACTGGGAACAATCAGTGTCCCGACTCCAGTGGGGAAACGGAGGACGAGACACACGAAGAAGGGAGACAACGCGAGAAGCGGCTCCCAAGCGACCAAGGGGTACGATGGTCAGACACTAGCAAGTCTGCACCTAGGGTATCAGGGTTCGCCGCGCAGCCTATCTGACATGAGGGAATACCCCGCGGTCAGAAGGGGGAGCCAGCACCTGCCTATGTAGACAGATTGAGGGCATTGCCAGGTAGACGGAGATGCGGGTCTGTTACCCCAGCGATAGACAGGAAAGCTATGGGGAAAGAGAAGGAAGACTGTGCATTTCAGTTCCTGCTGCTAGAAAAAGGTGGTGCAAGACAACAACATATCCCATGGCCACACATGGATCGAGAGAACTTGAAAAACAAGCTTCCAATGCTGACTTCGGGAGCCGGGAAATGGATACACGAGTTAGAAAAAATGACAGGGGGTGTCACGTTGGCTATAGGGGACATTAAAGGTCTCCTGATCGCGATGCTGGGTGAGAGAGCAGACGATGTATGGAAGCGGGCTGGGTACCCTGGGGTAACCATAACTAACACTACCCATGACAGAGCACCATTCAATAATTGTAGAGCAGCAGTGAGGAAAGAACTATGAGTGCTGTACCCAGACACTTCCGATATGGGAGCTATAATGAATTGGAAAATTAAAGAGTCAGAGTATCCCTTGATTTATATCCAGAATTTCCAAGACGCGTGGGTACTCGAAATGCATGAATCTTGGACGGAATCTATCACTGTATTCTACCACATATTGTCCCAAGGGTTGCCAGATCCGGTGCAGAAACAGCTCAAGAAACTGGGAGGAGTGGAAGCTAAACCGTGGTCCGAAATACAGTTGACAGTTGCACACTACTGTAGATTGTTGCAAGAAAAAAATCAAAAAAAGGAGGCAAATCATAAAGGTGAGGAAGCAAAGCTGGTGGAAAAGAAACTCTCAAAGTATGCTCTCGAGGGAGCTATGCTGACAAACCCAGCTGAGCCAAGCGCGCAACAAGTGACTGAACCATTGCAGAATAACCAGGGTAGCTCAGGATTTTACCCGAGAGGTAGGGGATTTAGAGGAAGAGGATGGCAGAGTAATCAGGGAGGATTTCAATGTAATCAGGGAGGTTTTCAGAATAATCAAGGTAGCTTTCATAATGCGCAGATGGGCAGTCCAGCTACGCCAGATGGACAGATGGCCCAACCACCGCTAGTGTGCTGGCTGTGTGGAATGACAGGACATGTGGCGCGCATGTGCAGAAGCCAAGGCATGTGGCAAAATGGCCAAGGGATGGGAACAGGCATGGTGAATCAGCCTGTCGTCCCACAACAAGACGGTGTACAGAATCACGCAGTGCAGCAGCAGGCGCCAGGCTTGCAGCAAGGTACTCCGCAAGGGGTTCAACCCTCGAATATGGGGAATTTGCCACAGGGGTAATCCCAACAGGCACCGCCGCAAATGTTGCAGGGCACTAACTCCGGAGGGGGAGTCAACCCTTATAATAGGGGAAGTCCACAAGTATACAGTGGACCAAACCTATATATACAATAGGACAGCTCACGGGAAACTCTGATGTGCTCTATCCTATCAGTGACACCAGACCCTAACGGTATCAGGTAATATTATCGCCACCAAAAATATCGCCGTACATATGGTCGTCGGGAACGGCCATAGGCGATATTTTTGGTGGGGATAATTTATGGCGTAAATGGATGGGGGGTTTGTGGGGGTGTCCCCCACTCCCTTTTATAATATATGGGGATTTGCAGGGGTGTCCCCCGCAGGTTCCATGGGGTAATATCGGCACAAAAAAATGGCAACATTTTTGTATGCCGATATTTTTGCAGCGATATTATCATATGGAACCACCCTAACAGGGAACCTAGGGTAAATGTCGTCATAGGGGGGAAAGAATATTCCTTCTTAGTTGACACGGGTGCAACACGCTCGTGTACAAGAGAAGGCAGGTTTTCCTTGTCCGGCCAGGCCATAGACACTCAGAGTTTTACAGAGTTCCCTTTACGGACAATCTCCGAGTCTCTGTGGGGGAATGTGAGATGAATGTGCCCTTCTTATATTCATGCCAGACCCCAGTAAACATTTTGGGTTGAGATTTAATGACAAAGTTGAATATGACTATATCATTCACAGAGGAGGGCATACTATGCTCCACTCCAGGAATGCATTATTCTAACATGTGCGAAATGATCAGAGCGTACTCCGGACGCACAGCCATGAGAGCTATACCATTAGAAACGGAAGTCTTCGCATATGGAGTGCGTGTGCTTATGGCGGGATTACCAGGCCTCGCAGATAGAACTATGAGAACCCCTGATGAGTTTCTATTCAGACCAAGGATACCTATGCATGAAGAAGAGGGACAAGTATTTCCCTTATCGATACATATTGCAGCAGTATGAGGGAAGGTAGTAATGGTCGAAGGGTACGATGATGAAGGCAGACAATGGTGTGCAATTATCGCCATTGAAGAAGGCTACCGAGTGACTGACGTAACCGATGATGATCTGTTCGAAGAACACCCTGACTCAGAAGAGACAAGGGTGGAAGTAAGTCTCATATTTTGGGTCAAAATGATCAAACGAGAAGTGCCACAGAGAATGATGTTGGCGCTGATCCGCCCCACATACTTTGATGACGTCATGGCCCAGGTGCCTGTCTCAGTATGGACTACAGGACCCTATGATGTAGGACTCCTGAAAGGAGCAGGAGAAGTGAAAATTAAATTGAAACCAGGAGCAATTTTACCAAGGGCACGACAATATCCCATGTCCAGAGAAGTGGATGAAGGGATTGCAAAGACAATTTCCGCCATGATGGAGCAGGGCATCCTTGTGACGTCAGAATCACCATGCAATACGGTGATTTACCCTGTCAAGAAATCAAAGGGAGGGTCGTGGCGTTTAATCCAAGATTTAAGAGCATTAAACGATATTGTTGAAGCCGAGTTCCCTATAGTCCCTAATCCATCTACGATCTTGTGTAACATACCGATCGAGGTGAAATACTTAACGGTGATTGATTTGAAAAATGCTTTTTTCTCAATCCCACTGCACTGTGACTCACAATATCTGACGTCCTTCATGTTCAGACAAATGCGCCTAAAAAGCACAAGGTTGCCGCAGGGGTACTGTGAGTTCCCATCCATTTTTAACCGAGTCTTGCAAATGGACCTAGGCAACATTACAGTAGACAGTGTTGTATTGCAGTATGTGGATGACATTCTGATCTGCAGCACCACTGAAGAACAATGCAGGCGCGATTCTATCCAGCTACTGACCATACTGGCTGAGTAAGGATATAAGGTTGACAAATAAAAGTTACAATATGGTCAACAAGAGGTGCTGTACATAGGCCAGCTAATCTCACCTGAAGGGAAAAGGATCACCCCAGAAAGGGCTGAAGCTATCATGAACCCGGCTAAGCCGCTCACGATAAAGCAAATGCAGAGCTTCCTAGGCCTGTGCAACTATGTTAGGGCATGGGTCTTCGATTACAGCTCATATACCAAGCCCTTGCTCCAGGCCCTGTAGAAGGCCCGAGCGACAAAAGAACAAATTGAATGGACCGAAGCGATGGAAAAAGGGTTCACAGAACTAAAGAGAGCATTTGCGTGGCTCCAGTTCTCGGGATTCCTAATTATGCAGAGGAATTCTACCTGTTCTCGCACACGAATGGCAATGTTATGACGGCAGTACTCGCTCAAAAAACCTTGTTGGGGTACAAGCTCTTGGCGTATTACAGTGGGAATCTGGACCCAGTAATAAGAGCCCAGTTCACATGCGAACAAAGTTTAGCTGCCGCAGCGTTCGCCATAGAGAAGGCAAAAACCATTGTAATGGGATGCTCCATGACCTTATATGTTGAACACTCATTATTTGCCATATTAGAGAAACCAAAAGGTACATTGACATCTCAAAGGGCATCTGCCTATGAGGTGATCATATCGAATCCATCAATCAAAATAGTACGATGTAAAACAATGAATCCAGCCTCGTTCATAACTGAACCAGTCACTGAAGGTGAGCCGACACATGACTGAGCAAACTACGAAGAATTCTATGATGAAATCCCCAGGGTAAAAGAAAATGCCCTGGCGGGAGGTGACATCGTTTTCATTGACGGATCTTCGAGAATCGACCAAGAAGATGGACAAGGATATACAGGCGTTGCTGTAATAAAACACATAGCGAACGGAGAATTCCAAGTACTCGTTAGTGCACAAATGCCATCTCATTATTCAGCACAGGCTGCAAAATTATTGATGTTGATACTCGCCATTGAGAATCATGCAGACCAGGAAGTAACGGTGTACAGTGACTCCGCCTATGTAACGTCCACAGTGCACGCAGGACTAGCGTGCTGGAAAAGGAGGGGCTACCTCCGAGCAGACGGCACGCCAGTGCAGCACGCAGCCTTATTGGACAGGCTGATCAAGGCACTACAGCTCCCAGTGGGCATAGCAGTCATGAAATGCGCCGCTCATACTCACGGGACAGATTTCGTGTCACACAGAAACCATGCAGCAGACGCGGAAGCCAAGCGTGTGGCATCCAAAAATGAGATAATCATGGAAGTAGAAGTGGCATGCACCCATGAGCGTATGATGATAGCTCGGGCCACTCCAGAGGCTTATAGTAATATGGGGCAAACTCAATTGATGGAGCTTCAAGGGGAGGCACCACAGGCAAAAAGAACCTGTGGAAATGTTGAGGGTGTTCTTTAAACCCCTCGGACGGATTGTGGAGACAAGACAGCACTGGTAAACCAGTTATGCCTGCAGCCCTACTAAAGATATCACTAGAACAATTACACTACCCGTTCCATATGACAAAAGAAAATCTAGCCACAACGCTCGCAGAAGACTGGTTAATACCGAATTTAGCAGAGCAGATTGCATTTTTTATAGTGAACTGCATAATTTGCCAGCACAGAGGTGTCATCCCCCGGCCAAATGGGCCATTTCAGCACTTACATGTCGATTATGTCGACATGATTCAAGTATGCAACGGGTACAGGTACTTAATTGTAGTGTTGTGTCCATTCTCTAGATGGATAGAATGGATAGAAGCAGGACCCTGTATACACCCAGACTCAACCTGTGCTGCCAAATTCCTGGCAAGGGAAGTATTCCCTAGATGGGGAGTGTGTGAGGTGATGAGATCAGATAATGGGGCTCATTTTGTAAATACAGTTTTTGAACAGGTTAGCTTTTTGCTTGGTATAAAGCACAAGTTCTCGTCGGCGTATCATCCAGAGGGAAATGGCATATGCGAGAGGCTCAACGGCTTGCTAAAGGAAAGGATAGCCAAGTTGAAGCTTACCCTAAAAAAGGGATGGCTGCACTGTCTACCACTGGCATTGTATGCACTTCAGAACCAACCAGGCTCCGACCATCATCTCAAGCCGCACGAGATAGTCACGGGAAGGAGAATGAGGACCCCCCTTTCCCCTCGAGATAGAGGTAGATGTGGTGCCCAGTCTACCCGAGAGGTCCTGGGAACTGAATTGTCAGAATATCTGAACTGCATGACATCAAGCCTCGCTGTCATTTCAGACAACTGCAGTGATGACGAAAAGGGTGCAGCACAACACCAGACCCAGAGGGAGATGCTGAAACAGACACAGCTCAAGGACTACGTACGCCAATCATCTTCCCTGGTGATACAGTTCTTGTGAGAAACCACACAAGGAAAAGGTGGGACGAGCCAAGATTCAACGGCCCGTTCATCGTGGAGGACTGCACTCCCTCAGCCGTGAAACTGCAAAGCAGGAGAGCTCGGATCCTCCTAAATGACATTAAACCTTTTATTAGTGAGATTCCCTTAGCTGCACCCCACCGAGAAGAACCTAGAGACAACAGGGAAGAACCTCAGCACGTGCAGAGGAGCTATGACGAGGAAGAAGGACGCATGAGAAGGAAAATCAAGACAAAGAACCCGGATGCAAGTTGTGGCTTAAAATTGGACAGTTCCTCCAAGCAAAGGGGGATAAGGACATAACAAACACTCTGTGGATTCTAGTTGCAGGGTAAAGAAGAGAATCACACATGTAAGCCACATCACACTGATGATACAAACTTTTGAATCAATCCATATCCAAGCATTTTCAGCAAACAAGACTTTGATGAAGTAAGAGCAAAAGTTAAGAACATTACACAGTCACCTGAATCAACCAACACCCAGACTTTGCTTTGCAGAACGTATGACATCCCCCAACAGAAATATCACAAGGGATGTGCTGTCCTGTTTTCAGTTAGTACTAGAGACATATCCATTGCTTGTAGGGAGAGTTACCAGTATCACAGACTTTGTCCAAGATCCAGCCAACAAGAAAATAATCTGGCAACTATTGACTGCCATCGCGGAAGCCTTCATTGTACTGCCCGAGTACGGTGATAAGGACACAGATGCTTCCACCACAAGTGATCATTGATGAGCTGACATACAAGCTTTTCTTTCGCATCATAGAGGAATGCCCAGGACTCGTAGGGAGAACCACGGATACCCTAACATTCATCAGAGATCCACGAAACAATGAATACCTGAACCAAGTGTGGATCAAGCTAAATTACATGGTCGCAATCCACACAGCAGGAAAGTGCAGAGAGTGTTCTCGTCAAAAGAAAGGCCTGTGATTCAGAACCCAGCCAAGCAGGACAAATGTCCCTGCCACCCGAGGACAGTCGCCTGGCTCACAATGTCCTGTTCTGTCTAGTCACTGACTATCCAGAAATGGTGGGAAGGCCTGCAGATGTTGACGTCATCACTTTCCTGAGAGACCCAGCTAATGTCGCACATATGGGCAGACTCCTCCACGGAATCATACTCCAGGTGGAGCTATCCAATGTTCAGCGAGAATACCTGAGGAGATTCCAGTGAAACTTTCTGCCGTGGGACAGATCGAGAAGAGCAGAGAAGAGAACTTCACAGTTTTGGTTATTTTTATTTTTCATTTTTATGTTTGTTTTTTATCTTTGATTTGATTTTGAATGGTATCATTTTTCTGTTTTCCATTTTCCATCTTTTACCATTTTCTTCCATTTTTTCTATTGTTTCCAATTTTCTATCTTTGTAGCATTTAAACAAGATTCCAGCATGTCTTCCGGACTAAGACAAATTCGGAGGGTGGACTGGGAATTTACCTATTTTGAATATGCTCAATGAGTGTGACTCACCAAAGAGGCTAGTCTAATCTTTTTCCATAGTCTAGCAAGGGAACTACATCCCACAACCAGAGACAATTGTCCCCCTTGAGAGGGGGGACTCTTATGAAGCACAAGACACTTTACGTCCAAGACCACCTGAAAGACCATAATGGAGTAAATGAAAAGAAGTGATCGTTATAGAACTTTAACTATTGATATGATTGAAATGTGGGACCAGAACAGTAACCTAGTCCTCCCACAAGCGGGGGGGCGCCCCCAATTCCCTGGAAGAAAATTCTGCAAATTGTCTTATCGAACAATAATGTGCATATGTATAGTTATTATTATTGTTTTTCTGTCATTAACAATCATAACTGCATTCTTTATTGGTGCACGTAGCACTCCAATTTCAGTGCACCTACCAGATAATGTACGTATGAATCCCATGAAAGCACCCAGACCCTATATAGTCATTCCGATTCCTAGAAAATCTGACAATAAATATAATTAGCAGTGATTCATACACATTTCAGGTAACAAATGAAGAGAAAAGCTGGAGACAGGGTCAGCACAGAATGAATGAAAACATAGCAATGACCACTACACGCACACATACACTGAATGCACACGAAAAAGGGCAAGTAACAATGGCTACAGAACCTCGAATGATGGCAACAGAAAATAAGAGACTGCCTACCGAACAACCAGTTCCAGAAAATAGTGGAAGCCACCAAGAGCAACCAAGCGAAAGGCCAACTGAAAAGGATATAACCAAAGCACTCAAGAAGACAGAGACTGCTACAAAAGAATTTGCTGCAAAGACACAAATGCTGATAGACCATTTGTTCCCGTTTATAGCCAGAGCAAAGAAAGTGCATAAGGCGCTGAAAAATAGAACCACAGTGACTATCGCAGCAAACACATCAGTTCCCACGAGCACCAGACCCACGATGAGGCCACACGTTGGACAGACGATACACAGATGGTGGTTAAAGGAGCCCTACAGGAGAATGCAAAAGGAGAAGAAACACACAAAACCTTCTCCTACCACAGCGATACAGGTAATGAAGCCTGCTCCTCCAACAAGCATGCCTGAAAATCCTCCAGCAAGAAAAAGTCACATAGATGCATTTAGAGAGTAGTTATAGCTAACTACAAAAAGACATTAAGAATCAAGAGAAACCCACATGAAGACAACAATGAACTAAACGATTACCTAGACAGCACAGCACATCTAGGAAACAACATTTGGTACCAACACATGAAAGAGGTCGGAAGAAGAAAAGCTGAAGGAGGATGCTACGTCTGCGCACTCCTACCGTACAGCATGGGAAAGTCCAAGATCTTCGTGGCTGTAGAAATTGATGTCCCGACACCACACTGTTTATCACACGTAGCTATGTGCAACACTAGAGGATAATTCATGGGGAGAGATGCCTCACTGATATGGACAACTGAAACAGCATACCCTGATGAAGACGACTATATCCAAGACATCAAGACAAGAAACAGAGCTCACACCAGGAATCATGTGATTAGGCATGCAAAGCCAGAAGCACATGGAACAGGAATAAGATGGGAGATAAACCCAAGACTGTACGTCCAAGGGAAAACTCCAAAAGAAGTGCAAATATGGAAAATAGAGGCCAGATGCAGATTTGGGGAACAGTGATTTCCCCAGACGGATGGGAAGCAGGAGTAGTGATATGCCGAGCATGGATGGTCCTTGGAGCCTGCAAAAAAGCAATAGAAAACTCTAAAAAAACTGTGCAAACCCCAAAATTGGTGAAGTTACTAACATGGGTCGAAGATAGAGGGGGACCCCTGCAGGTAGTGCCACTGGAAAGCCAGAAACTATGCTTTAGGAACAATGGCACAAGGAAGATGGGAGAGAATCAAAACTGCGGACGAATCTTTGAAGCCCCAGGAATGACGCAAGGGACCCCAGTAATTATGGACCATTACTGGGCGTGTGGATCCAAGGCATACATAAGACTACCGAAAAATTGGGGAGGCATATGCACACTAGTGAACGTCTATGTTCCTGCACTAGTGATCCCGAAAAATGACCTGAGTATTGACAGTTTCCCAAAAGCAGATGCTCATCTAAGGAAGAGGAGATCTGTGGAAATGGTATCCCGAATAAAGAGAGAGAATTACTTTTCTGCCAAATCAGAAGAAGCATTTCATGCAATCCCATATGAGCACAGGCTGTTTAGCCTCATCTCAACAGTATTCACAACATTGCTTTTGCCCCATGTCCAAGTTGGAGTAAATACGAAATGGTTTCAGATAACCAGAGGGGAGTTATTGCAGACCATCAACACTACCATAAAATGATTCACTGCAATCAAAGAAGAACTGAAAGCAATCTGATTGATGACCCTCCAGAACAGATATGTACTTGACATGATCACAGCAATGGATGGAGGTGTTTGCACAAAAATCGGAGAATCATGTTGCAAGTTTATACCTTCACATGATGAAGAAAATGGAACCTTAACAGAAGCCATAAGTATGCTGGCAGATCTGCAGAATCAGATGATTAAGGAAACTGACGTAGTAGATGATGACAGCTAATAATATGGCCTGCACTCCAGCCACTCACGTCGAAATGCCAGAAGCATACCCGCCAAGATATGTGACATATAAGGAGCAAATGAATCAACATAGAGCCCCGGTGGGGCTCTATCCAGTGCCCATCAGAGGGACATGTATACCTATTGAAGCGCCAATAACCAGACAACCGTGGGCTGCAAGGTATCCACTGAGACAACCATACCAGCAGATGACACAATACGAAGACTACTTAAAGACTGTCCCCGAAGAGGCCCACAGAGCCTTAATGGAAGGCTATTGGTGACGATATAAGAGCCTAGAGGTGACGTACAAACATCCTTAGAACGACAAGCAAAAGAAAGTACACAAGGACGAACTGTAAAAGAATAATGATATGACAAACGTATAAGAAAGATAGCACGTTGCAGCACAAAGAACGTACCCAGGATCGAATTGTGCAATTGACTGAATGCATGTAAATAGGCTTGGAATGCAAGAAGCTAAGTAAATGACACTGCTTGCAATGCTTAGTAGAAGTTTAGAGTGACATGCGCCAATTATATCTCTACCTCAAAGAAGCACGCTATATGAGTGCAACTCCATTTTGTAAAGCAGAACTAAGCCCAGGCTGCAAGGGGGCCACCAAGGCCGAGATTCATATTCCAGCTAAAGCCAGAAGGGAAGAGCGGAATCGAAACTCAGCAAGAAGTAGATCATGCTTGGGAATTCGAGGTCAACTCCAGGAAGGGAGGAGAGCGGCTACTCTGAAGACTCAAAACGTCAGAGCATGACTGCCAGCCAGTGAAGGTCGAGATAAGAGGCCCCAGGCAGGTGGCTAGGCTGAACAAAGAATCAAATATACAAAAAGAAGGAAAATTAAGCAGATTCATGGTGAACAGACATGTGACCAGCCAAGGGCAAAGAGGTACCAATGTCTGATGTCACCCAGAACCCGAGGATGCCATAACTTTTCCTGATAAGAACTACAGTTTCAAGGCCATCCTCAGCCAACTAATTGACACATAGCCCTAAAGGTACTGATTGATGGAAGGGAGGCAGGGTGAATCTTGGGGCACTCCGCATCTGGGTGTCTATTCTGCATGCTGCTAATTAAAGTGGAGATTTATGTCTAGGGGTGTAACCCACCCAATCACAATGGACCAAATAATCTAGCGTCCTATAGCTTGTATAACCAATGAGACGCCGTAGTTGTAGTGACGTCTATCACGAGTGATGTAGTGGGATGGGCGTAGACACCCACATGATGAGAGTTATCCAATCCGCATGCTCTTTTACCATATACAGATATCGCACCTATACTTAAGTTACCTTTCCGACCAATAGAAATTGGATGACAAACATATGAGTTTTACACGTCAAATGATGACAAATTTTGCCCATAAAAGTTGCTGTCTGAATGAAGAAGTTGGGAGTTGAAGCGAGACAGGCGATCGCATCATTGATGATTACCATTTGTGTCCCCGTCTTTTGTACTTGTCATTAAACGGACTTCCCTTTGCCAAACCATTGAGTTGTCCTTATTGAAGTGTGTCGGAGTAAGTGAATCCTGCACCCTAACCTCCTCAAGGTGCAGCTATCTTGTTTTACAGGTACTAGAGGGTGAGCTCTGACCTATGGCCCGTCAGAGGATGCTCTGCCCTCCTGTACAGACACTTTCAGGTTTCTCATATACCCTTCCTCCATGCGATGTAGCCACGTTTGTTTCACAGGGGAACCGGGAAGGAAACTCTACATTTCCCTGGTCTTTTCCTTTTTGGTGTTCCACGGTGAAATAATAAGGTTATAAGTATAGAAACTATCGCATGACCCGAGGGTTGGATTCTTTGTATTTGCTAATCCAATCTAGGGGTGAGAGATTTGTAAAGAGTGTGAACTTTCATCCTAATAGGTAGTATCAAAGATGGATAATGGTCCACTTCATGGCCAGGGCCTCTAGTTCCAACACAGAGTACTTTTTTCACGTGGGAACAGCTTGCGACTAGCAAAAAATATGGGGTGTTCCAATCCGTCGCATACTTGGGACAGGACTGCTCCTAACCCTGAAAGGGAGGCATCCATCTGTAATACAAACTCTTTAGAGACGTCAACTACCTTCAGGAGTGGGTTCTGGCACAGAGTCTGTTTCAAGGTGTTATAACATATATCATCTTCGTCATTCCAATGAAGTCTCTAGGGTTCAGCATTCTTGAGTTTATCTGTCAGCCGGACTGTTTTGTCCGAAACGTTGGGGATAAACCTATGGTAATATCCTATTAACCCGAGAAAAGCTCTAAGATCTCTTTTGGTCTTGGAGGTTGGTGTATCTAAAATGGATTTTATCTTCTCATGTTAAGGCTGTACTTTCCCATTCCCTACAAAGAAGCCGAGGTACTTTACGGCTGATTGGGCTAATCTGCACGTAGCTGGGTTAGCAGTTAGGCCAGCCCCTCTTAGGACTTTCATGATGGTATAAAAATAGAAGAGATGGTCCTCCCAAGTCTTACTATAAATGACAATATCGTCCATATAAGTTCCACAGAAATCAGAATAGGGTTGTAGGATTTGATCCATGAGGTGTTTGAAAGTGGCTGACGTGCTGTGTAATCCAAAAAGAAGGACTTTGAATTGGAACAGTCCAAGAGGAGTTGAAAATGCTGTCTTTTCTTTATCTGGCCCATACACAGGAACTTGCCAGTACCCTTTGGTTAAATTTAGGGTAGATAGAAAGGTGGCTGCTCCGAGTTTATCAATTAGGTCATCGATGCATGGCATGGGATAGGCATCGAAGTCCGAAATGGCATTTACTTGACGGAAATCTATACAGAATATCCAGGAACGGTCAGGTTTAGTGACCAACACCATTGGAGAGGACCATGGACTTGAAGAAGGCTCGATAATATTGTCTTTCAACATTTTCTTGACTTCCTCAATCACTATCTGTTAATGGGCTTCTGGCAGTCTATACAATTTTAAATGGACCAGTTTACCCTTAGATTTTCTAATATAGTGGTTTTTGCCTTTTACTCTTCCTGGCTTTTCTGAGAATACCTCGGGATATAGGTAACTAAATCTTTTAGCTCTTCTTGTTGTTGGATAGATAGCTCGGGAGGAATCAAATCGAAGTTATCTATCTCTTCAGGAACTAGACAGGCTAATACTTTGGCATTGGTGACTGATGGGTACTCTTTCCACACTTTCAAGAGATTTACGTGAAACAAATGGATCTTCTGTTTTCTGTCTGGTTGGGCTACTTTATAAGTACAGGTTCCCATTCATTCTACTATCTCGTAGGGTCTATGCCACTTGGAGACAAGCTTGTTTTCTGAGGTGGGTAGGAAGAGCAGTACACTCAAGGTTCAATTATGTCCATCCCGATTCTTGAAAAGAGGACTTCTATGATCGGCAACGGGTTCAGAGGGGCATGCAATGGGGTGTGCATGCTGGTTTTTTTACATATTTCGCAAGTTTGGATGAAGGTCTTCATATCGGTGTGGGTACCTGGCCCGTAAAACGTGCCACTAATATGTTCCTGGGTTTTAGATTGTCCCAAACGCCCCCCGGTAAAATGGGAATGCGCGATCTCCAGCACAACCTTCCGGGTGCTCTTGGGTATTACCAACTGTATTTTTTAAAGAATGTTTCCCTTCTCTAAGCCTTCTCCTTCCAGAATTGATTGTAGAAAAGCTTCAGCAAGAGCTGGATCATTTCGCTGGGCGAAGGCTAAGTCGGGATAGATGGTAGTCTCTTCTCCCTTCCTTTCATCGATGTTAAGAGATTTATGAGTTTCCCCGGAGCCTAAGTTACCTCTTTCTGTTTTATTTGGTTCACTTTCTTTAAACTGAGAAAATAGAGCTCTTTCCAAAATTCCTTGGGCAATTTGATCTCCACGACATACTTCAAAAGGGATTTCACTATGATTCTGTAAGAGAACCTTTACATCTCCCTGGAAGTTGGGATCGATAACGCCTGCTAAGACGTCTATCTTGAACTTCCACACTAGGCCAGATTTTGGGGCCAATCTTATGTAGCACCCCAGAGGGGGTATCAAAAGCAAGTTGGTAGGAATCATTCCTCTTTTCCTAGGAGGGATAATAGCTGCCCTACTGCTACAGATATCAAACCCTATTGATTCCTTGGTGGCAATGGAAGGGTTAGAAGCTATCTGACTATGTTTTTGAAATTGAAGGGTTCCCTCAATTAGTTTCAATTGAGTCACATCCCACGCCGACACCATATGTAAGGAACTCATGGTGGCAACAGTAAAGACAGACACAAGTGATCACAGTTCAAAGGTGTTTATTAAACTGTACAAATGGGTTGGAAAAATGCCTAATCCGAACCTAAATCTAAGATGGGAGCTAGATACGACCATCAAACAATAATAAGGCAGTCCTAGTGGCGTCTTGTCAAATAAAAGAACCTATACTAAAAGACCTATTACCAGTCCTTACAGCTAAATTCAAAAGGAGTGTGGGATAGTGTTTACAAGAAAAGAAAGAAGTTTTCACAAATGATAGGTCAGGATGTTATATCTGGGGGACTCCCTTCCCTGGGTTTTTAGCACGGGACAAGGCAGGACCTTTGAGCACAGCACACCCCTGGGCCTCGCCAGCACAAGGTTACAGTTTCTTTCAACAATGTTAGGACCTTCTGGGGCCAAGTCTCTTTCCTGCAAAGTCTATTGCTTTAGAGGTCCTGCTGAACCATAAACAATAAACAAAACAAAAGTTCCTTCGGCAATCTTTCACACAAGACAATTGCTCTTCGCCCCTTGGATCCCCTCAGCCGGGCTCCGATCCTTCTTTCAACGTACGCCTCCCGCAACCGGGTTCACTTTGGCCATTCACTCAAAATGTAGCACTCAACAATCGCACTGTCTTTCACACTTGTCACCACAATGTTCACGTGTTTATAACTGTATGCTCCCAATTTGCAGGCATCCCTCCTTTAGGTTCACATTTGCCAATTTCACAGTTCACTCAGTTTTATCCAGTGTGTCAAAGACCTTCGAGTGTACCAGGGGTTTTGCCCGACCCTCGTAGGACCACTTTGACATGCCACACTAGCCTCTCCTATGGCATCTTGGTTTTTGTAGTTTCAACAAATCAACACAACCCAAAAGGGCTTCAGTCAGAGTCCTCCGAATGAGCGCCCCCTTGACGCCTGACCACTCTCCTTCTGAGCCTTTTGCTAGGGTTTCTTTAAAGTTCAATTACACAAGTCTTTTGTTCAACAAGGTTTCCGCCTGCAACCTTGGGCCCAGCACAGTTTGGTTTTACTATCTGTCTTCTCCGACTCACCGGCTGTGCTGAAATGTTGGAGTTTCTTGTCTCTGGATTCAAGGATGGCACCACAGCAGCACACATTTCTCCTTGTTTTGACTATCAGCATGGGATGGACCTTTGTGCCGTTGACACCTGGTTGAGACTTAACTATTTGCTATGGGGGGATAGGTTTGCGCCTGTGTGAAAACAATCTCTACTGCTCCACAACCTAGGTATAGAAGGAAGGATGCAGTGTGGGGTACAAAGTGTGGAGTACTTGGGTCATTTATTTCTGCTGACGGAATTGTTCCGAAGCACAGTTTAGTTGAAGTGATAAGTCTGGTCCCTGAGTCTAAAGATAAAGAGCAATTACGCTCTTTCCTGGGATTGTCAGGGTATTATCAAAAATGTGTAGAACATTTTGCAGTTCTGTCAACACCTCTCAGATTGTTGCTAAAGAAAGG
Source organism: Ambystoma mexicanum (assembly GCF_040938575.1). Classification (NCBI taxonomy): domain Eukaryota; kingdom Metazoa; phylum Chordata; class Amphibia; order Caudata; family Ambystomatidae; genus Ambystoma; species Ambystoma mexicanum. Next base: position 397,970,325 of record NC_090925.1, read on the forward strand.
TGTTAGATACGTGTGGTCTGAAGAGTGCAAGTTTGCTTTTGAGAAAATTAAGCAGAGCATAGCCAATGCTCCCTCTTTGGGGTAATTTTCATCTAACAGCAAGGCATTTTTCACTGTAGTTTCAGCATTTTAGGTCCAGGGGCTTCATTGACCCAGAGTGGTAGAAAGGGGGAAGAACGTGTAGTGGCGTTTGCCTCACGGCCATTAAGGGGTGCGGAATACAATTACTAGGTTGTGGAGAGAGAAGCATTGGTTGTGTATTGGGCAATTCTAAATATTTTATTGTAAGATCAGATCACAATCCGTTAGTGCAGATAATGCCCAGTGTGGGGCGGAGCAAGGATTCCCCCAGAATATCAAAGTAGTTGCTGGGTTTTCAAGGATATGATTGTTGCGTTTGTTACCTACCTGGTAACAGAAATCCTGTAGCAGACTGTCTATTGAGATTACCGGTAAGCTCATCTGAGCTGGAAGAATCTGGTTGTGCTGATGAATTGGTGGTAGCGAGTATTGAGCAAGGTGCCATTGGTGAGGATGAATGGGAACTGTCAGGTGTATTGACCCACGTTTGAGTCATTAAGCTGTAACATTTGGTGCTGTGGGCTTAGCAAATCCAAGATGGCCAAAAAGCCCACATGTGTGCCAGAATCCAGGAGAACCACGCAGTTTGTACGCACACCAAAATGGTCGCCTAACCTTCCACCCACCAGTGTGAGCGTGATGGGCCAGGGGTGCCATGAGTGGAATGTGTGCCAAAGGAAAAACAGCAGTGCCTGTTAGCTTAAAAAGCCCTTTGAAATCACCTTGGTTTCTCTGAATGCAAGCTCAAAATGCCTATTCCAAACATTGCAGGATATTCAAAAATCTCACTGAACACCAGCAGACATTTGGCAGAATGAAGTTTTGTGTGCATACAAAATCTGGAAAGAAAAAGAGCCCAAAACAATGTTCATAACAAAACTGGCTGAGCTGTGGAGGTCAACAGCTTAAGTTAAACTGAACTGAAAACCACTAAAATCGAAATGTTTAAATTAAATGAGGGACCTACTTTTGAGTGTCACATAGTTTGTAACTGTTGAAATGTCATAGTTTTGAACTTAGAATCAGCATTCTAGCTGCATGTGTAAAAATTGTCAGTTTGATTTGAATGTAGAAAACTGGGAACTAAAGTGACATTTAGCTGAATTCTGCCTGACAACTAACCCCGACAGGAGAAACCTGCTCAGCCACTCTTCCCAGGCCTAGTTGCATCCTGCTTCCCCACCAAAAGGAGTTGACACCTCTCTGATTAGATTAGGGGAGGGGCACCGCAGGAGGTTGAACAAAGCCTTGTCCTGGACTCAGGCAAATGTTATATTGGGGGGGCCGTAAAGTGGCTTCCTCTTGGGAGAAGTGGGAGGAGAAGTGCCTCCGGGAGCCACCCGAGCTGGAGGCGGGGACAGGCAGAAGCTTCCCCCATGTGCTTTGGAACCCAAACCACACCCATCTGGGCCAGAGCATAATTTTAAAAAGATAGATAACTCATAGTGCGGACTTGTCAGAATTATATAAGTAATATCATTATTCTTGTGATTTTTCTGTGCACATTTTAAGAGGTGTTAGGAGCCTGTAGTGTATTCTGGGGGGTTGCTAGCGTAAAATAGGGTCTTACTCCAAATGTCTGCATGTTACAAATCTGACACTTCATCAATTAATGTCCATACTCCTTGCGCACATGTGTGTAATTTTTGGTAAATGTCCGATATTGGTAAACCAGTCCAAAAGCACAAAATGTTGTCATTTTTAATGCAAGCCCCCAGGAAGATCAAAGGCGGACAAGCATGGACCATAAGGAATATATAATGTGTACATGTAATTTCAACAAATTGTGTATCTGGGAAATATGTATTTGAATCAAATATAGATTTGTGGGCAAATTGACCAGGGGAGGATCCTCTGACCCATAAACAGACCTCATCATAATGACAATCCATTTCTTTCCCCCAATCATGGGAGAGGGGAGAATTGGGCCAATGACAAGTAGAGAGGGGCAGGCTTAGCTAGGCCCAGGCACACACCTATTTTCAAAACACATAAAAAGAGACTGCTGGGACAGGTAGAGACATTCAATTCCATTTTCTGCGGGACACTCTGCCGGGAGACTCCAGACTTCACATCCATCAATCTTCAGAGACCAGAAATTTACTTCAGAACTTAAAGCAAGGGCCTAAACCCACAAACTGAGAACTCTTCTCAGCAGGCCTCAGCATCCTTAAAATCATTTGCAAACTATTCCACAGCCGGACGAGCTGTCTGAATTCTTTTGCCAAGAACTTTTGCCAGTACCCAGAAAGCAGTGTTACATCCAGAATCCACTTGATCCGGACCGGAAAGCAGAGCAGACCAGACCCAGACCGCTGTGAGCAGAACCAGAGATCCGGATCGCTGTGAGCAGAACCGGTCTCTTAGTTAAAATAATCTAATGCAAGCTATTTTAACCTAAGTAGAACTGCCTCCTAGAAATCGTGTCATCTGTCATTTTTAAAGCTGCACAACTGTAACCTGTCAATTCTGCAGCTGCAAGCTGTCACCTGTCATTTTGAGTGTTACTTTAAATCCGAAAATCTACCTTTATTAAATCGTCCGTATCTCTTGAACCGTTTGGGCTAGGGACGTGGTTTAACTTTCATCTTAAAGCTGTGATTCTAGGATTCTACCGACTTCCTACTCCCTCTACGATCTGCGATTTTGGCTCAATTTCTCGACTTGTCAAAATAGCAGCTCCATTCTTTCCTTTGTTAAAAATCTGTTTGCAACCTGGTAATAACTCATAGAGCATTGCTAAAGTGAGCCTGAACTAATGCCAACAAGCATCTCTCACTCACCCTGAATCTCTAGAGGGAATTAAAATCAGTTAGCACAATTTCCCATCCATTGCCATCACATTTAAAAGCATTTTGGGCCTGTGTTTCAAACTTCTGCCTGTTTCCTCTAAGATTGCTGGGGGGGGGAACTGAATTACGTATTGTATTTGATTGTATTCCCGAAGACTGTGTGTGTTACTTCCATCTCCTTGCATTGCATATAGGGGGGGGGTGAATTGCCACCAGGGGAAAAGTGAACATATTATCTCTTGTGAAACCATATCAGTTTATTTTCTGTACTGCATTTATTCCACCTTGCGTTTCCTTGAAACCATAAAGCATTTCAGCTACCTCATCCTCTATACTACTCCTAAGTAATCAAGTGTACCACTGTAACATTACCCATTGTGGATCCACATCATATGTCTAAGTGTACTATCAGATATTAATTTGTTATAAAAGTGTGACACATATATATTGTTTAATTTTTCAAATAAACCTTTTAATTTGCAAAACAAACCTACTTCTTGGCTCAGTGGGGTCAGGGGGATTCTAAGAGGGGGGTGTTATACAAGGGTTGTCATCCAGAGTAATGAACTGGACATAAAAATACATCAATAAGGGTTTTGCTCAGCATCCCAGACTAGGCATTGACTTATCTGTAGTGTTGATTGAATATCGCTTACAGGACATGCAGTTGTGGAAGATGTCATTTTGAAAACAATCGTGGAATGGATAGTCTTGATGGCCAGACAGAGATGTGTTGGATTTGAAATTCAAGCCTTATCTTGGAGTTAAAGATGAACTATCTTTGGCTGGGACGAGAGTTAGGAGGGGAACAAAGATTGTGCCGCTGGACAAAAAAAAGGAAGAGGTTAATAGAGTTGGCTAACCAAAGGGCATTTGTATGTTAATGGCACAAAGAAGATTGTGTCAGAGCTATTGGTGAATGGCCATGGACAGCTCAGTGGAAAAACAAGTGGGTGATTGTGTGGAGTGTTCAATGAGCAAAAAGAGTAAGATGGTGTGTAACCCCCTTGATTCCTGTGAAAGTGCCATCTCAGCCATGGCAGAAGGTGGCTGTGGAAGTTATGGGACCGATTCAAGGTTTGGGAGACAATCATTTTTATTTGTGTTGGTGGCTTACCATTCTAAGTGGGCGGAGTGGGTAGGTGCAAGGGAAACCACCACTATTGAATTGACCAGGTTTCTAGAAAATGTGTTTTCAGGGAGGGGTTTCCCAGAAATTTGGTAACAGACAGCAGAGTACAGTCTTCCTCTGAGATGACGAGGACGTTTTTGAGTAATATATATCACACGTAAGTACATCTTTGTATCACCCCACAGCGAATAGTCTAGTGGAACGGGTGAATAGGTTAATGAAAGGGGGGATCCAGTTGGTATTGTGAGCTGCTTCGCCGTGGTGTGCAGTACTGAGACAGATGATTTGGGGTTACTGCACTACACTGCAATGGACTTAGTGACAAAGAAATCTCCTTTTGTCCCATTGAAGGGCCGTGATCCGGGGATTAAAGTGTGCCTGATTGGTTGGGTGTAGCAGTCCCTGTTTCGGTGGATTGAGTGCAGTTGATGAGGGTGGTGAAAAAGGGTCAGGAATATTACAAAATGGTTTTGGTAAATAATCCCTGATTGGGACTTAAATGTCTTGAAAGTACATTTTAGAACAAAAAAGGATCACAGCTTTGAGAGAGAGAGAGTGGTGATTGTCGAAGGTGGAGAGGTGTGGTCAAATGGCAGGTTGGCTCCCTACAAAGAGGTGATGGGGAAGCGATGTTGGTGAGAGTGGTGGTTTTTGGTGAGAATAGAGGGAAATGAGAATATCAAAAGTGATGTCAAATGCAATGTCTTGGATTAATTTGTTGCTGATGGGATTATCAAAAGCAATGTTAAAGACAATGTTTTGCATAAAGGTGTGCCGGATGGGATTAGAGTGAGTTGTAGAGAGAGGAGGGTTCCGGGTTGAAAGATGTTGTGCAATGACTAAACCATATTCTTTTGTACACTTTTGTTTACAGTGTTATATTTTTCATTGTTCTGTTGTTTCTTTTTGCTCTACTATTTTTACTGCTGTTTTTCCTCGAGGGGAAGAAGATATGTTGGGCTCAAATTCTGATTCTAGAACTGTCATGTTTGGACTGGGTTGTCAGTTATCCAGTGGACCAGCAGTTCGTACTGGGCTCTGTGGGCTCCAATATAAAGACTTGCTATACTTTTACCTGTCATCTTTTCAGGATTCCCACACGCTGTAGACATGGAAAGTGAAAAGGGACTACCTCAGAATATAGACCTGAATACACCTCCTTCCATATTATATGTAAGCCTGACGGCCATCTTAGACTGGACTGCTCAGTCCTGCACATGCACTCCCTATATGGTGATCAGACCAAGCTTACTGCTATAGTTATAGCTCACCCAGGACAAGGGAAGAACCTTCTAGGGGGGCTGTGCTACACCAGTTGATAGTGGCCCTCAGTGCAAACACTCAAACAGGCAAAAGCCAATGGCCTGCGTTGTGCCCCATCTACCTGTGTATCAATAGAAGGCCACAGCACCTCCCTGTCAGAGTCAGAAACTCACCTAACAAGTGAAAAATGATGAAATGTTTTCTCTTTTTCGAGAAATGGGGCGCAATGCAACATGTGCCCAGACCAGGAGAAGGGTGTCATTGTGTCAACGACAGCCAGTGTATTTCATAATTCAGGCTGAGTAGTATGCTGTTCAATCTATATATCCAAATCTGCTCCAGTCTGAACAGGTGTGATTTTATTGGAAGTCGAATCTAGGCCGATCTGTTTTTAATTGGTCGATGACACACCATTGGATGTCATCTGCACTGTGTTTGTGTTCAACAATGTGTTGTACCAGGGGTGCAGTAAGGACCACATTTCTAATCCTACTGGGATGTTCTCCTGTCCTAACTGAGATCTTCCAGGTGGTCATCCCGATCTAAATCAGATTTCATGGACATCAGATAATATAATTAATGTTAGTGGAATTGCAATTAGAGAATTTCCACAGTTGCCACTTGAAGTTATCTAACACACGATAGGTTGTTTTTTTTGGTGTGTAACGGCAAGCCCTACAGTTGCCACATGGATGGTTCCCCATTATAGTCATTCTCAAAATCTGCCCATATGTAGCAAGAGTGGTTTGACGCAGTCCATCTCTAGCAGAAAAGTGGGAGTACACAAGTTTATCTTTCACGTTGTAACCTTGTTTCGGGACAAAGAGTGAGGTACAACCTGTCGAAGTAACCAGATGCCAGTATTTTTTAATAAGCTGGTGAATTTTGTTAATATGTGATGAAAACGTTGTTACGCAAACCAACCTACCCCTAGGTTCAGGCAGGTCTCTCAGGGCCAGCAAGGTCTCCCGGTTGGTACACCGGTACCTCTTTGCAGCATGTGTAACAATTTTGTAGGGAAATCCACATTGACACAACCTTTCAGCTAGATTTTGCGCTTGTTTCTCAAAATCAGTGATAAACTTACAATTTTGTATCCCAACGGCCTTCAGTTGCTGGCTGCCATAAATAGTGTGTTATGTACTGTGGATTTCCTATACAGATTGGTGTAGATCAACCCATCCTTGCGGCCTATTTGAAGATCTAAAAAAGGCAAGGTGTCACAAGCAATGTTACTGGTAAATTTCAAGTCAGGGTGGCAGGAGTTTAGCCATATCTATTTTTTTTATTGAAGATTATATTTAAAAATGTTTTTAATACACATAGTACTTACATAATGTTACAGAAAGAAAGAAAGAAAAAGAAACAATTTAAATACACTTCATAATGTCCAAATACTAAATTCATTTGATTTCCTTACAAGCCAAAGTAAATACTCCACCCAGTTCCCAGTATTTAGTTGTGGCTTTTCCCGCTACAACTAAGTCAGAGTAACAGCCTTCCTAAACTCAATCTCAATCCCCGTTCTCTACCCCCTCCCCCGCAACTTAATTCCCTCTCCCAGCATGAAGTATTCGTCCAATTTGGATGACACCCTTCACACGTCCCACCAGTTCTTCTACTTTGAGCTGAGCTGTTTTCATCACTTCGTCCAGTCTTCCAAAGATTACTATCAAGAACTATACCTAGGCCAGAGTGACAGGTGGGAAGTAGTCATTAGTCTATGCCATAGGTCAGCTGCTATGAGGTGTGACGTGAGTTGATGAAGGGCAAGAATGTTGTAGTCCTCTTGTCAAATTCCTTAGGACAATGCATCCCCAGTTGTTGCAGCGACTCTGTTTCCTTTCCACATAGCTGCAGTGTCTGAGCTCAATGAGAATCCCCAATTTGGGTCCCACCAATTCTAAGGTCGGCAGGCAATTGAGTCTAAATTTGAGGTACCAGTCTCTCAGTTTCACCGATGGAAATGTTTTAATATACACATTCTGAGCTCACTCGTAGGCAGCTACAGAAATGTCCTGCCCTCTGTACCCTTTTAGAGGTTGTAGGTCTCGGAGATCAGCTATGTTATCCCTATTCTTAATCTTTGATTTCGACAGAGCATCAGAGACTGGTCCCTGGAGATCACGGTGTTCCATGAATTCTTTGCACCTTTTCTTAAATTTGTGCAAGAAGGGGTTAACTCCCTTACCCATGATGGAGTTCAAGTAGAAGTCAATCTGTGGTTGTTCTGCTCTAGCCATCTTAAAGGACAGGGTGAGGCTATGCTTAATTAGCTGGGCCCACCAAGATACTAGTCCCAGTTCCAATCTTATATGGCTGAAATCTCCCTTCCAGGGTGTCAAGAAAATTCTGCTCTTACCTTGAGTCAACTCGACTCCACACAGGACAGTTGCCGATATTTTAGCCCTGTAGAAGTTGACTAGGGGAAGCAAGGAAAATTCATACAGCCTGGTTTTAACTGCTTTGGCCAAGGACAGACAGGCCCCCACTTTCTCTTTCATTTTTCCTTCCTCGATTATACATCACTGTTTGTGGGAGACAGAGAATCCCAAGTATTGGATGCACTCCACTTTACTAACCCAGGAATCGTTGATTTTCCACTTGTAGCTAATTACCTTTTTCTTCTTGGTACAATTCACCACGTGCGATTTTACTGGGTTTACCGTGAGATTGTTTTTTGCTTTGCAGATCATAAGTCCTGTAAGGCAGCGCTGCCATCCTGCAGGAGTGTAATCAATCAGGACTACATCATCTGCATACGCGATGCAGCCCACTTGCAATTCCCCCCATCTACGGGTGAATCCCCCACATATTTGCTTTCTTCCACAAATCGGCTAGATACAGATTATAAAGAGTGGGAGCAACCACACACCCCTGTCAGACCCCCAAACCTATGAAAACAAATCTTGAGAGGGCACCTCTGCTGTTAACCCTCACTTTGCAGGTGGTATGCGAGTAAAGCATCTGAATCATTGCCTAAAGACCTGCATCGATGCCCGAGTTTGCCATCTTCTTCCACAATCGTGGAAGAGTCACATTGTCAAAAGCTGATGAGGGGTCTATGGCTGCTACATACAAATGTGTAGGCCCACTACCTTCAACCTCCTAGAGACAAGCGTGTAATAGAAAACCGCTCTTTAAGGTGCCCACTCCGCTCCTGAATCCGGTTTGTAATGGGTGCAGGCGGTGGGTAGCATCTGGCCAAGACCTCAGTTCTCGTAACACCATGGTGGCAAAGACATTAGAGGGCGTATCGATGAGTATCGATGAGTGAGAAAGGGCGACGGCTCCCTGGCGCTCCGCTATCTCCCTTTTTGAAGATTGGGATCAATATAACCATATCAAAAATTCCAGAAGATGTTCCTCAGCACATGTCCAGATAAAGATATCATCAATATAACATTGCCACATCATTATATTGGCTGCATGTGTGTTGTTATTAAATATATAGATCTCTAAAAACTCATCTGTTTGAATATTGTCAAAGCCAGGGGCAAAGGCTGCCCCATGTCAGTACCTTTTTCTAGGAGTATAGATTTTGGCCAAGGGCAAGAAAGTTGTTGCAGAGGGCTAGATCGAGTAGTGCTAATATGAAAGCAGCAGGTACCACTTGTGGCCCAGGTCTGGCATCGAGTCTTTTTCTAATCACAGTAAGTGCCTCACCCTGTGGTATATTTGCATATAATGCAGCTATGTCAAGCGTGACCAAGAATTGAAAGTTAGGGTCAATCATCAGGCCATCTGCATTCAATTATCCAGCCATAGAGTGTAGGAAACTCTGTCTCTTCAAGCAGTTGTGGCAAATCTTAAAACATCTTTTGCATGTTAATTCCAATGAACTAAAATGACTGTTTCCCAAAAGGGAATGCCCTTATTGCTGTGTGACTATCACCACAGAATACTCGTTTGCCTTTATCTGTCATCTACTGTTGGTCCAAATGTGTGTTCGTTTCGGTTTGATGTGACTTGGAGCCTGTGATTTGCAAATGAGAACAGACCAGGATGTCCAACTGGAGTGTTGGACAACTATTTGAAGACACCACAGCACTTTTCTTGGAACCACCTTACCTTAATCTTGCCATTGAACTTTGCATGCCATTGAGGACTTTGTTAAATGTGCTTATCAAAGGTAAAATAGATTCAAAGTTATTCCAGAATCCATTCACATTCGTAGACTTCAGCATACATTGTGTGTCTTGCAAAGTAAAGACAGACGAATACACAAAAAGCTAAGAACTGCCTACCCAGGTTCTGCCTCCATGGCGTATAACCCTGTGAGAACACCATTCTATAAAATCCAAACCTTTCATGCCCTATGCCCAGGGTGTTGTAGAAAGCTGAACGCAGGAATACTATAATGGCCTCTGTGCAGCATTCTTAAAGTTGGTGCCAGAACCTTTGTAAACACAGAGTAGACTTGAGGCCTTGAGGTTAAAGAGCAAGGCCCAGAGCTGATAATGGGTGGAGCAGGATATGAGAGTGTGTGTCAGTCAAGCCTAAGGATGCCATATATTTTCCTCTTTCTCTTGGGGGATAATTTGTTGGAGAGTTCCCCATCTTGAAATCGACTGTGGATATGAAATTGTTTATGCACTTTAGATCCAGCATCAACCTCATTCCCCTTAATTGATTCTGGACCATGAAAATAATCGAGTATGCACATCTGCCCCTTAGGTGTCCTGCTTCTCTGTGTGTTTGCCCATCCTGATAGTAAGGGCGGAAGATACCAGTCCTGACAAAAACACGAACAATGCCTTCAGCCTGCTCTGGTGGCCAGTGGTCAAAGGGCATGGCGATGGGGTTTGTGGGGAGTGGGGTGGGGGGGCAGGCTAGCAGGGAACATAGTTCCACTACTTTTTCGTACACTTTGACCACTGCTGGTGGCATTACCTGATCCACGAATGATGGTCTAATGAAGTGTCTATGCTATTAATCCCCTTCTATGAATCAGTGCTCATGCGCATTGACGTCCTATTTCCATCATGAAGAAACCGGTGTGCGCAGAACATGTCTATGCAGCGTTCCCGAGTCTGCCATTCTGCTCGAAAGGGGGAGTGCCATTCTGCTGGAAAGGGGGAGCAGAGGACCCTGGCCAGTAGCCCTTTTACTGTTGAATCCCAGCTCAGCCTGCTGCGACACCCAGCAGGACCACAGGGAGCAATGAAGACCGACCGCCCCGATGTCCCCCACCATACCCTGAGCTCAGATTTGGAGGTGTTACAAGACAGGCCCGGTGCTGAGTGTGTGCCTCCCTTTCATTGAAAGGGGTGGAGTGTGGGAGCAGCCACGCTCAGTTCCTGGATGGTGGTACATGAAAGTGTTCCCATGGGGAGGCTGGCACGTGATGAAGTGAAGACTGGGATGAGGGCGAGGGAAGTGACGTTAATGAGGCTGTATTTCTCTGGATAAGGCGAAGCTGCCATGTTTAACATGTCTGCTCTTCACGTTTGTCATTTATTTATTTATTTGTATTTATTTATTTGCATGTATAAAGCGCACAACAGCGCTTGGGCATCGCAGCGCTGTTACAGAAGGCTTACTTAATTGCATAAGTGCTAGCAAAAACATACAGGAACATACATGTTGCCTAACCCCATGTTGCAGGGCAGCCTACTTAGTTACATAAGTGCTTGCAAAAAGATACAGGCTGCCCAACATCATGCTGCAGGGCGGCATGGATTTAGTTTGCTAAGTATACTGGTGAGGTGGGTCTGATGATCCACGATGCCACATAATCCGTATTTTCATTGCCAATCTGTGCCCTTGTAGCATCCCGATGTGCGTTTCTAAGAGCCATTTGTACACAGATGACTAAGGCACCAAACTAAAACTCACTTTAGTTTGAGTGGCACAATCAGCCATCCTCACTAACCCAGTGCCAGTGGACCTGCCATCTTCTTTCCCAAGGATTTCATTTTGCTTTGCTAATATGAAAAATAAAAATGAATGCGATCTTTATCATAATTGTGTTCTTAAATAGTGCTCATGCGTCCCTGGAGACACTTATAGGTAATGGCAGGTGGATTGTGCCAGACAGCACTGACTTTTCTCTCTGCAGGGAAACGTCAGAATGTTGTGTCTGGTGTGTTTTGGAGCGGATGGAAGATGCACGCACGGCGCTGTGCCCGCGGTGCTCCCTGGCGCGAAGTAAAAGCATTAGGCGTCTCTCGCTTCGGCAGCGGGGGGTGTGGGGAGAGAATTCTGACGGCGAGAGGCGAGAAGGCCCTGTCAGGTTCAGGTCGGGCCGAGGCGCAGTGCCACGGCAGCAGACTGGCCTTCTCGGGCCGTAGGAGAGGGTGAAGGGAAAAGAGGAAGTCGGCGAGTGAAAGCGGCGAATGGTTGTCGAAGGCCTTGTGCTGTTGTTGTCTCCGCTGCCGCACTTGGCTCGCCACTTAGAGGGTGACCTCTCCACCTTTCCCATAACTAGATTCAAAGAACACCGTGATTACTGCAGAAGGATGACCTTGGCACGCAGCGCTCCAGCACACGACAAATGAGAGAACTTCTGCTTTTTTGAGACTAGTCTGTTTTTCACTTAAATTAGGAGCCGGGAGAATACCGCCGTAGTTTTTCCCGGTCGAGCTGCAGTCCTCTTTGTTATCTCAAAAACCCAGGGACTCCGACTTGTGTACTTTGCGAACAGCTACCGACATTCCTTTGAACTTCCAAACTGGCTGCAATTGTGGTGGAACTTCCAAGTCAACAAAGTAACTGGATAGACCCTCTAGCGATCAAGTTTATGGCAGGTGAGTGTTGGTAGAAATAATCACCATGGAGCCGAAATGTGTTATGACCTATTCTAATACATTGTCAAATGTATTCAATTCACTCTTACTCTCCTGATAATCCTGGCTATGCCTCTGCGGATGGCCCTCTTCGCCAAAACCATGCTGTCCCTCGTAGTAGGAACTTCCACTTCACCAGGCACGCAAAGCACAGTTTCGGTAGATCAGACGTGGTAAGCAGCTGTATATGCAGTGTCTTCCTCTCCACCTGTGGTGTTCCCCAGGGGTCTAATCTCTCGCCCTGGCTTTTCAACAATACCTGGCAACTCTCACCCGCTGTATTGCCATTTTCTGCCAGTGCTACGCAGACGACACTCAACTCATTTTCAGGCTGCCCGCGGTCACCTCCTCCACCTCTCTCATCACTGATTGCTTAACCTCCATCCAAGATTGGTGTGCCGCCAACAATCTCTGTCTTTATGCCAGCACGACAGAGATCCTTCTCATTGGCACACCATCACCTTCCTTTCCCCTCACTCTCAGGCCGGCCTCCCTTGGCCCTCCTCCTATCCCCACCTGCGAGGCCAAGAACCTTGGTGTCACCTTTGATTCCACACTCCCCTTCTCCGCCCACAACGCTGATGTATCAAAAAAGTCAAACATCCTACTGCACCTCCTCAAAGGTATTCTGCCTTTCCTCTCATTCCCCCAGAAGCTCACTGTCTCCCAAGCTCTGGTTCTCTCTAAGTTGGACTACTGCAAAGCCTCTTTCTTAATCTACCTGCCTCTACTCTCCGCCCTTTACAACTTATCCAGAACAGGACTGCGAGACTTGTCCTTGGCCTCAAGCCCTGGGATCGTATCTCTCCAGCTCTAAAATCTCTCCATTGGCTCCCAGTGGATGCAAGGATTAAATTCATTGTCCACAAGGCTTTCTGGGGCCTGGGTCCAACATACCTTCAGCTATCCCTCCGCAAATACCCCACATCTCGAGCACTCCAATCCTCTACCTCTAACTCCCTCAGGGTCAGTTGTTTCTCAAAGAAACAAGCTGGGGGTAGATCTCTGTCTTCGGCTGGGGCCTCCCTCTGGAACAGCCTCCCTGCCACTCTAATACTTGAAGAGAACCATCTCCGGTTCCGGAAGCACCTCAAAACCTTCCTCTTTGCTTCTGCCTTCTCCTCCCCTCTCCCCTGTTGATTCTACTCTCCCTCGGCACCATGCACCTGGCCACCCTCTGTCCTCCGGGCCCAGGTACCTGCTCATCTTGCCACCCTCACGCACTGCCACCGAGCCACCCCCTGCACTGGGGTCTGTATCTGTACCCATACAGCCCTCCCCTTTTCTTCCTGCACTTTCAGACCTACATGGCCTGCTGCCATAAACCCAGCACTTGCCACTTGCTGGCTGCACTCCCATTGTTTGTTGCCTTTTTATTTATCATTTTATTATTATTTTTGTTTTTTCCTTCTCGCTCCGCACTCTCCTTTTGTTCCCCCTTCCATGCACTTCTCTCCCTTCTCCCTCTACCCTCTACCCTGCACTTGCACGTTCTCAATGTCACTGGGCCTAGTAAGATCGTTGTTTTTGTTCTCCCCTGTTCCCCTTCCCTTGCCTTGTCGCGCTCTGAAACACTTGTGTATGAGCGCAATACAAATAAAATATCATATCAATTCAATTCACCTCCTTATTGCGAAGAAAAATCGAAGGGGCCCCTATTGAGTCACAAAACAGTATTAAGGGGCAATGTCTTTAAAGTGGTTAGCGCACCCTAAGAATCGCAAGTAGCCGGGGCGTTGATTTTTGTTTTTCTGGCAGGGACCAAAGGGGCCGCCTGCAACAACAACAAAAAATCCCATTGCAACCAATGATGGGATGTATTTCAAAAAAAGGTAGCAGGCGCTCTTCTCCAGAAAGAACATGGCATGATAACCTGTTCTGAGATGAGAGTTTGCAGCACACGCTTTTTGTTCACTGTACCTTTCACAGATGGGAAATATCCATTTGCATATCCGTCTTTGTCCCGCCCACATGGGCAGTCCAGCACCGAAATGCTATGGCAATTCCTCTCTGAACAAGAGTACCAAAAGCAACCCCATACACGTGTTTAAGCCTTGTTGGGCCTCATCATTGAGGTGAAGCTTTGTCTCTCTGAGCACAGTGAGCAGGGAGTCCAAGTCTGGTTGCCCCCAGGTAACTCAGGGTGACCAACTAAAATGATGGGGTGTACCTGCATTAACATGGCACAAGACAACATGTTAACAAACAGCATTCGTTCTAGAAGAAAATAAGGCTTTCTCACCTTCAACACATGAATTTCGATTCAATAACTTTAGGGCATGCTTTCAAGGGGACCAGTTTTTATTTAACGCATTATGGGCCTCATCACAAGTTGGTCTGTAGCCCTTAAATCTGGCGGTAACGGTATTACTGCCCGCATTTAAGGGCTTGCCCTATCAAGAGTTGGGCGCTAAATGGGCTGTTTTACCTCCGTTTTTTTTCTGGAGGTGAAAATCCCATTTAGCGCCCTGTTTTCGGTGGTATTACCATCGGCTGTATTAGCATGCAGTATTAGGGCCTCAAATGCCCCATTGGATCCAATGGACCCAATGGGGAATGGGGATTTACTGTTAACGCCCAACCTATGATCTAGCGGTAATACCGCCAGACCAGTGGGCGCTAACGCTATTACAGTTGGGCGGTATTACAGCCGAGATCCCGCCCGACTCGTGATGAGGCCCTATATGTGAGGTGCATGGTTTCTAGGTGGTTCAGGTTTTGACGGATACGTAAACTGGGGCACAGAGGATGAAACATTTTGAGAAAGCTATCAGGGCTTCTGCAAACATTCCTAGCCCCCAAAATGCTAGGAGTGCCATGGGTGCCAGCGAACATGGATCTTTAGAATGGTTGCACATATTTCCAAGCTGTTTTAGAGGCAGGGCTAGTGCTAATATGTTCTGTGGGTCACCTAGAGTCATCATAGTTCTTAGGTCTTACTGGATCCTGAAGTAACCCCAGGATATCTCTCACGATTGATCAAGGTGGACACAGAAGAAAGCCTGACAGAAAATGGCCACCGCCTGCAAGTATCTTTCCCTAGAAACTTAAGGAGGACCCGATCCACAAATGCACTAAAAAATCTATGTATGTTAAAAGCTGTGTATTCTGGAGACCACTGACTCCTTCTGAAGTCCGAGGATCTGTCTGTGGACCCAGCTGACAACTAAGAACCTTTCAGGGTTTCTGGAAACTCCTGTCTTTTAAAGCCTCACAAAAGGTTTGAAAATGTGTCAGTCTATTTAAACCATGTCAATTAATTTCATTGGGGCATATGATGAACTAGGAGGAGCTTATTCACAGCTCCCGCAGAGTGCAAAAATGCAGACTTTGTAGCAGAGAAGGAGGGTAGAGGGTTGTTCACAGGAGAAGACTAAGTACTTGTTTCCGAGATCTAATTTGAAAGATATTTTAAGAAGATAACATTTTTCCACTGAGAGACATTGCAGAAAAAAAGACAGCGCTCCAAATTCCAGGACAGAGTTGAAATACTCCAATCCCAGAATACATCTCTGATCTAGAAGCCAATCTGACCAAGAGTCCTGGTAACAGCAGCGTTATGGGGTTCCTTTGAAACGGATGCATAGGGAGAAAGGAAGGGTGTTAGTGACCTTGTGCACTTTCTCTTTCACTGGATTGCACAAATGTTGCAGAATCCATCACTAAGCACCAACGATTTGCCCCGAGACCTATTCTGATCTCTGTCATAATACTGCACTGAGGTTTGGATAGTCTACAGGGGGCCTATGGGACAGTCATCATTTGCCTCCACTGATCCTCTGCGGTCTACCTGTTCTTACAGATGGAGACACCTATATGTACTCTCCTGCCTGTGTAGAAAATAGCAAATGCTCTAAAATGCACCTAAGCCGCTTTAACTGCTAGATAAGCAGAAGATATATCCCCTGAGGTATCACAGCCTTGTCCAGCAGAGTCGATGATTTACATACTCAAGTAACAGCTCTTCCCAGACAAGGTTGTTTTTTAACCACTATAACCCTATTCTGATCTCTGTCATAATACTGCACTGAGGTTTGGATAGTCTACAGGGGGCCTGTGGGACAGTCATCATTTGCCTCCACTGATCCTCTGCGGTCTACCTGTTCTGACAGATGGAGACACCTATATGTACTCTCCTGCCTGTGTAGAAAATAGCAAATGCTCTAAAATGCACCTGAGCCGCTTTGACTGCTAGATAAGCAGAAGATATATCCCCTGGAGTATCACAGCCTTGTCCAGCAGAGTCGATGATTTACATACTCAAGTAACAGCTCTTCCCAGACAAGGTTGTTTTTTAACCACTTTAACCCAGCTCATCTTTGCCGTTAACTTCATATTCCACAGAGCCACTGATGCCTTCCCTGGTCATTACTCGGCACCCGTCTGCACCTCTTGTGGTGCCATAACACTTCACTGGGGACCCACAACCGTTTCACATCGTTTTGACCCAGGTAAGGGTGAACTTCTTTCTGTAATCCGAGGGTATTTCCTGATGCGCAGCCCAAACTAGCCTTCTTGCTTTTTGTTCCGAGCAGTGAGTCATGTAGCTACATTGTCCTACTAGCAACAAAAGGGGACGATGGGCAGGCCCAAAGGACACATCTCAAATGTATTCTATATGTTAAAACACTGATTTACTTCAATTGCGAGTAATTTCCCAAAAATAGTCTAATGCCATATTTTTACATGAAATTATTAATATTAATACATGATTCATTCATGCATTTATATGGAAAAACATGGTCTCAAGAACATCTCACAGAAATGACAACATAAATGAGCTGGCCGGCAATCTTAAAGGTGATTATTGCATCTTTTTCCATCTTGGTCGATAGTGATGTATGATCGTTTTTTATCAAGTATCAAGTATTAATTTTTGATTCACGTCTTTAAGTAAGGATAATAAGTTGTAGAATAAGCTCATTATAAAACAGAAACATTCGGTGATACAACTTAGCAATCAATGTTCACTGCCTTTGGCTGTGTTTTGATGCTGCCAAAGAGCTTCTTATCTCTGCATCATCTTCATCAGGCCAAACTGCATACATTAATCCCAGATAAAAGGGAATCCAAAAATGGGTAATCCAAATGTTCTGAATCGGAAACAATAGCAATGCTCCTAATTAACTCCTTAGTCATCATTGCTGAGCTGGTATAAAATAACAATATGACATGAATCGAGATGCCCTTCACTCCCCGGTTCACTCAACCACAATGACCATTTTTTTCTCGAGCCCCTCGGCGGACATTTATCAAATGATAAATCAGCACCATGAACTGGGACAACCCCGCCCTCTAAGACGAGGTAATAATACTTAGAGATGAATGAGGATGCAGAAGTTACTCAAACATCAATAATCAAGATGACTCAGGTAGTTGGCAAAAAGGTTCACTGTTTTAATATCAATTATCTAAAACAGGGAGTGCAAGGGACATCAACGGGCGTCTCACAGCATGATCTCAATGATTTTCATAAAAACATCATATTTATAATAAAAACTCATCATTGATGACATTGACCTACGTATTTGCTAACGCCATCCTACATGGCAAACTACAAAAACCTACTTAAGAAAGTGATTGGTTCCAAGAGAACATCTAAGTATACGTTCCATACTAGTCTAAAAAAAGTGATAGGCTCTTTAACATCAGGTGGGGGCAACTAATCCCTCCCCTGAAATAGGTCATCATGAACGTCACTTAATACACAACGTCCCATTGGTTACACAAACTATAGGGCCCTTAATTACGCAGCCCCCTACTATTGTTTGGCACTCTTACATCTGTCAGTACTTTTCCACCTACGTTAGCAGCATGCAGGCTGGACTTTCAGGTGCTGGTGATCTGGTCACACCATAGCTTCCCGCCTATTAGCATATCATCTATCATCACCTTAGTGGTCTGCATGACAATTAAGGCTTTGAACTCGGCCTTGGAAATGTTCTTTGCTTTGGAGAATTCAGGGGAGTAGAGGCACACTCTCCCTCCCTACGTAGCTGTGGTTCGTCATGTTTGTCCAACTTCATCCTTCCACGTGACTGAAGACCACAAATTTGAGCTCTAGTGTATTTAAAATACTATTATTTAATAGACCTCTGACGTCTTCCTTGTTTTCGTTCATGTCTTCTGAACAGGAGTTTCGTTCTTTCACATGATAGTAACTAATATCTGTTTGTCACAGTACAACATAACCTTGGCTTCTTGGGGCTCATCCAGCCTCGCCCTTCTGAGATTCTCTCCAGAATCTTAATTGCTTTTTCCACTGCGACATACTGGAAAGGCCTTTTCTAGTCCAGCTCTGCTATCATCCATACTTTACTTGCTCCTATATATGTATACATTGGCGCATGCTGCAATCTAGTCACTACTTAGCTAGCCTCAAGAATACTTTGTCTGCTTGCATTTCTTTGGATATGTACACGTGTAAAATTACTTAATATCTTCATCGTTTCTGTAGCATAAGCCTCTTCATCTTGAGCCCAAGATGTCAATTATCTTGGATACGTTCTTGAAGCCTTATAGAATATCTTCATTCTCTTGTCTCTGCATCTCTTCTATGTACGTCAGGCTGGCTTTGTGTGACATCACCATTCTGTTCTTCCAGACATTTGCTCTGTTTCTTCTGTGATTTCATTCAAATGGCCATCATACTGTCTCGTATGCAGGTATGATTTTCTCAATAGGAACCTTGCTTCCAGAAATCTCCTTGGTATCTGTATTTTCAATAGTACTGCACATGTCTCACACTCTGGTTCCCAACATATAGGCAATATGGGCGAGATGGTTGAGGTGGGGTTACTTGGCTCCTTCTCTACAACCCAGCTTTGATGTCTGACATAGCACACCAATTAATGAGATGAGGATCCTCTCAGAAATTAAAATGGAACACAACCCACCTGAATAGACATTAATTATATGTGTCACTTTGTTTTGGAGATTATTAAGCAATAATCAAGTGGATGTTACAATACATTACATCCCTGTTGCATAAGTGCAGGGTGGCTGAGAGGAAATGGAGGGCATCTTGTTCATCCTCTGACAAACTGGCCTGTTGCCTGCTCCAAAGGCAATACTGACTCTCTGTCCTCACCAAGAAGAGAGTCCACATTCAAGCTTGTGTCTCTGCGGCATCTAACAATTCGGCCAAACTCTTTAAAATCTGCAAGGAGCTGGCCAACCCTGCTGCAGTCTCTACCCCTCCTGTTGCCACCCAGGCTCTTTGCAAAGTCCTTGCCTCTCACTTTATCTCAAAAACCCAGGACATCCTGTCCACCCTCTAAACCCCTCCCTCTCTTCTCCCCTCTCAGTCTGTGCTTGCTGACCCTCCGTCAGCCACCCCCCCACCCTCCTTCTCATCCTTTCCTCTTTTCTCCCCTGATGAGGTCGCTAGAAAAAGTCCCATCTATGAAAGCCTCGTCAAAACAGGTTCATCCCTGTTCCTCTAAAACCATCAAGGACCACATTGACACCCTCGCTCCGGCCCTTGCTGACTTTTGCAACCACTCCTTTGCCTCAGGATCCTTCCCCTCCCCTCTGAAGCTCTCCCTTGTGCATCCTCTTCTCAAGAAACCTACATCTGATCCTTCTTGTCTGGCTAACTATCGTCCAATTTCCATTGCTCCATTTCTGGGCAAACTGCTGGAAAAGTTGGCCATCTCTCAGCTTAACCTTCATTCTGATTCTGTTGGCTGTCTCCATGACCACCAGTCTGGCTTCAAAGCTGCCAGAAGCACAGAAACTGCTCTCCTGAACATCCATGCAGATCTGCTCTCCAACCTTGACTCTGACATTCCCTCTGCCCTCATCCTCCTCAATCTCTCCTCTGCCTTTGGCACGTTCAACCATACCATCCTGCTCAACTGTCTCCGTGATAAACTGGGTATCACTGATCAGGCTGTGGCCTGTCTGACCTCTTTCCTCTCTGATCGACCTTCCCAGATCCGACTTGAGTCCTTCCTATCATCTATCTTCCTCTCTACCTGTGGTGTTCCCCAGGGTTCTAACCTCTTGCCGTGGCTTTTCAACCAATACCTGCCAACTCACGCCCACTGTATTGCCATTTTCTGCTCAAATTTCCAGTGCTAGGCTGATGACACTCAACTGATTTTCAGGCTGCCCTCGGCCACCTCCTCTCCTTCTCTCATCTCTGATTGCATAAGTGCCATTCAAGATTGGTGTGCCGCCAATGATCTTTGTCTGAATGCCAGCAAGACGGAGATCCTTCTCATTGGCACTCCTTCACCATCCTTTCCCCTCACTCTCTGATCGGCCTCCCTTGGCCCTCCTGCTACCCCACCTGCGAGGCTAAGAACCTCTGGGTCATCTTTGACTCCACACCTTCCTTCTCCGCCCACATCTCTGAGGTCTCTAAAAAGTCAAACATCCTACTGCACCTCCTCAGAGGTACTATTCCTTTCCTCTCCTTTTCCCGAGAAGCTCATGGTCTCCCAAGCTCTGGTTCTCTCTAGGTTGGACTATTGTAACAGCCTCTTTCTAAATCTACCTGCCTTTACTCTCTGCCCTCTGGAGCTAATCCAGAACAGGACTGCGAGACTTGTCCTTGTCCTCAAGCCCTGGGATCGTATCTCTCCAGCTCTGAAATCTCTCCATTGGCTCCCAGTGGATGCAAGGATTACATTCAAAACAATCTGCATTGTCCACAAGGCTTTCTGGGGCCTGGGTCCAAAATACCTTCAGCTATCCCTCTGCAAATACCTCCCCTCCCGAGCGCTTCACACCTCTACCTCTAACTCCCTCATGGTCAGTCGTTTTTCAAACAAGCTTGGGATAGATCTCTGTCTTCGGCTGGGGCCTCCCTCTGGAACAGCCTCCCTGCCACTCTAAAACTTGAGGAGAACCATCTCCGGTTCCAGAAGCACATCAAGACCTTCCTCTGTGCTTCTGCCTTCGCTCCGCCTGTCCCCTGCTGATCTGTTCTCTCTTGGCACTGTGCACCTGGCCACCCTCTGCCCTCCAGGCCAGGTACCTGCTGACCCTGCCAACTGCCTCCGGGCCATCCCTTGCACTGGGGTCTGTATCTGTACCGATACAGTCACCCCCCATTTTTCTACCTGCACTTATCAGACCTACCCTGTCTGCTGCCTTAAACCCAGCACTTGCCAATTGCTGGCTGCACTACCACTGTTTGTTGCCTTTATTATTTATTTATTTATTTATGATTATTCATCTATTTCTCCTTTGCTCCGCACTTTCCAATTCTCCCCTTTTCCATGCACCTTTCCCCTCCCCCTCTCCCATGCACTTGCGCGATCTCAATATTACTGGGCCTAGTAAGATTGTTGTTTTTGTTCTCCCCTGTTCTCCTCCCTTGCCTTGTTGTGCTCTGAAACACTTGTGTATGAGCACGATAGAAATAAAATATCAATATCAATATCAATAACCAGTGAAAATTCAACATTACCTTGAGAATATTCATAGTCCGTTGACAGACTGAAATGGTCACATTCGTTCACAAACTAAATTTCCAGGTCAAAGATATGTATGGTGAGTTATTGGGCTTGTTCCATATTCTAAAATAGAAGTAAATGGAGTGAGGGACAAAAATGAATCAGTCGGGCATGAGTAATATAGCCTCATACAAGAATGTAACACACACAGATGGACTCTACACTCCCTAACTTTCCTTACCTCCTAAAGTGCTCAAAACCAGCACGTTGTGTTGCATCCACTCGATCCACTCCTGTGGGGCTGAATGTAACGGGAAAAAAAGCTGGCAGCACGTTAAACTGTGCATCTGATATGCACCAACGTCAAGTACATATCACTTGATAGATCACGTCTTAGCTCGCAGCACAGGATTTCTACAAATCCGTCAGACTTTGCAGTTTTCAACCAAAGTTAAAAGTGTAAATGTAGGACTTGGTCCAAATGGGAGAATTCATACTTTGGACCTTTGACAAGAGAGTTAGCCAGCTTATGGTAAAAACTTTCTGGATATAATGAAAACAACTTTTATTAATTATCGAGCAATCACCAATTTAGCAAAAAGATGCAATTAGCATAGTTAAAAAGAAGACAGTGTGATAATCAAATATTGTTCCTTCCTCATCAAAATCACTTCCAAATTCCACTTCCTCGGTGAAGATTGCATTTTGCCAATTACTAACCATTGCAAGTCAGTATTCGCATCAGATGCTCATCTAAAATGTTTAACAAGATGTGTATGAGGTTGACAAGCGCTACATAGATCAAGCCACTTAGACAGTGCAGAAGATAAATGAGCTGGGTACTCCTACAATATAATGGAATAGTTTTGCTATCTCCATGCCTTCTAGTGTTAAAGTACAAGCAACACATGAACTTCATTTATAATATCCAAGGATTGTTGGTTCCTCTGGTTCACATAAGTGTGGACTAAATTTAGACACAGATTTTTGCACTCGGTCTAGGCAAACAATAAACATTCCAGAGTTCTTTTTGTGGCCAAAATGAGGTGCAAATGTGTATCAATACATCTTTTAACAGCATTACTAGCTGCACAAAATGTGTCGAAAGCCACCAAAAATTATTTTCCACCCTTGGTACTCTTATAAACCACCTTGAGTTACTGATCCATAAATCGGACCCTTTTTAAGGTTTTATTAAATGTGTGTTTCGAGTAACCCCTATTCCTCAATAGGTCCTTCAGGCTAAGAGTGTGGTCCATGAATCCCTCCAAATTAAGAGCAATTGACCATATGGTAGATTGTCACACATACTTTGAGGATGGAAGCAATCTAATGAAGTAGAGCGTTTCTGTCCATTGTTTTGACATGTAAACCCACTAATAATGTCTTCTCTTCAGTTTTGATTATTCAAACCAAAAAATAGAACTTGGCCATGGTCCCATGTCAAAGTAAGCATTTAATTAAAACTATATGTATTGATCAATTCATGAATGAGACTCAGGTCTTCTTTAGATCCTCGCTAGATGAAACAAATATCATCAATGTCATCTCTCCATTTGGATTTGTTTTGCCTGTATCAAACCATATCAGTTGCCCCATTAATGTGCCTTTTATTTCTGCAAATATGCCATGTTGAAAAATAATATTGTTTTAATCACAGCTAGTTCCGGTAGCATAACAAAGCAATCTACTTGGGATGCATTCTATATCTATGAGTTGCTTGAATGTGTTGAAAATAACGTCCAGCGCTTTCCGCTGTGGAATGTTTGGATGCAGAATTTCGATCTCTAATGTGAATAGGATTTCTTAGGCCTGTATGAAAGACATAACCTCAAGCACTGAGATCATTTGAATGTGATCACATTTAAGTGATGAA
Source organism: Ambystoma mexicanum (assembly GCF_040938575.1). Classification (NCBI taxonomy): domain Eukaryota; kingdom Metazoa; phylum Chordata; class Amphibia; order Caudata; family Ambystomatidae; genus Ambystoma; species Ambystoma mexicanum. The sequence continues at coordinate 397,993,664 of NC_090925.1, forward strand.
GAATGTATCACCCTAGGTCTTATGGAAAAAATACAAATTGTAAATAAGACTCTAAGACTGATGTTATCCCATCCTCTGCAGGTATGTCTATTGAATTGACCTTATTTTTGGGTCATTTTGGCAGTATGTAGATTTCTGGAATAATAGGAACTTGCCCAAATAATAACATACATTGTAATTAATCCACCAATTCGCAAATCCTTCAACCACAAACTCAGGATCCTCTTTCAAAAGATTTGTGTAGGGTCTTCACTTAAAGAAATATAGAACTCCCTGTTCTATATCTGACTTTCAATTTCTCGATTGTACATGAATTACAATGCAACCGCCTTAATGTTATGTTATCTTATGTTACTGGAACTCAAACTAAAGACTGCTTCCCTTTGCACGGTGTCCAAGTGCTCTATTTGCAGGTTTCTTCATGAGGTTCCTGTTGGTACTCAAGGCATGTAAGGAGATGCATTCTGTCTTGGCCATGTTGATTCGGCTGTGCCACGGCCTGTCCCTTTATCCCTTCCAGATTATATTTTCCAAATATACGTTTTTTGGACTCATGGTATCAAAAGGATTATAGGTACTGTTGTCAAAATGGTATTTAGACTGTGTTTTTCTCAGAAAACATCAAAATTACAGCTATAGTTTAGAAAAAATAGATCCATCTAGATGGAAAATAATATAGGACTTTATTTAATAAGCCTAAATCTGACATAGACAGGGTATGTAATGATACATTCAAAATTGGAATTTTTCTGGTTAGTATCTTCCTGTTTGTTGTCGCTGCCCACTGCCATGCAACCTGGTTTATCTATTCTTTACAGGGAGGGTCCTCTGTTGGACAGTTAAAGCTTTTTGAAATTAATAAATATTGGCAAACGAAAAGTAAAGGGTTTATATGCAAGGCTGAGGGCCTTGTTAGTCCTACCTTTTCATCATTATGGGTTTAGGTCTCTGTCTTGGTCAGCCTTAAGCCCTCTGGTATCACCTGGAGGTAAACTCCTGCCAGATGCTCTGCCACAACTAACCTCTGGCAGTCTCTCTCTTGGGTATTTCTTTTCTCATTTGCATGACACTCCCTGTTCTCTCAACTGCACCTATCTCAGGATCAGGCACTCAACAGTTCAGGGGGCTTTGCTAAACAAATGATATCACTGTCATGATTCCGACACAAAGAGCAGTTTTTGCTGAGAACCATCACGCAACTTTGACACCACCCCACCCCGCCTCCTTTTCTGCATCAGACTCCCCCTATTGCTAAAAGCATTACAGAAATATAGAGATGACACATTGCCATCTCAGTGAGCCCCACATGGGGGGGGGGGGCTTACATGCTGCCCCACTCTCTGCCATTTTCCAATCTGTTCTATGCTGAATCATTCCATCCTGTGCCACTGCCTCTCCAAGGTGTCATAAGAAGTCTGAATGATCTCTCTCCAAATACCCAATATATAAATATATACAATAAATAATGAATGGATGGAAAGAAAACGCTGTCTTTGCAGGTTTACGTAGGCAGAGAGAGTGACAGAATACTGTTGGCTTGTGTAGGGCATGACAAAAAGCTTTTATTTTGTATACAACTTAGAATGTGTTGGAGTCAGGTCACCAAATAAATATAGGTTCTGTTATGAGGGTATAGGAGTAGATGCACACATGCTCAAAATGTTCATAATGTTATAGGCTATGCATCTGATATGACCATAGTCCTGAGTTCCAAAGGAATTCTACTGTCAAAGTTCCTGGTCAGTCTGAGAACCTCTGACTGACATATAGAAACAAGAAAAATTCCCTCACACTTCTGTGGAAGTTGGTACTTGAGGTTCCTAATGCATGTCACTCATGAGCCTCGGCCCTCCTCGGTCATGGCCACCCCCACAGACCATTTGCTGTAGCACTCCTGAGCCATTTGCTATAGCCCTCACGAGCGAGCTATTTGCTGTTGCGCTCCTAGGCAAACTGCTGAAGCCCTCCCGAGCCACTTGCTTCCAAGAGCCTACCAAAGGGTGAAGCTTATCCCCTCCTATTTGGGTTTCCTATTGAGCCCCCTATCTCCAGTCCTAAACAGGCAAGTGCTATTTCTCCTTGGTGGGCTTGCTGATACCACTGTGTGCCAGGCGTTTGCCCCTGACTAGGCTCCCTCACTGTCTTTCCTCATAGCTTTTAGGCAGTGACCCTACCTTGTCTGGGTGAAGAGGACAAGGCTCTCAAACGTCTTAGCAACTGTCCCGTGCCTGCACCCAAGCTCATGTCTCTTGGGCTTGTCACCTGCATATCCATAACCCCTGTAGTGTTTGGTTCCACTGAACTGGCCAAGATGTGTTTTTTGATGCTGGTCTGTTTGCCTCCTTCTTATCCAACTCTTTCACCCTCCTTGGTTTCTCACATTAACCTGGCTCCTCTCTTTGCTTCTGTCATTCATTCTCCTCTAGTCTTCATCTTCTCTTTCCTCCTCTTCTGACTATTTTGCACTGCAGCCGCTCCATCAAAGATCTGCCTTTTCCCCTCCCGAATCTTGCGCTGTCTCAGCTTTTCTGTTCTTTATCCCTCCTCCACCATCATTTTTTCGCGCTTTACTTCACCTTCCTCTTGTCTGCATATCTTTGCATCCTCTACCAACAAGCGTATCACTACCAACCTTTCTACTCTCTCCTTCCAGCATGAGAGTTCTCAGACATGTTTGCTCTCCAACTTCCGCACATGCTCACTGTAAAAGCAGAGTCTCTTTTCTATTGAAGGAAATTGGCTGATTGAATTGGCAAACTCACTGGTTGGCTGGTCTGGGCTTGCCTGGTTGGTTATCAGTTTCTGTGGCCTCAATGTATTCTGAAAGTAAGCCCTCCCCCTCATTGACCTCAGAAGAGAGAAGTTCACTGCAGGTGTTGGGTATTTTTCCTCCATCTTCAGGTCAGGCACAAAGGTTGTAGCTGTTTCCTGACCCAATTGTATATGTGTGTTTGTGTGGGAGATGCCCTTTTTTTACAGCTAAAAGGGCTTAAACATAGGGATTGGATTACTGCCTGTGACGATGCTATCACTGGAACAGTTGTTTGGGTCTCCCTTCCAGATGTCTCTGAGAAAACGGGCCTTGCTTGATGTTGTGGAGTCCCCTTCTGCCCTTTTGCCCTCCATCTCCAGTTTGGAAAATCCAGGATCTGTTTCAGGCTTTCAGTGTTTGGGACTGGGGCACTATGGGACATTTAGTTCCGAATTCTCCCCCTTTAATATTGAGTGTTGTAGGGTTTTGGAGGGGAATGTTTCGCTTCCTGGCCTGTTCCCATTTTGTCCCTTGCCCTTTGTACTCCAAAACCCAAAATAGGAGGATCTTTGCATACACTACAGGGTCTGTTGACAATATCTTACAGGGTTTTGGGGGGATGCATCTTCTACACTCCTCCCAGAATAAGGGGATTCCCAGAAACAGCTGCAGTCAACGCTTAAGGATTCAATCCTACGTG